>NC_133112.1:345900-690900 GCF_022965805.1 Primulina eburnea | reverse complement strand
TGTTATTAATCAACCAACATTGTGTATCTGATTTTTTCGATTCTTTAAAAAAAATTCAAACCTGTTTATTTTATATGTTATCCTTGTGTTACTGGCTACAGATGTTGTTGTCAGAGTAACCCGGAAATAAAGGTTGACCGTAACTGATGTTTTTGTGTCTTTTAAAAAATTTGAATATTAAATTTTATAGGTTATTCTAATGATACTGGCTGCAAATGCGGCTGTTGGAGTAATCACAGAAACAAATGCGGAGAAAGCCCTCGAGGTCAGTTTGGCATTCTGGATGTCTGAGATGTATTAAAATTTTCTTATGCTCTTCCTATCAAATTTTGATTCCCTTCTATGTACTGGTCTACTTGTTGTCATTGCAACTTGCACCAAATCATATTCCTCACAAGATTTACAAGTACAAGGAATGAAAATTAACATTATCCATAAATTGTCAAATGCTTCTTAATGCATTTTGTCAAAGAGTTGGTCCGTGTTCCTTGGATATAAATCTCATATAGATCAACTAAGAATTTTAGTAACATGCTACAACTAAGTGTCGATTTTGTGATTCCATCAAAAATTCAAAACAAAAGACTTTTTCACTTAAAAAAAACAGAAGACTTTTAATTTTGGGCACTGGTGTACCATTTTCTCCATCAAGATCACATTTTACTAGCAATAATTCTCAATCCAGACACTTGCTCTTGATTTTATTTTTTCCTTTTTTATAATCATCGAAATTATGACTTTCTGTGTTTTCCTCGATGTCACAGCAAATTAAATATAATTGCATATCTGTTTGGATTGCAGGAGCTGCGTGCATACCAAGCCGATGTTGCAACTGTTCTACGAAATGGTAAAAAAAACATTTTGTGAGGTTATGGAGATGTCTCATTTTCAGTGATGGCATAGATTGATTTTAGATATTTAGTGCCTGATATAGTTTTGTCACAAAGTATATTGATTTTTTAGAGCGATGATCGGTCATTATTTTTATCTAGATTGGTGACGATATTGTGTAATTTAACTAGTTTATGGGTCAATCCATTATTCGTGTCCTTTGTTGGAATGAGATAGATTTTTTATTTTATAACCGAGGCTTATCTAATGTATAGCTATTGTATGTCTCTTGTTCTATCTGTGCTGAGGGGTGAAGAACTTGATACCCACGTGTGATCTGATTCTGTTTTCTGGCTGTTTTTGATAGACTTACCATATGCTGTGTTTAAGAGACCGTGTCACATTTTAGATGGTTATTGTGATAAATGTTGAATTTTAAAGTAGTAAGAACATATTAAATACATAACTCAACACAACACATGACTTACGTAGTTCGGCAAGCAAAACCTATATCCATCCCACAATAACTAAAGGGCTCAAATTTGATTAAACTTGCTCCTTACTTCACTTTTCCTTGTGCAAGTATGAGTTGCATGGGTGAGGGTGTGTATGGATTACATTTGGGTGTGTTGAGTAGCATTCTCACTAATTTCCAATTAGCATTTTGATAAATGCTTTCACAATTTAAATACATGTGCTGTTCAGCTGTTGATATTTCGTGTATTGAGAACGAGAGCTCGGGCCCTTTGGAGCTCGTAGTTTCCACGAGATATGATTATTGTCATCTTGACTTTGTAATCCTCTTCTGCTTGTTACTTGATGCTAAATCATTTGCATATACGTGGTATATGACTGCTCATTATTTGTAATGACGTTTTACTTTTCAACAATTGTGATAGGTTGCTTCTCAATATTACCTGCCACAGATCTTGTCCCTGGGGATATTGTAGAGGTCAGCGGTATGTTAGTCATTGCTTGTTTAGCATTTGTAAGTTCCTAGACTGCAAATTTTTCAGTGAATTAATTTCAGTGGTTTGTTCTATTAGTGGGATGCAAGATTCCAGCAGACATGAGGATGACAGAGATGCTGAGTGATCAATTACGAGTTGATCAAGCGATTCTTACAGGTGGGTACTGTATAAAATATTGACCTCCTCCCCTGAGACCAGCTGCAGTAAAATTTAAACCTCGTCCCCACTCATTATTGCAATAATTTTGAGTAAGGCTGAGAAATGTGTTAGAATTTAGTTACAACTATACCGTGTAAATAATAATATGTAAATTATAAGTCAAGTCGAGTTATATTACCCTCTAAACCACCCACCTCACTGAAGCTCCCTCCTGTGTGACACCACTATTAACCTTGAAGCAGCTCCCTGAGATCAATTGTTTCGCTTTTGAACTCAAGCTTCCACTACTCGAACAGAGTTGTGTGTGGTGATGTTTTAAAAGTGTGAAGAGAGAAGATTGATGGAGCCTGGAGGCGCTAAGTGCCACAGGGAAAAAAGAAACCTGGTGGAGACTGATGGGTGGTAGGGTGGGTGCAGCAAAGGGATGAAGAGGAAGATGGGTCATGGGTTCTGTGAGTTTCAGATTTTGGGTGAAGAAAACAGAAGAAAAGAACACAAGAATATCAAACAGAGATTAAGTTGAAATTCTTGGAAAAAATGTTTTAACAAGTAAATTCCACGTCATATAAAATATGTGCTTTGAAATTAAAAGTTAATTTAGGTATTGTCAATTGTGTGGGGAGATACATCATAAAAAATTTAATAGGAAAAAAAAGCTAACAATGTTTATAAATAAAGCATGAAATTTATTATAAATAATTATTAGTGAATAACTTTGGCAAAAGAAAAAGTTATAAGATTAAGAGATGATTTAAATTCTATCAATAACTCAAACCTCTTTGGTGTAGTAAAAATAAAAAGTAAAGGCGTTGTATTTAATCCTTTTCAAGAATTATTACAAGGAAAATATTGTCCATGGCATGTTGGGTAAGGTCTTTGGTTTAATTAAGCTTTGGTTGAGCCCATATCTCGTGTCTTGGCCAAGTGCTGGATTGGAGAGCTTTTCATATTACGCTGTTCATGATACTTGTTCTCCTTCAACTTAAACAGAAGATGTAGGAGTTTGGAACTTTGTCGGCCATTTACTAAATACCGGTGCACTGTCATTTGAAAAGAAATTTGAGTTTCCATCTCTAGTTTATTAAGCGCACCGTCATATTTGTATAGTTTTAAATATTTATTTTTTGTGGATAATGATCTTGCTATTTAATGACTATCTAATCATATTTTCCGGTGGTTTTGTCATTCTTTCAACGTTAGTCCCTTAGTGTTTATCAAAGGTATAAAAGATATTATTCATTGACTAACTACAGGTGAGAGCTTTTCTGTGGAAAAAGAACTGGATGCCACCAATGTGACTAATGCAGTATACCAAGACAAGACAAACATTTTATTTTCGGTAAATTTTGAATGCTTCTCCTGGTATGCATTTGATATGTGCAGTCATGGCTATGCTGCAAAGCACATGATGTCAAGTGCATGCAATATTATGAAGATTGTGAGCTGACAGTGTTGTGCATTGATGAAGTATTCATGTTAGGAACATTTCATCATGTTTTAGTGCCATAGTGGCCTAATTGTTTGATTTTTCATTTCATTCTAAATTCGGGAATAGAAGGCAACCCTGTTTTGATGATGTTTGATGATCACTTTGAAAAGTTTTGTTTTTCGCCTGCCCCCCCAATTTATGCTGCTGCTATTAGTGAAAAACGAGAAGAAAAGAAACTGATCACCGATCTTTCACGATGTGGAGACTTGTTAATTGAGACTCAAGTTTTCTTTAATCACCCCTCCCCCTCCTGCTCCATAAATCCACATTTCATGATAGTATTAGCTATAAGCACATGGTTTGGGACGTAAGTAAATAATTGTCCTATAAAAGAAGGTCATTTGGATTTTATAACCAGATATTTATCGACTTCCTGCGGTGGAAAAATAGTTAAACTGAACATGGAAAATGCTGATAGCACCGTAGTTGAACTCCAACCTATCAAACTGGAATATATTATAAATGGATCTACCAAAATATCTGTTGAATTACCATATTAGATGGCCCAAGGCCTAGTGCGGGTGAATGCAACTTGGAGTATCTTTATTCATTGTTGTTCCTTACTTCAAGAACTTCCTTGATAGCTATTTATGAGCCCATAACGTTCAACATTTGCCTGCATTTATTATCTAGGGAACAGTTGTAGTTGCTGGAAGAGCTAGAGCTGTTGTCGTAGGAGTTGGCTCTAATACTGCAATGGGAAGCATACGTGACTCTATGCTGATCACAGAAGACGTGAGTTTCTATATTATTTTCTCAAATATGGGTAGCTCTTTGGTTGGTATTGAGTTCCTTTGTATTGCCAGTAAAAAAAATGATGGATGGTGGAGGATTGCTCCAATAACTCATGGCTGTTTCTATAGCGTTCTCAATATGCAAAATATCATCCCTTGGATAAATACATGTCACTTGTTAGTTTTGGCTCTACAGTAGAGAGAACTTGATGACTTGATCTAAGGCCTTTATATGTTGTTCCCTCCTTTTGATATTTGTTGGTTTTACTGCTACCAAATATATATCCTCATCAGAGTAGCTGCTAGATTCAGATCGTTGCAGTTGACCATTGTATAATGCAGGATGCAACCCCTCTTAAGAAGAAGTTGGATGAATTTGGTTCCTTTTTGGCTAAGGTGATTGTAAATATCAACCTTCTCGGTTTATGCGTACTTTTGTATTTGATCCATGTATCATTATCCATTTGAATATGCTACTAGTTATCTAATTTCTTTTAATATTGCTTGCTTTCTCTAGGTTATTGCAGGCATTTGTATATTAGTTTGGATTGTGAACATAGGTCATTTTCGGGATCCTATTCATGGTGGCTTCTTGCAAGGTGCAATACACTACTTCAAGGTTTGTGGCTGGGTTTTATGTGAAATTTTTCTATGATAGGTTGTAGGGGTATAAGATATTAATATCCACTATGCTTTCAACTGGATAAAGTTTTTAACATGGGTGTGACTAAATATGCGCCAATAACTATTTTTGGTGCATAACGTGAGGTTGCATGCCAAAACATTTCAGTGCAGCGATGTTTCCCCTTAAACTCTTAAATTCATTTATATAAAATACTCAATAGATTTTGCTTCTATTTCCTTCAAATTTTATTATTTTCTCTCTCTGATGTAATATATCGACTTTATATCAACCTCCATATTGTTGTTTATAATGACTTATCTTAATGTTATGGGTGATAAAGCTAATTTTGTTTTGCGCTTTCTAGATTGCAGTTGCTCTTGCTGTTGCAGCAATTCCTGAAGGGCTTCCTGCTGTTGTTACAACGTAAGTGCTTAACCTTCGTATTTGATTATGCTATTTATGTGATGTGGATGTTACATTTTGAACGCTCTCTTGGTACTTCCTCAAGAAAAAATGATTTGAAATTAGATGTTTGTATGTTGCAGAATTAAGAAATTTGGTATGTTGTTCACATAGAGTATTAACTTCAGAAGAACCTTGTTTTTTGGTAGTGCAAAATTTGGCTTAACTCTTTGCAGTTTCAGGTTTTCTCCTTTAACATCAGTTTTGTGCATCCGGTCCAAGTTTCATTTCCTCTATGTTCAAATGATAGATGTTTCATTTGGGGACCAATTAGAAGTCTTGTCTCAATTACCAAGTTTTTTCCCCTATATCATCTGGGCAACCACTTAGAAGTTTTGTATTTCTTACTGAGTTTTGCTTGCGTTGTTCATGATGTCGCATTATCCGCATTGTTAATGTGAGTGGGATTCAGGCTGTTAAACTATTGTGGTTACCTGATTCACTGTCATCCAGTCTCTGATTTTCAATCGTTTAGTTGTTCAGAGGTGCTCATTGTGTTTTGCGTGACAAATGATCTTTTATTTAGATGCAGCTCGTTATTCTCACCAAACTTACAGCTTGTACTTTTCCTTGTAATGTTTTCAGGTGTCTGGCTCTTGGAACCAAGCGAATGGCTCGTTTAAATGCTATTGTAAGGTCATTACCGTCAGTAGAGACATTGGGTTGCACTACAGTGATTTGCAGTGACAAGACGGGTACTCTGACTACCAATATGATGTCTGTCTCAAAGGTGCTCATTTATACTTTCCCTAATTTATTCTTTATAATTACATTATTTTATATTGTTTGGTTTTTCATTTAAATCACAAATCACATCCTTCCCTTTCCTAATTATTTTTATCTATGGTCGAGAATTATTGCATTGGCACGGTCACTTTCATTGTTAGTGTCATTAATCTTCCTTTCCGTTTCTTCTTCTTTGATTTGTAAATTGAATTAATTGATAATTAAAAAAGCATCATCCCACAAGGGCGTCTACAGAGATATAGAAACATATATTGAAATCATGAGTTTTATCTTATGTACTGGAAGGTCAATTGTGGGGCTTCATTGTCAAAAAGCTTTCAGTTTCTAGCTACCCAAATATGGACATTGTTAGATAATAAGAACCTGAGCCTTGAGCCTTAATGATACAAGAAAATCTGGGGAACTTCTTGTACCACTTAAGTACACATTCGAGGGTAGACAAAAATAGATAACCACCGAAGAAATGTGCTCTCAGACCCTAGAAACAAAGCTACGAGTTGAATTCAGAATGAATAGAATCTACCAACGAATCATAACCTGAGGGGCGAGGAACAAAGTTTTGTGACAGCCAACGGGATCACAAAATATCTAAACAACATTGTTTCCTTTAGGATCCTTGATTTATTATGATTCAGTTAATTTGTCACCATTATTGTAGTTATGTATTAGACTATCCTTGCCTTACTACAAGATATGTCACCATTATTGTAGTTATGTATTATTCAGTTAACTTGTTTTAAAATTTTGATTTTTCATTATTCCTCCTTTTTTTCCGATGCATTATATTTTAAACCACTGCTTAGGTGCACAATACTCTCCTCATTTGGACTTCTGAGAGGTGAATAAATATACTTTTTGAATGGCCAGATATGTGTTCTTCATTCAGTGGATCGTGGTCCTGGTACTGTTGAGTACCACGTAAGTGGTACCACATATGCACCAGAAGGTTTTCTCTTTGACGACACCGGGGTGCAGGTAGTTATTTTCATTACATAGTTGATGTTTTCCATTTATACTTATCTTTCACTGTGTAATTTATAATTCCTCCTGAATCACGTATTCTTCCATAATTAATTTATAATTATTATGTTTACCATGTTGTCTCTAATATCTAAGTACCAAATTTTAAAAATCGGCTCACTTGGCATAATGCTTTCTACTATTTATTATCATCTATATGTTTATTAGCTTGGATATGATTATGATTCCATCAGAAAGAAGATTTTGTTAAACCGTGTTTGCTCTGTTTTTTGGGTTTTCCAGATTTTTAGAGTTTCATGTATTTTCCTATTGGCTCTGTTTTTCTCTCTTTTATACCTTATGTGTCAATTTTGCAAGTACCTGATGATTGCTTTGTTTTCTTAGTTGTTTGTAAATGTTTTGTTTGGAATATAATGCAGCTTGAGATCCCAGCACAATTTCATTGTCTTCTTCATATAGCAATGTGCTCAGCGCTATGCAATGAATCTGTGATTCAATATAACCCAGAGAAGCGAAGTTATGAAAAGATTGGTGAGTCAACTGAAGTAGCTCTCAGGGTTCTGACGGAAAAGGTTGGTTCGATTATACTGCAACTGATTCTAGTATATTTTAATCAATCCTCTTTTTTCATCGCATCATATTTCTCTTCCATAAAGCAAACTCCTCTTAACATATCTTACAGATTGGCCTTCCTGGTTTTGATTCAATGCCTTCGGCTCTTAATATGCTGAGCAAGCATGAACGTGCATCTTATTGTAATCGTTATTGGGAGAGCCAGTTCAAAAAGGTTGGCTTGAATTGCATGCTATTGTGGAGTATGGAATATTGGCACTATCTTATCAGCATGTTAGGATTTTTGATCATGCATTTCTCTATTTTATGCATATGAACTTTTTAGTATTGGTACGAAATCAAGTTGATAATTCATTTGTAACCACCAAAGTTCGGACAATCACTTATTTATGGTCACCGGATAACCCTTGAATAATTATGTGAAGAACTTTTTCTTGTGTGTAGGGTAAATAAAGGTAACATCATATACTCTTATAATTTTTGGTCATGACATAGTCTGAACTTCTTGTCTGTCATGTGGGGAATTCAATTTTATAATCTCTATCTCGATGTTATAATGCTTCTAGGTATCTCTGTTGGAGTTCTCTCGTGATCGAAAAATGATGAGTGTGCTCTGTAACCGGAAACAGATAGAAATCATGTTCTCAAAAGGTGCCCCAGAGAGTATTCTTTCTAGATGCACGAGCATTTTATGCAATGATGATGGTTCAACTGTTCCTCTAACATCAAACATTAGAGCTGAGATAGAGTCGAAATTCAACAGGTTGATTCTAATTTGCATTGCATATTTGTGTATGTGTCCCTGTTTGAAAATCCAGTTTATAGGTACATTTCCGTGTTAATATATCGTGTAAAAAATAGGTTGCAATGTTATTCACTTAAGTACATGTAGGAAGACCGACAAATTCGCAATGTAAAGCTTATCTTAACTTACAGTGATATGTAGCTGGCATTGGTTGCAGAAGAGCACTTGAACCATTTTTAATTGATGATAATGGGCACCTGCAACTATTGGGTTAATTTTTTCGCTGAAAAGTTGGGCTTCTGACATTTGTTTGTTCATTGCTTTATTTTGCATTCGGCACTTGTAAGAAAGTTGCAAATTTTGAGTCTTAAAGCGAAACACGTCCTGTAATCAGTTTTGCAGGAAAAGAAACTTTACGATGCTTGGCACTGGCCTTGAAAAGGATGCCACCGGGGCAACAGGTTTTGTCCTTCAATGATGAAAAAGACCTTACATTTATTGGGTTGGTATGCTTTCGCTTCTATATGCAGCACATTTATATTGGTGTTTGTTGATTTTATAGTAAATATACACCAGATGCTTCATCAAATTCAATCCGTATGTAATGGTTTGACCTTGTTGATCCATTTTGACTTGAATGTTTAATTTGGCTTCCCTGAATTCCTGTTTGGGCATCTTTTACGTTTTTACCGATGCTGAAGGTTGGTATGCTTGATCCACCGAGGGATGAAGTAAGAAATGCTATTCTTTCTTGCATGACCGCTGGAATTCGTGTGATAGTTGTTACTGGGGATAACAAGGTATAATCATAAAATAATTGTCTGCAGATATTATTTTAGTTTTATTCTTTTGTTTTTCTCAATTCTGAAACTTTTGTTTTACTTTAGAAATTCGAAGTTACTTTGAATTGATTATATACTTTTAGACTACTGCTGAGTCATTATGCCGGAGGATCGGTGCTTTTGATCACTTGGATGACTTCACGGGGCTTTCTTACACTGCTTCTGAGTTTGAGGAGCTTCAAGCCCTGCAAAAGACAGTGGCATTGCAGCGGATGACAATTTTTACCAGGTATCTTTTTGATGTCCTCTTTTTCTCTTTCAAGGTTTAAAGTTTTGTCTGAGTTTCTCATGCTTCAGGGTCTACCGTTTCTGTGGCCTTTTCTTTTCATTTCTTAGTCTATTAGAATTCACATGTGCTTAAACATGTGCTAGGGTTGAACCATCTCACAAGAGGATGCTTGTTGAAGCATTGCAGCGTCAAAATGAAGTGGTAAACCATTAGAACTTTCATCATTTGCATAGGACAGTTGTCATCTTCTCCGCACTTCGAAAATGTGCTATTTTTCTCTTGGGTTCTTTCATTTTTTGAATCCCTGGAAATACTTGCTGACAATGCAATTTTTTTACCCTCTTGTGCTATCTTATTGAACTGTTATCTCTCGCAGACAAAATATTAGTCATCTTACTGTATCTTTCATACTGTACATGGTACATATATTTGTACAATACATGAATGTGGTGGCTCCATCTATTCATATTGGCAAATGTTCTCCATTTATATACTCCCAATATTGATATGATAAGACCTAGACTATGACTGTTTAAGGTTGCGATGACTGGAGATGGAGTCAACGATGCACCTGCACTAAAGAAAGCAGACATAGGAATTGCAATGGGATCAGGCACTGCAGTAGCAAAGGTACTTTTTGTGGGGCCAGTTTGATGTAATGTTTAAACCAAGGAGCAAAAGTTGACGATATTTAGTCTGATTACACAGTTTACACTCAGACAAATGCTCCTATATTTCCAGTTATCTCATCCCTCATCCAATTCACATACTTCCTGCCAGACCCTTCCAATACCTTAACCTGGCCACAAATACTAAAATTTTACCAGATTCTCAGGAAGAACACCTAAAACTTCCTTGGTTATTTCTTGGTATTCCTTGGTTTACCGTGAAAACAGCTCTCATTCCTTTTGTTCTTTACAGAATTTGCTTAGGGTGAAGGAAATCCTGATTTCTTATTCCATGACAAAATAAAATCTGGCACTTTTAAGAACACGTCTTTTTCTCTTTTTGTTATCAACCTGACGTACAAGTCTTCAATAATGGTTTCATGTTCATCCTTGTATTTTAAACAATAGCAGTCAACTAACTGGCAGGATTTCCTGTCTCAATAGATTTCAATTTCAGTATGTGCACATTTGCTAAGTTAGGTTTTTTCCATCTGTTGCTCTTCCAGAGTGCTTCAGACATGGTTCTGGCGGATGACAATTTTGCTACAATTGTTGCAGTAAGATTTTTGTGCATATATCCGATTTCCATGAGTTTCGCGAATTAATACAAATTGATATCTTCATATAAGCTTGAATTATTATTAAAATTTGTGCAATGATTTTGCATCATGTCATCTATTCTTGCATTTTAATCAGGCTGTGGCAGAAGGAAGGGCAATTTACAACAATACTAAGCAGTTCATCAGATACATGATCTCTTCAAATATTGGTGAAGTAGTTTGCATTTTTTTAGCTGCGCTGCTTGGTATACCAGACACTCTTGTACCAGTGAGTGACAAGCTAGGCTCATTAGCCTTCCTATGTTTTGTTGTAACAGTTTTCCGTTTCCCCATGTTTTTACTTTGATATTTTATTTTATTTTATTTTTCGTTTTTCTCAATCATGCATCAAGTTCTTTCAGATTACTTGTCCATGTAAAAATGAATCTCTATATTTTTTAATTAACACATTATTTGCCTGCAGGTCCAGTTGCTTTGGGTGAATTTGGTAACTGATGGTTTACCTGCCACTGCTATTGGATTCAATAAACAAGACTCGGATGTTATGAGGGCTAAACCTCGCAAGGTATTCTGGGACAGGATTAACTTAGGGTTTTGTCACCGTATAACTTTCAGCATGTCGCTTTGTCTTAGTAAATGGCATAACCTGACACTGAAACAGTTTTTATTACATAATAATGATCAATCCTATGTTCTCTTTGATGATGAATAGTTTAATGGGTTGACACATGATGTGTTAGTTCCTCCTATGCATTTTTAGCTTATTTTTTAGCATCGATGAGCTTTTTCATGGATGAATAAAAACTTTCAGTAATTTTTAACTTTTATATCCAGGTCAATGAAGCTGTTGTCACGGGATGGCTGTTCTTTCGCTATTTGGTTATTGGAGGTTGGAAACCTATACATATGGCTAACTATTTTTCTCTTGTTCAGTTTACAATATTAATAATGGTTTTTATTTCATTTGTGAGTCAACTTATCAACTTAAGTTATTTTGTGCAATACAGATGATTAAGTGTGAAATGACTTAACTGTTTATGAAGGCAGTTAATTTCAATCAAAATTTTCTTACTGTTAATAAGCAACTTTGTGACTTTAGTACCTGTGATAATTTTTGTGGGGACATTTTAAATCATTTAGAGAAAAATTCTAGCTTCCAAGCTCTCTTGAAAAATAAATTAAACGCCACAACGGATAATTTGGAACGGAAATTTCAACACATATCCTTCGTGCACGTGAAGATAAGTTTCAGAAAGACAGCCTTTTACTGTAATTTGCTGGTGCCTTTGGACTGAATCAATGAATCAATGTAGTAGAATAAGGTTTTGCAAGAAACAGAATAAGGTTTTGCAAGAAACGACAAGTTTCCTGTTAAAGGTGGATGAATGTGTAGATCCCATTAAAGGTAGAGAGTTCTATTGTTGTTAATTTCTTGAATCGGGCATTACATCTCCCTTGAAATTATACAAATATGGAAGATCCAGGTTCAGAAAATTAGTTTGCAATTATTTTCAACAAAAAATATAAATATCATTTTTGTAAAATTTAAGTTTGAAAATTAAATTTATAACAGCTTGTGATATTTACATCACTGCTTAGCTGAATAGCTTCTTTTTTTGTTTACAATATGAGCTGGTGATACTTCGAATTGATCACCGTTGTCTTCTAAGCTCCGTACTACAACTTATTAGCTCTAAGAACACCCATCCTCGATTGTTGAAAGCTGATACAGTTTTTTCCTATTTATGGACTGGATTAACAGACTGTCAAAGATATGGACAAGCATATCTAACCGGAGGATTACTGTTATCCCTTTGAGTGACAAGCATTTTTTGTGGAATTAGGATTAACATGAACATTTATCCATGGTTACGAAAGATATTGGGATAGAACATTTATATTAGAAGTAGCTTGAGGCGAGAGTAGGTTGATTCTTGTTAATATTTAATTATTTAACTGTGAGATTTGTGTGGTGCAGTTTATGTTGGCCTTGCTACCATTGCTGGATTTGTATGGTGGTTTCTTTACTCTGATAACGGGCCTAAACTACCTTATTCTGCACTGGTAAGATTTAGGAGAACACGAACATATGTTAGTTAAAATAGTTCTCTCCCTTTTGTATTAAAGTGTTTCATGGTCATGTATTTCTTTAACCTTTTTTCAGTTGCGAGTGAAATCAAATTTTTTATGAGTTTTTCTTTTGAGTTTTTCTCAAGTTGAGTTTCCTAACTTGAGACTCAAGTTACTGCTTCGGTAGAACTCATGGGCCGGCTCAAGTTACTGCTTCGGTAGAACTCATGGGCCAGCTACATGGAAAGTATTTATTGTTGTAACTCTATACTTTGAAGTTTATTTGTTTGTTCTGTTGATAGATCTGCCCATAATTGTCACAGTTTGATGCAAATATGGTTTTGCTGTTTCTTAATTTGTAGCAATAACGAACTAATACTTCTTTATGTGTATCCAGATAAATTTCGATAGTTGCTCAACAAGGGAAACTGATTATCCTTGCACCGTGTTTAGTAATCGGCATCCGTCAACTGTTTCGATGACTGTACTTGTGGTTGTCGAGATGTTCAATGCACTGAACAACCTCAGTGAAAATCAATCGCTCTTGTTAGTAACTAAGAGTATTTCTAGTTTTTTTTTTAACTTAAAAACTCTCAAACATCACAAAACTCACAATTTCTCTCTGTTGTTTGTTTACACTTGTATGATTTGACACAGTTACTGTGCAAATCTATACAAATGAGCAATCGACTTCATTTTTCTTGTTAGATCCAACAATTATTTTAAGAAATAGTTGATTTTTATCTTGGTGGACAATAGATTACTGTCTTTAGGTGTTCAACTTGTAGGGTCATCCCACCCTGGAGTAATTTATGGCTTCTTGGATCAATTGTCCTGACAATGCTGCTTCATGTACTCATCCTTTACGTGCCACCACTTTCTGCCCTTTTCTCTGTAAGTTACAATTTCTTTCTTTTAGAAAATCACTACTTTTTTATCCCCTTCTTTGCTCAGCAGAGAACCATCATTCGTCTTTTTCACATTGCTAAATTCTTGTCCTAGGTTACACCACTAAGTTGGGCAGAGTGGACCGTTGTTTTGTATCTGTCGTTTCCTGTAAGTTTGTGTTCCTATGAAGTTAAATGATTCTCCTGTAAACTTATGGGTTGCTTCAAAACTTAGAGGTGGGGGGGAGGGGAGATGTAATGGATGTTTTGATATTTGAAGTATTGATTGTGTGAAACATCTTTTGCTGTGGATAAAATATGTTTCCTCGTCTCACGTCGTACATCTCTCCATTGCAGGTTATAATAATTGATGAGATACTGAAGTTTGTTTCAAGAAACACAACTCGTAATAATCGTTCTGATTGGCCCTTCTTTATCTCCTGCAGTTTGTAGTTGTGAAATTTATAGTCCATGCAGACCTGATATTGGCCAGTTTTTTATTTCATTACAGGCATTCGGTTTAATTTCAGATTCAGAAGAGTGGATTTACTTCCTAAAAGAGAAGTTCGCGACAAATGATGGAAGAACATTCTATTACCTTCATGATCATTCGAGGAATATTAATGTGCTTCATGCTAGCTGCTTGGATTGCAAAGATGAAACGTAGACTAACTTGAGGAAACACGGCCAACTTTTGGGTCAAGATTTGTTGAGGTCAGTGGAGGTTCAGTCACTTTAAAATTCTTGTTTTGTTGTAGAAATGAGCAAAATCCCGAATGTTTTGGGACGCCGTGTGTAACTTTAAAAGCTCGGAATAAGAATCAAGTAAAAAAGTTTGGTAAAAGGCCATGTTTACGGTAGATGGCAACTTTGAAGAGAGTAGCTTAGCCAGGCAGAAATTTTAGGATGGTCAGGATTTTTCTTGTACTCGTCAAGTTAATAGCACTGTGAAATGGTAAAAACATGGGAGACATACGACTATTGATATTGATCCAGCATGACCATTGACATATTCCTAGAATCCCTTTATTAATTAAAGAGCATGTACGTATTTCGATGTTTACATGTTACTTGTTAATATAGTTCATGGTGACCTTGGTAAATCAATATTAAGTCTATATGGAATCGGGTGAAGCACGCATTATATGCCGTTGAATGATCTAACATGCATGAATCTCAGATGAATTTGAGACAATAGTGTGAATAATTAAATGTAAGCTACACGAGATTTCTTTGACCTGGTGTTACATAGAGATTTATCCGTGAGTCACCAAGTGTGTGATCATGAGCGAGAGCAAAGAGAGGCCAGGAGCTGTAATACCCAAGAGGTTGCCCAGCAATAAAATTAATTAAGCTATTTTGCGTCCTAACTACTATGTAATTCTTTTTCAACTAGTGATCAAAATTTTTTATTAACCGTCCGAATTGAATTGTATCACATCGTTTTTCCTAATATTTTATAAAAACCGCGATTAAGTTTGGTTAGGTTAATGAGATAGCTAGCTAGACTGCCATTCTTATCTTAAGCAAATAAAACATTGTGAAAAGTAAATAATCAGTTCGTCAGAATAATTCTTTTATTTGATCTTTATTTAAAAAAAGAAAATGTACATATATAAATTTATCACAAAAAAACCACTTTTATAAAAAGAGATGGTCTTTTTTATGTAATTAGGAGAACATGAAAAATATTGTCACTTTCTATTATACAACATTATATAAGTGTGTGTGTGTGTGTGTGTTTAAGGCTTTTGTGTAAAAGATATTAATTTGTAATTAGAACTTGAAATTGGTTCATTCGACCCTACCCATGCGGGCACTGTCCGTAAGGGTCGATCCAACGGCTCGGATTTTTCCGAGTCAATTTTTTATTTTATTTTTTACATGGAGGTGGGTCAAGATCATTCATGTGGAGTGATCCGGACCGTTCATTGCCCGTGCAGGCAGGGTGAACAGAACCAAACTTGAATACCTATAAAATGTCGGGACTGAAACGATAATAGAGAAAACGAATGCATTGTTCAATCTCCACATGGACCATATATTTATGTTATGAGCCGATTAAGTTAGAAACTATTTACATCTAATCTAAGATGACAAAGAAATGAATATTCCGTCGAGCAATAGAAGTTAAAACCTTTTTTAATGAAATAGACATATTATTATTTTATTTGAAGTTACTGCTATGTTTACTGGACTTCATCAAAAGGCAGTGCTTCTTGCAACAGCATGACTTTTACTTCTAGGGTACTTAAAATCATTGCCATTGTTAATTATTTCGTCACCAAAGAAGCAACAAGGCTTGTTTTCATCAATTCTACCCTGCTCCTAGGAGGCATAGCCCGCGGGCCGTTTCCGGAGCCCGCCTCATGAATGATCTTCATCATCTCCGCCTTTATGTACATGTCCATATCGACTCTACTGGGGATACTTCTGGCCGAGGCAGCCCGAACCAGCTCCCGGAAATCCTCGTCGTGTAATGATCCGGCTGAGTTCACGCTGAAGCTCTTCGGTAGACCTGAAACCTGCGGCAGCCCCATGATAACGTTGCTGTAACTGATCTTGTCGGCATATCGCGTCATGCTTTTCACGTACAAGTCTCGAACCTTGGCCAAAGCGCGAACCGGAATCGTGATGATGCGCAGGAACCTGTTTTCTTGGCTTTCCTTTGTTTTCATGATCTTCATGCAAATAACAAATCACTTTCTTTTCTAGCCCTGTGGTCACGTATAATATCTGAAAAGAAAATGGTTGGTTACTTTTTGAAATAAATAAGAAACCACCACGTTTGGATTGTGGAAGGAGATTGATGAAGAATATGAAAGTACTTCTTTTTGTGAAGAAACTGATTAATTATTTTATGATTTTTGACTTAATGCATGTCTTCTTGTTAGTTACGTTTGATACATTAATTAAGGTCCGAATCACATATATATATATATATATATATATATATATATATATATATATATATATATATATATATATATATAGCTCTTTATTATGTTGTAAATTATATAGTGATCTATATATTTGTTGATTATAGGATCGGTTAAAGAGTTTAAGTGTTTAGAATGGTTGAATAAACACTTAGGATATTTTAGTTTCTTTTCTGAAATATGAATCATTTCTTTGAGGTTTGTTAACATAAATCAGACACTTGATAAAAATATAGAATTATATTGAAATATAGATTAAATACTAAAAAAAATAGTAATAATTCATTTAACATAAAATATCACTTATGGTCGAAATTGATCTGTCAATGTCCCAAATACCTAACTTCATTAATTTGTTATAGTTGACGCGTGCTTAGGCTTTTTAAGCACTTGCGATACATAAAAGTTTGTTGGAAAATTAAAATACCCGAAAAAAAATGATATTTTGATTGCAATCTAAAAATAGTTAGTTTCTTTATAATTTTTAAAAAAACGTGTTTTATCTACTCTCTTATGTTCTTCGACATAAATATATATGATTTTTTCTTCGCTTTTTTTTAATGCATTTTAAAAGTTTCAAACATATTTTACATAAAAAGAAAATATTGATAAAATCTACTTTCAAAATGTTATTTTAAATTTTCATTTCATGTATAGACCCTAAGAAATACAATTTTTCTGCATGCAGAAAGATCAGTTTTAACCTTTAAGTTTAGATTAGACTATATATATATATATATATATATATATATATATATATATATATATATATATATATATATATAGTCTAATAATATCTATTTATATCTTATGTACTAGTATAAACTAGCTAGTAAGCAAGAAAAATCTACAGCCACTAATCTCAGCTTTGTTTGGTGGGGAAATTGCTACATCAGTTAAGCTAATAATATATTAAAAAATATGATATAATAATAATATGTATGTTTATATACATATACTCGTAACATTAGTAGGGAGTATTTGCTATTTTTTTAATATATTTTCTTTCACAAACACTCCCTTAATACCCGACGGTCGAATTTAAAGATTTTAATTATTTAATTCAAAGTTTTATACTTTTATCAAAATTATTTAAAAAAAAATAATTTTGTATTAATCACCTTACTTAATCCTCCCACTCGTACTCAAATTCATTTAGTCAACCACGAAAATTAAATTATTAGAACAGAAGAAAGATTGGTTTTTTGGGGCAACTGTAATTGAATTCGGGAACTTCAACATAACTACGCTGGTCCCGATTAGAGATCATGAAATAAAATAAATTTAAGCTAGTGAATGTAATCTGTAAGTTCCCAGATTTCAACTCAACCACTGCCCCATTTGTGAAGAACTCGTAAACAAATATCGACCATTGTTGATTCCATGTCACTTCTCAGGTCAATTCACTTTGTTTTTTTCCTCTGAGTCTCACCACAATTATTATATTTAATCAAGAAACTAACAAACAAAGTCATATATCTTCTTCTTCTGCGACGGCTCATCTTCTACAGGTGTGGTCTTTTGTCCCTCCATCCTTGTAGCGTTCCAAAATTTATCCAGTGGCCATTATTTATTGGTCATTACACCAATCAGAGTGCACGAATCCTGTAAAAGGTTCCTGGTATTTGCAATCGCTCATATTTTACGTTATCGAAGAACCCTTTTAATCTGTTCCCCTCTTTGGTCACGTGGCCTAGGGTTCGATTAATTGGGCTCCGGGGTGGGTTCGCTTTCTGTTTTAGCTTTCTTTGCTTTTATCTTGATTTTGTTGGTGACGTGTAATTTCGTAGTTTTATTTGGGAATTGGTTTTGTTGTACCTTCATCTTAGCTTTTATGGAAAGTTGGTTGGTGGGAAGCCGCTTAAATTTTGCTGGAAGGAAGAAAAGATGGATCTTTTTGCTGGGATTGTTTGGAATTTCGACCTATGGTGTGTATAAAGTGTACCATATAACCTCTGTATCTAGGAAAAGAGAGAGAATAATGAAAATATTGGGATCTTTGGTTTCAATGGTTGAAATGGTTTCTGATTCTGCTGAGACCATTTCTCTCGTATCTAGGGATTTAAAGGAGTTTCTGAAATCTGATTCAGATGAAATTCCTAATACTTTGAGGCAATTGTCGAAAATTGCTCGGTCGGAGGAATTTTCGGAATCCGTAATCCGTCTTTCACAGGCTATGACTGTAGGGGTTTTAAGAGGTTATAAGGTAGGGGATGGCGGTATCAAGCTGCAAGAAATGGATAAACCGAGTCTTCCTGATAGGATCATGGATAAATTGATGTCAGGTGCTGGAACAGGATTCATTTCTGTGATTATTGGGAGTTTTGCGAGAAATTTGGTTTTGGGTTCTATGGTAATGGTTCTGCGGAAGGACCAAGTGAAAGTGGTCAGTCGGATGTGAAGTCAAGTTCCATGACATCGTCTAGATGGTTAGATATGATTTCGGATGATAGATGTAGGGTTTTAGTAGCAGACAGTATCAAGACCTTTGTTGGCACTGCTGTTGCAGTTTATCTTGATAAAACCATGGATGTTAATTTTTACGACGAGATGTTCTCGGGGTTGACTAATCCAAAACATCAAAATGACATGAAGAGCATCTTGGTTTCTCTCTGTAATGGAATGGTTGAAACTCTTGTTAAGACATCTCACCAAGCGCTGACAAGTTCGAAATCAGGTCCTATATTGGGATCGAATGATTCTTCTTCCATCATTGATCATATGGAAGCTTCGAGTTTGAAAAGCAAGAAGGGTTTTGAGTCAGAGGCTTCTTTGGGTAAAGTGGGGGGAGAGATGAATGGATCCATCGATCTTCAACAAAGTG
Source organism: Primulina eburnea (assembly GCF_022965805.1). Classification (NCBI taxonomy): domain Eukaryota; kingdom Viridiplantae; phylum Streptophyta; class Magnoliopsida; order Lamiales; family Gesneriaceae; genus Primulina; species Primulina eburnea. Next base: position 671,564 of record NC_133112.1, on the reverse strand, counting down.
GATGGATGAGTGGCGTGTCATCAACATTAGCAGTGCCTAGCAACCGTAAGTTTCTGCTAGATGTGACTGGTAGGGTGACATTTGAAACTGTTAGATCAGTGATCGAGTATTTCTTGTGGAGAACGATGGAGTTCTTGAAAAGGAGTCTTAATGTGGTTCGTGACGAGGTCCTGGAGAGGGGATTTGAAGTAGTGAGATACTTTGGTTCAAAATCTTCTGTGATTCTCACCTTGTGTCTCATGTTGTTTTTACATATTGTGGGAAACACACGGGTTATGTTGCCTGCATGAAACTTTATGACTTCTTTTAAGTAGCCAAAGAGACGACAATACATTCTGCAGTTTCCATTCATGTATATAGATTAGATTCTTGAAATGATGGCCAATGAAACTTTATGTTTAGAGTTCGTTGTTAGCTTTAAAATCATCGAGCAAATCAGGATATGAACATTCTGTACTTGGCTCCCTGAGGATGGGTATCTGTTAGGCAAAAAAAAGAGAGTAGCGGGTGATCTTCCTGGTGCTCTGCGAATGAATGTATACTCGAGACGTACAAGTTCACAATTGCAGCTACAATATTAATCTCTGATTTGGGGAATTGATCACCCTGTTTCTAGTTATATAATTATATTGAATCTTACAGATTTGAACTGTCCTGTATTGCATCAGTTTGCCTTGTTCCTCATTTCGTGAAATTTCAATGATTTTGATTGCGTTTGGTTAATTTTTATGCCCATATGGCGTTGATATATCCTGTATCATGTGTCGTAGTTATCTAGTTCTGAACATTTCTAAGATCGGTTAAATTTGATATCAAGATACTTATTATGCGGCAAATTATATTGCTTGCGAGCATCTAACGTAATTAACTAATACACGCACGTATGTATATATATATATATATATATATATATATATATATATATATATATATATATATATATATATATTAACTAATATACGTAACGTTATATGTTATATATCTAACGTAATTAACTAATATACGTATGTATATATATATATAACGTTATATGTTATATATCTAACGTAATTAACTAACATACGTATGTATATATATATATATAACGTTATATATGTATGTATATATATATATATATATATATATATATATATATATATATATATATATATATATATATATATATGAAGTAACTTCGTTGCCATCATGCAATTTCACTATTAGGTTTTTATTTATTATTATTTAAAAAAGATTTCTAGATATTTGTGCAAAATCAAATTGCAACGTTGTAGCAAAAGCAAAATACCCTTGGATAAATAAGGGCAAGTCGACCCTACTGAGCTTGCTCATTCACTTTTCATATAATTTCCAAACATTTATATTTATTACCTTTTTTTTTTGGTTTCTTTAAGATTTCAGATTCTTAATTTTTCACTTTATCTTTTAGCCCCTTGTTCATTTATGATATACAATAACACAATTATTATATTCAAAAAAAGGCGAATAAAATTATTTTGCATGCTACACCATGTTTCAACTTTATAAATATTTAATTATTATAATAAATTGCAGAGCTGGGAAAAAGATGAAGAATAAAGATTATACATATTTAATATTCCATACACATAATTAACCACTTTCAGAAATTGAATGATCATCAATCAAAACAGTAATCTACTTTTCTTACCTTTGCCTATTCTTCGTCTCCTGAGATTCCCATCACGCGGATGCTGGTGATCACCTCTAAAATTGGCGTCATTGAAGATCAGAGGCATATCAGTTGCTTCATCTGATCCGAAATCATCTTCGTGGGTGGAAATTTGGATGCAAGAACACCATTCCAACGATGCAAAAAACCCCCCGACCAAGCCGTTTATGAGCCAAGTGGCCATGCCGGCACCACTCCGCCTCGTCGCGGTGGTTGAGGTGCTGGCTCTGAGGTTGAAAGTGGTGGCAGCCATGGTTTTTGAGGTGTTGTGGAGAGTTTATTAAACGATGATGCCAGTGAGGAAAGATTGTGTTAGTGAGGAGAGCCGAAGTTTATTTTAATTGAGGACTTATTATTTATTCATTAATCTCTTAAATTAATTTTGGGTGGTGGCTGGGGTAGGGGTAGGGGTCTACGTTGATCAATGATCAATATTCATTTTGTAAGGTTAATGCATCGCCCGTGCATATTGGGTTTTATGGAGTTAATTTTAGATATGTCACAAAATTAAATAATTATGACGTTTAATTTTATTTGTTTATTAACATCTCTTTTAAAAAAACAGAAGTTTTGTGAATTTGAATGAGCGTGTAACTAATTTAACATAAATTCAACTTTTAACATAAATAATGATTTAAATCATAATATACATTTATAAATATAAAAATTTCATTACAACATTTTTATCTAGAATCAACGACTCTTCTCGTTCCCACCAAGCTAAACGATGGTTTAGGGGTCATCTCGTTCTGCTAGCGACTATAAGAGTATGGTCTCTCATCTTCACATCAGTGATGAGCTTGATCATATTACATGTGCAAATGCGTGCGTTGGAAAGAAGCAGGCGTGCATTGCTCGACAGAATGATTAGCAAGTGCGCTTCATCATTGATTATAACACTTTTACCTATGATATAAAAATATCTCCTAATTATGTTTATAAATTATAATGGATGAGGTCGACTTTTGAGGCGACGAGACAATCAAAGCCCAAAACCAACTTATATTTCAAGACTCGAGCCCAACGTTGTAGCAATGTCACATCCAGCCTATTTTTTATTGGATAGGTAAACAAACCAAACCGTTCGCGAGCTATTCGGAGTTCGGCTTGATAAAAAGTTTGTTTGAGTTCGTTTGTTAATCATATCAAACCAAGCTCAAGCTCGATTTTGAGCTCGACAACTTAATCAAACCAAGCTCAAGCCTAAGCGTATTCGGCTCGTGAGCTCGCAAACATGTTCGTTAATAGGCTCGCGAGCTCGAACTCGGCTCGTTTAGATGGCTCGTAAGCTCGAGCTTGACTCATTTGTTGAGTTGACAAATAAAAATATTAGTACTAATAAAAGTTAAAATTTTATGTCTACTATAAAATTAGTTCATAGATATATTTAATTTTAACAAGCTCGAATCAAGCTCGAATTCGAGCTCAATTGTATGTTTTACGAGCTCGAAAACGAGCCGAGCTCAAGTCAGGCTTGTTAAATATGATAAACGAGCCGAGATCAAGTCAGGCTTGTTAAATATGATAAACGAGCTATTAATAAACCAAGCTCGAGCCCGGCTTGATTAACATGATAAACGAGCTTTTAACGAGTCAAACTCGAGCTTTTCACAAGCTTAGTAATTTCAAGACAAGTCGAATTCTAGTCTGATGATAAAAGCTCGAAGAAAACTCGAGCTTGAGTTCGAGCTCCATCAATCTTAAACGAGCCAAACTCAAGCCAGATTATAAAAGAATTAAGCTCGAGCTCGAACTTGAATTAATCTTAAACGAGCCAAGCTCAAACCTGATACTGTTCGGCTTGATTTGGATCGTTTACTGTGTCCCGAAATGAAGATCTGGCAAGCTTCTTTCGAAACTAAAAATAATTTTTGCTGTAAAGGATTAAATCGGAATTACAAAATTTAAATGAAAATCTGTATAAATAAAATCCAACGATGAACTGACTCTTCTCGATCTTCTCATTTTTTGAAACAAGCCAGAAAGTTAAGAAAGAAGAAAATATTCATCCGTTGGTATTTTGGAAACAATAATCTGGCAGTTATCGTAATTCAACCTCGGTCGCCAAATATCACTGCTTTGGACTAAGACTCGAAAACCCAGCTTAAAAAATGCTAGATGATAAATCGGAAACCCCCACTCGGTGAGCTTCAATTTTGCTTCATTTGATTGGATTTTACGTTTAAAGGGCGTCATTCAGATAACGAAACTAGTTTTGTGATTATCGATGTGTTAATTAGTTCAAATAAATGGGACAAGTTACTTATTTTTGTGGATCGAATAGTGCATTTCGGAATTTTGAGTTGCTGATTTTAGCTACTTGGGCGTGATAGTAAATTTTCTAAACCTTTTGAGTTAATTCGTTTTTGAATTTGATTATTTAATTCTTGTATTAAAAAGTCGAAAATTTGAACTTCTGCGTCTGTTTTTTCCTTCTTTTCTGGCTGCAAATCCACAAATAACTTTTGTGGCTTCTTCGAAAAGGGCACTTGTTGATAAGCAGATGATGTATAGTTAATTGTACGTTATCATTGTTTTTACTTAATAATACTTTCAAATTACAGGGATGAATTACTGAGTATGGTGAGGAAACACTCAAAGTTGATTGGGAAAACTGTATTGGATGAGGAAGAAACGACGGATGTGGAAATGGATTCAGGATTCTGGCGTGACGTCATTGATTTATATTTTGTTCATGGTAGAGTGTCCAGAGGTCGTCAAGATGACGATCTCATATTCTTTGTTCGGAAAATGGTATTTTCTAAGCTTTATAATATGTTGTCATCAGTCAATTTTTGTGTTAGAGGTGAAATCTGATGTAAATGCATTTATCTGTGAAGAGTGTGCCAGGACAGAAACTCACTGAAAATGTGGAAACCAACTCTCCTTACTTTGTACGCAGGTGGGCCTCTAAGGTAAACCGAGAACAAAATACTTTGGTGACTGTCCTCCTATTTCAAATTCTGACATTAAACTATACCTTCTGAATATTGGCCAAAGTAACAAGGCTCTCAAGTCTAGACTCTTTGTGTGTGTGTGTATGTGCGGTATGAGAGTGTATATCTGTAAAACAATAAAATAATTGATTGTAACATGTGTGTATTCTTATATATATGTTTCTGCAAAAAGATTTTGTGTATAAATAAATAATCTTTATTATAACATAGACTAGTTGGATTGCTTGGCGAAAACCAGTGTCTGGATCTATGTCTACATTCTGCTTGATAGGATGAAGCTAATTTGTCAATAGATGAAACTAATCTTTCATTGTCAATCAGTTAGATGAACTACTTGGTGAAAATTCAGAGGACGTAGATTGGAGGCGCTCGTTTTACTTAAATTTGATTGCTCACACTTCCTTCAGTGTCACTGTAGCAATTTGCAGGTTATTATCAATCCATTTATTTGCTTAATTGTTGACATTTTTTTCCTTTTTTAATTTTATCTACGGTATTATTTTCCGCTGCAGCCAGCAGGTCCTTCAACAATATCAATCTTCCCAAGGGAGACCTTTGACTCCTATCTATAAGGTATCTTCTATTGTTCAGGATTGAAATCTGCTTGTTGTCAAGTGTAAAATCTTCTCTTATGTGCTTATACGTCATCATTTATATTGATGGATCAGGACTGAGGTTGTTGGCCTCTTTGAATTATCACAATGTATCTCAAATTTAGGACCTATATCATGAGAAACCAAATGCTCCACCAGAGGGAAAAATGGCTGCTCAAATCCTGTGCTGATTTTTTTGAAGCTCATTTTAGATGTTGGCTTGCTAGCTTAGCAATAAGCTCAAATCATATTATTGTGCTCATAAACATGTCTTTGCAAATATTCTGAATGCTCTTGTGAGTCCAATTGCATGAGAAAAAATCTACCACTGGAGTCTGGAGATATGTAGCAATAAATCAGATTACTCAAATATCCTATTCTCAAGACTTCTATGGATGTATATTTTGCCAAAATATTGGTATTTTACATCACGCATAATAATATCTTTAACTTGATGTGATTCATATCCTCGTTCATAAGACATAGGAGAAACTTAAACAAACATTTCTTGTTACACAGGTCGTAAAGACTGTGTATGCATCTCCGAGTCGCATTAATTTTCATTTGGATTCAAGGAAGGTAAATTACCCTGCTCTTTCAAGTAAATTGGCTCTATTATCGAAATATTTCCCCTGTTGGTTATAATGACAGTCTTTACACAAGCAATCAGGAAGTAGAAACAATGTCTGCCTATCCGGATATATGTTTTGCGGTTGATGACTTTGATTCCACTTTTGATGCAGTGGTAAGGTGCTAGTTTTTTGTAATCTGGATATTTCATGCTGCTTTTGAATTATTTCGATCTGTATTTTCCTAAGGATGTTTTTTGTGCCCTTTTTTTTTAATAATTTCCCTTTCTCAAAGCTCCTGAGCACCACAGTAAGTAACACATGACAAGTTAGATTTCTTTAGTTAAGCAGTTTGGCTCTTCCTTGAAAGGTTGCTGCTATCCAATTCATGAGAAGATGATCATGACTCTGCCGATCCTTTTAGTTTGGTTTTAAGCCTTACAACAACTTGAGGAGGCGTCCCTTCAAATTTGTTTGAGGATTTTGAAGATTGTCCCGTACTTTTAGCAGTTAGGGATCTCATAAATTATTTCTTTCGGGATAGGATAGGTGTTGTAGGTGGTGCTGTCAGGATGTTATTTCTGAATGTATTTGGTCTTCCTGAGCTTTGTCTTTCTGGGGTTTACCATGTGTTAATGTTATAAACGTATTTTATTAAATAGAAATGTTTTGATAGTATTTAGATTTCTCAGGATGCTTTGCACTAAAATTCTTATTTTACATTGAATTATAGAATCAGCTAAATATCACATATTATTGAGAGGATATTAAAATAGGCAATGTACATGTATAGAAGAATGAACCATGGCTAACCTCTTTTGATGTTTTCTTACATCTTTTGAAGTGAAAATAGTTCAATTTATTTTGCAGAAGTTGCTGATATAAATTTAAATTATTAATCCCACAGGTCTTAACTGATACAGACCATTGCTATTGTGTACTGCTTAATGCCCATGATGGGGCAGCATTTCCTAGCGAAAATATGGAGCAATCTGGCGGTGGTTCTGGTATTTCTTCCTCAGAGACTGTCACCAGTGCTGGAGACAGAACAAACTCCAAGGTAGCGTTCAGTAAATCATATAAACAGTTTTATAAGTAATGCAACAATTGTTTTGCAATTGATTGAAACCATAACAGCCATCCTAGTCGTCTGCCTCAGTCTTACTTGGCTTAACCAAGTGGGAGGTGTTACGAAATAGTACCTACTTTTGTTCATCAATAGTACCTACTTTTCGATCAAAGAAAAAAAAATAGTACCTACTTTTGTTCATCAATAACTGCAAAAAATATTAATGGACAAATGTTGATCGGCAAAAGGCCATATATGTTCCGGGCCTTCCTGAGGGAACCCAGTTTATACAGTACTAGAATTTCCCAGGGCCGGCTTAGTGGGCTGGAAATTTTTTTACCTAGCGATACACATATCAAGTGTTTTTCTGAATTTCTTCCATGGATTCTTTGTTTTGTAAATAGCTGTCGAAACGGGGTATCATGGACCTTATGAATACAAATGGTGATGCTGTTCCCATTGTCTGTACTGTGCATGGGATTAGCAAGAAACTTGCCTTGTAGTTTTATTCCATGCATGTACGTGAATATTCATCAATTCAGACTGTGGTACCTGTACCATTTTTCAACATTCTTTCATGTTAATCGTTTTGTTGTTTTGGGACTGGAGTGGCTTTCAACTTACCAAAACTTAAATTTCTGTTTTAATTTTTCAAAATAAAAAAAGGATTAATATGCTTGCAGTACACCTTCCCTTCACGTTATTTATTGCTGCAACATAAATTTAAAGTGAATTTCCCTAGTACTTTATAATTAGCTTGTCCCACATAAAAAAAGAAAAAATGTAGTTCCAAATAACAACATAAACAGAGGGGCTCTCCTCTCATATCCAACTGGTGTTTAGCCTGATGCCTTGACACGGCATCTTACTGCTCTCCAAAAGCACTTAAGATAACTCCATTCTCCATGTGGTTTTTAAGTTTTTCAGCTCTCCTGTGAGCCATTGCTGCATAAAATTGCACTCACATTTTTGTTGCATCGCACTTGTACTTTGACTATTCACCATTTCAAGTTCATGCATGTGCCGGAGATTATTGAAGCCTATCATTTAAAAAGAGGTCTTCGCCTCATGAAGCTTTTGTTGGTTTTCTTCTTTGCTGCATGGCTTTCTGATTCATCTTTAACGAACATATTTACAGCTATTACGGCTTGTGGTTGCAGATCACTCTTTTTTCAGGCTTTGTTAGTTATCAAATGGTCCGAGAAGCATATGATGGTAATTTACTTCGTCCATATCTGATGCATCATACTGTTGTTTTTATTCTTTTTTGTATTTACATCTTCGGTATTGTTTTGTGTTCTATAAGATGTTTATGTTGCTGGTTTATATTTTGAATATGAAAGTATCTAGGGACTATACTTTTCACAACGAGTTAAAGAAAGATCAGGCTAGTGTTTTGATCCATTCTGCACCTTATTATGTTGGCCTTGGGGTTGGGACCACCATAATCAGGATGATTGTCTTTTATAAGTTTCCTTGTATAAAAGTAAAAGTTTTTCTATTAAAATAATTTTTATGCTTAATTGTGTTGCAGTTGAAATATTTTTCTAATGCTATGCCTTTCATTTCCTTCGTATTGTCAATGTTCCAGCGGGAAGGACTGGTTTTGGAAACATTCTCTCTCTTGGGCATTCTTCTGGGAAAACTGACCGAATTTACATGAAAGGTCCTGGAGGGCGTGGGGAAGTTGAAGTAGCTGTGTTTGGTGTTCTTGGTAAGTTGATTTTTCTCTTGTTATTTATATATGTTGTGAACTGAGAAACATTGGTCTGAGTTTTATTAAACTTTATTGCTGTACTTGTGGATATCTTGGTTTATTGCTACTTGTGTTAATCAGTTAAATTTGATAACGATACAGGTTTTGTTCGTGCTATCCACATGGGTAGTGCTCTTATCCACATGCACTCAGCACACGCGTCATATGCGGACTGGATAAGGGTACTACTCATATGGGTATCATCTACCAAGCCCTTTGTCCATGATGAATATTTTATTTGTGCAGTCAATATGCATTTAATTTGACTTTTGTAACTTTCTGTGATAGATCAAAGCAAAATTGAATCAGGTCCTCACTCACCAATTCAAATATCTAAAAAAGGACTTGGGATAGGGACTATGGTTCGTACAGCAGCCACTGTTGCATCAATGGCGGCAAAACATGCATATGCAGCAGCATCTGCCAATCGACCTTCAGAAGAAGAGATGCTTCCCCTTAATTGCCGTTTAATGTCCGTATCATTACCATGGGAACACATTGCTCAAGATCTTTTATTCAAGGTGAGAAGATTTATTTTTTTTTCCAATCTTATTCGGTAGTTTAATCAAGAATTTTAACAGTAAATCATGTTGGAAGCCAATTGGAGAACTCGTCATGATTTCTTTTTCAGGAAAAAAGTCATAGTTAAAATGTTTACACAAACGATGATGAGATAGTTACTAGATCTATCACGAGTTGAAATGATTTGATCCTCACTTTCGTTTTGATGTGAAAAATGCAGGGGAGTCCTCCTGTGAACTTGTAGACATCAAGGAACCTCGATGAGATTGATTGACTTGGTGCGTGGACTAGGTGAACGTGTTTTAGAGAGAGACGGTGGAGCTCATTTGCATATAGCTCGTGTTTTTGGAATACATTTGCAGTTTGCCAAAACAGTACTGATAATAAAATTATACACTCACTCAGTTACGAGCCAGAAAATTAGCAGGCTTTCATCCTCAGATTATCTCTGCTCACCTGGACCCTTGGGGGAAAAGAACGTCTACATGATCAAATCTAATGTGTGCCTACTTGTTTGTACCAAAAATTAAATTGGGCCCAATTCATTGTCTAAGCCCAAAAATTTAAATTAATAGAGAAAAACAAGAGGCTCATTAGTGTATTTAAATAAGAAGATAACGTCCAAGCAAGGAGATCGTGGAAAGAGAAGGAAATCTTGGGAGAAAATGAGAGAAGATCGTGGGTCATGGGGGAGTGGAGAGAACTTCTCACATTCAGAAGAAAATGATCGGCAAAGAACTCTAAACACACACAACTCAACTCTACAGACAAATCTGCAAAAGCTCTCTGCTAAAAATTCAATCTTCAAGCATTAGTTTTAAGCGTTCCAGCATATTTCTAGCAATTTACATCTTCTCGTTTCATATTTCAGCAACTCTATTTGTTATATTTTTATGTCTTGTAAATTCCTACGGTTTATTGAAAATATAAACAATGTCAGGGGTTTATTTCCATCAATTTCCGATAGTTTTCTTTTTTTGGCGATATAGTTGTTTTAGGAGACTAGAACTGACGGTTGAATTTAGAATTCACGTCGCTTGAATAGTTAGAAGTTAGATTTTATCATTTTCACACACATTGGTGCATTTTCGCACCTGGCACGCCCGCAACACCAAATATTGTGCAAACATATTTTTGGCACGCCCAGTGGGACACACTATGCCGCCAAGAAGGAAGGAAAACGTCAGTCAGGAGAGCGGGGAGTCTCTGGCTAATCAAGAGGGAACTCAGGTGCCCCAGCCAGAGCAACACGCTGTTGAACCACAGGTTGAAGAAGTGGATCTACAGATTCCTACTACGTATGATCAAGTCTCGAACAGGGTGATGGAAGAATTGACTGCTATAAAGATTGAAGAAATCTCATTGGCATTATCTAAAGCCATGTCTGACTGTTTAAAGAATCTACTGAGTAAACCGAACCAGTCTACCCGAGGGGAGCAAAATAACACTGTCAAAGAGACTGGTCAAGGAAGTAACCAAGTCCATGAATTCGACCTGGGAGTTGGAAACTCAAGGGCTGGCGATCCTCGCCGCCCGGAGTTTACTATCCCAAATCATCCAGAAAGAAGGTATACACCACCTCACAAGAGAGAAGAAACCTTAGGAGGAAGATCCCAGCCATATCCACGTGCTCATGGAGTGGGGAGTTCGAAACAACCGGTTACTCAAATGTACAGCGTGAAAAATCCTCTATACCAACCAGGAGCATATGATGATATATCGCACATGGATTATCAAGGAGTGGATGGAGGCTTCCCAGGAGATAATATTGGTTTAAATGCAGGGTTTCAAGCTCGGGGGGCAAATTACTACCATCACCAACTCCCCGCTCGGAACATGCACGGGATTGATCCAGAAATGGTGAGAGAGGCTGTTCAAGAGCTATATGGGCCGGCCTTGAAAAGATTGGCCGCCCAGAGTTCCACAAACCCTATCCAGACTACATAGACGTGAATAACCCATATCCAAGGGGTTATAGAGTTCATGATTTCAGTTTATTCTCCGGGGAGGATGGCCAATCGAGCATGGAACATATAGCCAGATTCACCATCCAGTGCGGGGAATTAGCCAACTTGGATAATTTCAACAATCTAAAGTTGAGGCTATTCCCAAATTCCCTCATTGGGACTGCATTCGCTTGGTATGCTTCACTCCCCAGAAATTCAGTGATGAGTTGGCAAGAGATGGAAAGAAAATTCCACATTCAATTCTATAGAACAGATCCAGAAGTGTGCATTGCCGACTTATCCAGAGTCACTCAAAAGAAAGGAGAGTCTGTGGAATATTTTATCGACAGGTTCAAAAAGATGAAGAATAGATGCAAGGTGTTCTTACTTGAGACAGAATTCGTGAAGATGGCACAAAAGGGGCTGGATTTTGAATTAAGGAAGAAATTCCAGGGAATGAAGTTCAGGGATTTCTTCGAGCTAGCTGCCAAAGTGGCTGAATACGAAGAACTATTGCGGGAAGAGTCGTACAAGAAGAAAACTGCTATGGGGTCTTATTATCAGGATGTGGAAGATGTGGCATTGGCAGAGATTCAATCAGCTGGTTCTTGCACAGTTCCCCTGCTAAAAAAGAAGCCAGCAGAACCTGAAAAGAAGAACGGCTCTCAACTCTCCAAAGACATGCATTATACATTTGATGTGTCAAAGACCGAGGAAGTTTTCGATTTCTTGGTAAAGGAAAAATTCATCACATTCCCACCTGATCACAAGATGCCACCTACAGAAGAGCTGAAGGGACGAGAGTATTGTAAGTACCACAACTCCTACAATCATGCTACAAAGTCTTGTTGGGCGTTCAAGAACATCTTGCAGGACAAAATTAACAAGGGAGTTGTGAAATTCCCTAACAAACAAGAGTCTATGGCGGTGGATGATGATCCTTTTCCCCCAGTAGCTTTGGTTAATGTGAATATGACAGATTTGAGGGATCTTCTCAATGAGAAAAGAAGCCGATCCTTTGCAGTGAAAGACCGAATAATCAAGAAATACTGGATTCCAAAGGGTCAATTGTTTGAAGCTCATGGAAGACATAGTGTCGATCAAATACGAACAGTTCAACAGCGTTTCCCCAGAAATGTTGGTGAATCCACGGCCTTTAGGCCGAGGAATCAACATTTCCTTGAAAGACCAGTGGTGGAAAAACAATGGTTTAGAGAGGAGTCATCCTGCAATCATCGCCAAGGGTATTCGGATAGGAGAAATGCATATGAATTTGAGTTACGAAGGGTGGAAACTAGAAAATTATCAGCCGATCAAGGCAGAGAACGGCGTTCATACGAAGTCTCAAAAGGAAAAATGATTGAGAACAGGGGAGCAAAGCCCAGGTACGTCTTTCCAACTAGAAGGGAGTTCAGTGAGTCCTGGAGAGTGGCCCAACACAAGAAATTCCCTAGGCCACCGACTAGGACTCAAAAGAGACGACTGTTGAGAGAAAGAGCGATTGCAAGAAGAGAGGAGTCCGCTAAGTTGAGAAATGAACCCACAAATGATATTCCATTCGCAAGGAGTCCAGTGGGGAGTAAATCCAAGTTTGGAAGATCGGCTACTGAGGATAAGTTTGTGGAGGATGATGATGATTTGTTAAGCGAAGAAGATGATCAAAGAGAAAAAAACAATCAATTTTTGCGTTGGAGAGTTTCACATCACAGTGGATTGTGCCACAGGAGTGGTGATACTACCAGAGAGATTTAAAATGATGGAAGAAGAGAATGGGGAGTTGATGCCCAAGGAATCAGCGCAAGCAAATAAACTCTCTCAAGGGAGTTCGAGAGTAATTATCAAGGAGGGTCACCCAAATAAGCCTCATCAGGTGATACTTGAGAAGCCTACACCGGCCATGATCAAGCACATAAGGCCGTTGTACATCAAGGCCCATGTCGATGGAAAACCAGTGTCTAGGGTCTTGATTGACAATGGCTCAGCCGTGAATGTTCTTCCAGTAAAGATGTTAAGAAATCTGGGCAAAACTGAAGAAGATTTGATCCCTACTGAGGTTTCTGTTGGTGCGTTTACCGGGAAAACCACCAAGACCATTGGGGTATTCCCCGTTGATGTTACTGTAGGGAGCATGTCGTCTTTATGTGCATTTTTTGTGGTGAACTCCTCCGCCAACTTCCAAGCGTTGTTAGGCAGAGATTGGATCCATGCAAACCAATGCATCCCATCCTCAATACACCAACTGTTGTTATTTTGGAAAGGAGATGATGTGGAGGTGGTAGAAGCAGACAGACAGCCCTTTTAAACAAGTGCAAGTGCAGTTGAGGCTAGATATTACAATGGGGATTTTGGGCCCATCAAAATCCGTAGCAATAGCAAGAAAGAAAATCCACTGTACATGCAAACACCAACTCCAAGCTCGGTGTTGGAAAGAATCCTCAAACCTACTGTTATCGTGCCGTCTAGGCCGATAATTCAGCCGCTGATTGAGGAGATTGATGATTGACTTGAACCAAAAAGAAAAGAAAGTAGCTGCAACCTCTATATGGAAGGCGCATGTGCAGCAAGTACTGGACAAATTAGGGGAAGAGGAAGCGTGGGACACCTATGGAACTGAGGTTGTCCAAGAAGAAGAATACGAAGAGGATGAACTCCAAGTTGATGAATTGTTGATGACACCATCTCAAATGGAAGATGGCCAACACGAAGTGCAAGACCCGTTGGAAGAGATCAACTAAGGAGAATTTGATGATTCTAAGCTGGTGGTATATGTGAGCACATTGCTGGAAGAAGGAATTAAGCAAGATTTGATCAGCTTGTTAAGAGAGTGAGTAAGAAAACAGAAAGGCTAATATCCAGCGGGGAATTCGCCTTTGAGGCCATTTTGGCATTAGCTTGAATAATGAAGATTTGAGTTCATAGTAGCTTCCGGGCAATTTGAAAGGAAATCACATAGGTCACTGAGACATGGCTGGAAAGAGTTCCAGAGAACGGGGAGTTAAAGCTCACCAAACCAGACTACAACGCAGAATGGAGAGATAGCATAGCAGAATGAGAACACTGTGCGAACTACAGAAGGGCGTGGAAGTTTGGTTTTGATATAAGAGTAAGCTTACTGGCCACTTTTGTATATGTTTAATTCTTTATTTTGAGACTTCATGTGATGTAGGCCTTAGGGTCACCGATATAAATATCAGTTGTTTATGGTCCAATAATGAGACTGATCAAATGAAGTGGGCCAATAGGCCACTTTCATCATTTTGGAGGTATCTTGTTTCATTAGGGAGTCAGATGAGGAAATAAAAGCAAGTAGAGAGGCTGATATCCAGCGGGGAGTTCACCTCTGGGGACACTTTGGTGTTGGCTTGAATAATGAAAATCTGAGTCCATAATATCCTTCGAGCAACTCGAAAGGAAGCTACATGGGATGTGATTTTAGGCCACCGAGACATGGGTGGAAAAAGTTCAAAAGGCATGGAAGTTTGGTTTTGATATTGGAGTTGGCCTTATGGCCATTTTAACATATGTTTCATTTTGGATATCCTTGCTTGAGTACTGAGAAATATGGTAGCGAAAGTGGCCTCCACAGCCACTTTGGTGAGTTAATTTATGGTTTGAATAGTACCATGTCGAGAGCTGGTTTTTTTCACTTCTTGAAAGAGATTTTGAACGTGGGGAGTTGATCAGGTGGCCATTTGTGCATACTTTTTGATTGATATTCTTGTTGAATGTTATGAGAAATCATGGATAAAGTGGGCTACAAAGCCACTTTTACAAATTTGTATCGATTAAAGGAATGATAAGGTGTGGGGAGTTGGGCAAGCCGGCTTATGTTACAAGCAATGTGAGAAGGAAGTTGATTGGATTAACTCAGAATAAACTCCCCAACAACATCCAACATCACATTCAACTCATCTCCACTCCCCTACAACATCCAACACCACATTCAACCCATCCCCAATCACCAACAACATCCAACAATCAGGAGGACAAATCAACAGTCAACAATTAGTGAGCGGAGCCACCACATGCAAGAACAATAAGTAGACGTGTATGCGGAAAAGAAGTCCAACTGAAGTGCAATGCATGCAAATGGCTGCTTGGGTAAGGGGAATGTGACCCAAGTGATAGTGCAACACACAAAGAAAATATTAGAATTACCTCTTGGCTGCCAGTTCATGGTCATATGCACGTTCATTGAACAAGTTGTTTGTCGGTGGGGTACACAAAACCACCCAACTCCCCACACAAAATCGATAATAACAAAGAAACAAAGGGCAGTGGTGAACCGGGGAACCACGACAGTTGGGGAGTCGGTCTAGCGAAAAATGACAACGACAAAATTTTAATGTATTCTGGTTTAGGCAAAGTCACAAACACCATGAAGGCACAATGGTGATCAAAATAACATGGGTTGGCACGACCGACGTAGTGGAAGAAACAAGGGACGAAGGTGAAGATAAGATGGTGACTTTCGTAGAAAATGCACCCGTGGACTTCGAACCAGGGTGCGTGCGATGAAGAAGTGCCTGCAGCTGTGATGTGGTCTGGAAAAAAAGAAACCGGTGAAGAGGGATGGTTGCCAGATTTTCAAACTTAGAAACTGAATGAAGAAAGTGATGGTGTAAGATTGTGTGAGATTATGCAAGATAAACAATGAGCAGTAGATGAACGTGGTGAAAGGGAGAAAGAAAGGAAGAATGAAAGGAGCTGGAAAGTCTGAGTTTGCATAGAAGAGGGAATTGCAAGGGCTGAAGCGCAAAGTTTAGCAGTGAATTGGGCTTGATTGGGCTTGAGTGTTTAACCCAATACTACGGGCTAAATTCAAGGGATAAATGCTTGCGGGCCGCTCAAGGTAAACAAGTTGGAACTTTTATATACAAGCATTTTGGCCCAATGGGCCAATGCTTGCGGGGGGCATTTGTTTGTACCAAAAATTAAATTGGGCCCAATTCATTGTCTAAGCCCAAAAATTTAAATTAATAGAGAAAAACAAGAGGCTCATTAGTGTATTTAAATAAGAAGATAACGTCCAAGCAAGGAGATCGTGGAAAGAGAAGGAAATCTTGGGAGAAAATGAGAGAAGATCGTGGGTCATGGGGGAGTGGAGAGAACTTCTCACATTCAGAAGAAAATGATCGGCAAAGAACTCTAAACACACACAACTCAACTCTACAGACAAATCTGCAAAAGCTCTCTGCTAAAAATTCAATCTTCAAGCATTAGTTTTAAGCGTTCCAGCATATTTCTAGCAATTTACATCTTCTCGTTTCATATTTCAGCAACTCTATTTGTTATATTTTTATGTCTTGTAAATTCCTACGGTTTATTGAAAATATAAACAATGTCAGGGGTTTATTTCCATCAATTTCCGATAGTTTTCTTTTTTTGGCGATATAGTTGTTTTAGGAGACTAGAACTGACGGTTGAATTTAGAATTCACGTCGCTTGAATAGTTAGAAGTTAGATTTTATCATTTTCACACACATTGGTGCATTTTCGCACCTGGCACGCCCGCAACACCAAATATTGTGCAAACACTACTAAAACAAATTCGACAGTAAAAATTCTAGATCGTCATATTATGTTACAAACGCTGCTTCAACATCTTTTTTCATGTTTACTGAAAGTTCTAGTCAGCGTGCATTCAGATAATCAGAATATGGAATATTACAATACAAGAACTCACTGGGCTAAAGCATATTTTTGAATACCCAGCAACGACCCCAAGGGGTAGTGTAGTAGATGAGCCCCCGATTGTCGGGAGTTCAATTTTTCCTTTTAATATTTTTTTGAGTGAGTTTGTCAATTTAGCACATTTTGCATAATGCAGAATATTGCATTAGTCCGAAGGCACACGGAAAACAGCAGCAGTTAGTTTTACATGATCATGACACGATCCAAATATAATCGCACACCGACTGGATAATCTTCTCTGTGATAATGACATGATTCAAATATAATCGCAAACTGTGCTGTACCCTGTAAACAAAATTCTGTCAAACGAAATCAAACTAAACCAAAAGTAGCAGCCCAAAAACAAAAGGTCATTTTTGTATAAAATAACTTAAAATATAGTCATGATATTTAATATATTAAATAAAAAATGTTATTGAAAATTTAATACTACAAATATCGTTAGCTCAAAGTTAAATTTAATGCTAACTCTACCTCTTATATTTCAATATCACAACATAGATTGATATGAATAATGATCATGAAACATGCTATAATCCATTGATTAACGTAACCCCCCAAATTTTCTATGATTGTTAATACACGACAAATTACCAAACGAAGCCTAAGTAACCATATAGTCGCTGCGCCTTTAGTTTATCAGTTCACCTCCACGATATATTAATCACATAAGATTATCTAACAACTTATATTTTGTAATATGGTTCTTCAACGCGACTCATCTAGTGAAAAATACTACTTTTATATTTAAAATATTTTTATTTTTGAAACGGGTTGACTCTTCTGATAGACCTACTCCGTTAGACGATGTCAGAAGAGTCACTTTTTGTCAGGCTGTGTTAGTTATTTGTGCAATCAATATGCATTTAAGTTGACTTTTAATTAACTTCCTGTGATAGAGCAAAGCAAAATTGAATCAGCTTCTCACTCACCAATTCAAATATTTAAAAAAGGACTTGGGATAGGGACTATGGTTAGTACAGCAGCCTTTGTTGCATTGGATCAATGGCGGCAAAACATGCATATGCAGCAGCATCTGCCAATCGACGTTCAAAAGAAGATATGCTTCCCCTTAATTGCCGTTTATGTCCATATCATTACCACGGGAACGCATTGCTCAACATCTTTTAGTTGAACATGTTTTAGAGAGAGGCGATGGAGCTCATTTGTATATAGCCTGTGTTTTTGGAATACAATCACTTCATTTGCATTTTAAAAAAAATTGGAGCTCATTTTGGAACACAATCCAGTTACGATGGAGCTCATTTGCGTAAAAAGACATTGTCACAATCAAATATAATGCTTGCCTACTAAAGCAAACAAATTTTCAATATTATGTTTGTTATAAACGCTGCTTCAACATCTTTTTTCGTGCAACTACATGCATGATTCGTGTCAATACAAGAGCTCACTTGATTCAAGCACATTTTTGACCACCCAACGACTAACCATATCCTCTCCTCTCAATTTGTGTTTTACTTGGATATCTACTTTTTACTTTGTCTGTAAGAAATTACAAACCCACGGGTGATCTACTTTGCTGTGGCCCGTAAACACCGAATTCTGTCAAAAATTAATGGCTAAGCCCAATACGTAACGGGTCTAAATCAAACTAAACCAAAAGTAGCAGCCCAAAAATTAAAGGGTATTTTGGTAAACTCGTTCCCTTCTATTGATTGAAAATACAGATTGCAGCCCGTTGGAGCTTCCAAATTATTCAAAAACAAAATCTACTGCCTCGCTGCCAAAAGGCTGCCCGTTTGAAAATGGAGAAGATTTGCGTCGCCGTGAGAGTGAGACCATCATCTAATGAGGAATCGCGAAATTCCTATCACTGGAATTTTGAAAATAATTGCGTTTCGCTACATGGAGTTCATAATACTCCAGTTTCTGGAATGTCGTTTGCTTTTGGTAAGTGATTTTACGAACTATTTTAAAGTTTTAAAAGTATTTTGAGTTGGATCTGTGGAATGATTGCTTAATTTTATGTTTTTTCTTAGATCATGTATTCGACCAGGATTGCAGTAATGGTACGGTTTATGAGCTTCTTATTAAGAACATTATCCACGCTGCGGTGGAAGGATTCAACGGTAATTACGGATCACTATTATTATTTTTCTTTTTCTTTTTTGAGTTATTTTAGCCAATTTAATTGCTTGATAGTACGATATGTTAAAAGAAAAATGTAAGAAAATATGTCAAACAGGAAGTTGGTGTAAATTTATCAATATATTCTGTTTAATCTGGACATTCTTGATTGTTGAAGCAATAGATGGGGACTAATTTAAGGATAGTTTTTATATGAAGGAGAATACTTTCTTTTTATTGAGTGGCTACGTGCTTTCCTATACTGTCATCAAACTTAGACATCTCTTCCGAGTCTGGTTTATGATATGTTGCTCCAGTTTAAATTCTTGCTGTTGGATCTCGGTTTTCTACGTGCCCAAAACGCAGCGAAAGTTTAAAATTTTTATTTTATTTTGAAAAACAAAATAATTTTGGACACTCGTATGGTTTTAACAAATACATAAGCATGCATAGGATGTTAGAAATTATTATACCTTCGGTGAAAAATTTCACAAGGCTCCAACTATTCCGGGATTAGCGGAGATAGCTCTTGTTGTAATTCCTTACGAACGGTTTTCGATCTCCTAATCAGGTCCACGACCGGAATATATGTTCCTCTTCTAACTCGCACTAGAAAGTGTAGAAGATTTTGTATTTGAGATAGAACACAATTTCGAGAGCACCCCTTTTTTTTTTTGAGAGCAAAAAGGAGGGAGGGCAATAATAATAATCTGTCGAGAGAATTGGAGACCTTCTCCTTATTCAAGCTACCGTCATGCTCCTTATGCAATAAAAAAATTATTCTTATTGCCTCTTAGATCAATCATTAACTTAATTAAATCAATTAATTAAGTTAACTATATATGTTCCTTTTTCCATGAAGCCCGAATGATTGCCTTATTCCAATTTTCGGTGATCTCCTACTATAATTAATCAAAGTAACATATATATACATATATATATATATATATATATATATATATATATATATATATTATTAATTTGATTAACTAATTGTCATTTTCTTAATTAATCATATTAATTAAGTCAATGAATTTCAATAAAAAACCTTGTAATGCATGTTACGAAAAATGGGAATCAAAATTCCACATTATAATTTCCAATTCTTTCTTAACTTAATCAATCTAATTAATTAAGTTAATCAAAATTCTAAATATGCATGTCAACCTCTGATTTTCTTTTAAAACATATATTTGTGAGATCACCAAAATATAAGGCAGTGTATTTCTTTTGACCGTTTTTAGCAGCCATGCTCTCAAAATTTCCATAAGCTTTTATAAACTTTATTTATAGGCTTATCGATTGATCATATCAAACTTATTTCTTATAAATTCAACTCATTGAATTTATTATCTCAACGGGAACAAGTAAACCAGTGCTTGTGTGACCCTCAATGGTTCAGGGATACAGCTAGCCGTGGGTTCACAACTCTTTGTGATTCAGGACAATTTCCTTTATTCGGGCTTACCCTAATTTGCCCCATTCCATGCATCAACATTTGATCATGAGAATGTCAGAAACTAATTTCTGATTAAACCCATCGAATCATGGTAAGAGCGTCTAGTAGCATCGCCCCATGATTCCCTAGGTATCACTGATAGTGCCTGCAAGAACCAGTCGATTATGATTAGCGTACAGTACGGTCCCTTCATCTCATATATCCCGATCGAATCTGCAACCATTGGTTCATCGAGGGTTGCATATTAATTCGATAACTATGTGATAACTATAATAGTGGCACCGCGTGTACTATTGGAGAACTCCTTCTCCAACGTACATCTTATACTCTGGCCAGAGATTCCATGCACTATTATTACATTAGATCACATAGGATATCCACACCCGTAGGTGAGCGGTGAATTCCCGACTACAATGCAATGGCTCCTATATGTGTCGTAACTGTACCCAATCTCGCCACCTGATGACTCTCCTGGAGCCGGTAAACGAGTCAAAGCACAGCCCTCGCATATAGAGCCTCAGTGTTGTCCCGAGTCGTAAGGACTAATGGTGTACAATCATAACCACGGACTTATCCTCTCGATAAATGATAACCACTTGGAAAGTCCGAGGGAGGGTTGTTCGGTATAATCATCATATGACTACCCATCTGCATGTTTGGACATCTCTATGCCCTTACCAAGAAACGCAGTACATAACATCACAGATGCTAGTCTCGAGCTCAAGCGACCTTTATCCATATTTTAGGCGGCTGAATCGACTAGGAACGGATTTAGATTATACAGTATTTACAAATGAGTTTCAACATCGAATTACGATTCATTTGTATTAAAGTATAATCAAGGTCTTTATCTATGTTTGTCACATGGGTATACAGATAAAGAAATAACAAACCATGAAATAATGAATTATATTAAAATAAAGATTGTTTATTACACTTGAGTCAATAAAATCCCTAGCCAACAGTTGGCTTGCAGGGCATCTACTCTAACACTTGCTGTTATAATGATAATCGAATTGTAATTTAGGAACTGCATTTGCATATGGACAAACGAGTAGTGGCAAGACTTTTACCATGAATGGCACAGAAAATGATCCTGGAATTATCCATAGGGCCGTGAAAGATATTTTTGCTAATATTCAGCAGGTGATAAGATCAATTTTTTTCAACAATAAAAATTGTTCCAATTAATTTTTTTCAACAGTAAAAATTGTTATCATTATTCTAATGCACTATTACCTTTTGTATTTTAGGCATCTGATAGGGAGTTTCTAATACGAGTTTCCTATATGGAAATTCTAATGCACTATTACCTTTTGTATTTTAGGCATCTGATAGGGAGTTTCTAATACGAGTTTCCTATATGGAAATTTATAATGAAGACATAATTGACCTTTTTGCGGTGGAGAATCAAAAACTTCAAATTCATGAGAGCTTAGAGGTGATTTATGGATACAAAACTTATATTGTAACTAAATCCTTTTAACACACGAAGGCTTTTAATTTTTTTGTCCTCCAGCATGGAGTATTTGTTGCAGGTCTCAGGGAGGAAATTGTAAACAGCATCGACCAAGTGCTTGGTCTTCTCCAACTTGGAGAAGGTTTGACTTTGGATCAGAGTGCAATTTAAAATAAATTGAATTTAGTCTTTTTACTTATACGAATCAAATATTTTTTATTTCTATTTCACCAGCTAGTAGGCATTTTGGTGATACTAACATGAATGTTCGCAGTAGCAGATCACACACTATTTTTAGAATGGTACGCAGTATGCTCTTGAATTTTCTGATGCCATGTTTATGGGTAGCTACTTGTCATGTTCGTTTCTTAAAATAAATGCTTTATATCTCCCACTTATAGCATCGGTGTTAATTATTTATCATGAACCAGGTCATTGAAAGCAATCAAAAGGCTTCCAACCCTAGTAGGGGTTCAAGTTCAGATGATGCTATTCGAGTCTCGATCTTGGTTCGTAATCCTGCATTAGAACTATTAAAAAGTCAGTAACGTTTTTGCCACTTGAGACCAAACTATTGGTTTACTAAAGTGAATGGGTTCTCGTTAGTTTCCTTACTACTGGCTAGCTGCAACCAATGCACACAAACTAGTGTTACCAATATTTTAAAATAAAGTTACAGTTTATTTTTCATACTTATCGTAGAAGCTTTTCTAGTGTACTGAGGTAAGTTTCAATTTTTTTGATTTGCATCCGATGATATATCATATTTGTATTTTAATCTCTGCACATTTGCTTGTCTAATTTCTTCAATATAGAACTTGGTTGACTTAGCTGGATCTGAAAGAGTTGCTAAAACTCAGGCTGGGGGCGTTCGCCTGAAAGAAGGAAAACACATAAACAAGAGCTTAATGGCTCTTGTTAATGTTATTAACAAACTAAGCGAGGATGGAAAGCAAAGGTAGTCCGTAGTCGAAGCGTTTGTCAGTAAATATAGTGATAAATGTTTATTAACTCATCCAATTTCTTGTGCAGAGGTCACATTCCTTATCGTGATAGCAAGCTTACTCGTATTCTTCAACCTGCTCTAGGTGGTAATGCAAAAACTTCAATAATTTGCACTGTTGCACCAGAACAGGTCTTTAACTACTGTTTTTATTTTTTCATGTTGCTATTACATCTGCTTAATATCAATTTTACTTTTGGAAACGACTTTAATTTGTAGGTTCACATAGAAGAAACAAAAGGAACTCTCCAGTTTGCCAGTAGAGCAAAACGAATCACCAATTGTGTTCAAGTGAATGAGGTCTGTAAAGATGTCCTGTAAGTGTAGTAAATTTATGTTTTCAGAGGTATATTCTCCTTCCTTCGACGTGAGATATGGCTTGTCAAGAATCAACTATAAGCTTGTACAACTGAATCAATTTCAGCAATTAAGATTTGATTCATTTAAATTTACCAATAACAGGAAGAAGCATTCAAGATTTTATCATCAAAGATGAGCTTAAGAATTAAAATAATCAGATTTCCTTCTTTTATTTTGACAGCATTGTACTTAGTAGTGGCTTTATTGTTTCCAAATTAGTGATTTCTTGTTCCTGCCTAGCAAAAATTCAGTCTGACCCTTGCTTGGTGCTATACGTCTAAGAATTAATGATCAGTATATTGGACCCTTTTGTGGAGTACCCTTCAGCAGGTTGTCAGTACCCTGAATTGATATGGGATCCTTTATTTTAATCTGATGGTATTGCTAATCTTTTTTTGATTTAATATCAGGTAGTGACAGATGCTGCCTTGCTAAAGAGACAAAAACTAGAAATTGAGGAACTAAGGAGGAAACTTCAGGTAACTATGGTTTTGCTATATATTTGACGTGGACTTGAACTAAATAATTTCGGTAAAATTATTTTGTCAGGGATCTCATGCAGAAGTTTTAGAGCAAGAAATCCTGAAACTGAGAAATGAGATGCTTCAGGTAACTTTTATGTATTTATTGGAGTTGCAAACACTTTAATATCTTCTCACAATAACATTCTTTTAACCTTTTGTCAGTATGAATTGGAGAGGGAGAAGCTAGCTACAGCATTGGAGGAGGAAAGAAGATCGCATAAAGAGCGCAATCAGTGCATTAGGGAACAGAATATGAAAATTGACCATCGTAGCAATTTGGTTTCTTTGTCAAACTCAGACGAAAGTTCTTTCCAGGTAAAACTTAGAGATCCCCATAAGGCTTTATTTTCAGCACATTTTCCTCTCTTCTTTACCCTGCAAAATTAAGCTACTTTTTACCCGTTGAATCCTTGCTAAAGTCATTTCTGTGTGTACTATTTTCGCTATATTTCTCAGTTTACAACTTGATATTTGATCACAAGCAACCACAGTTCCTCCTGGCAGGTGTTCTGATTGCCATCAAACGAGTCTGGTTTTGCATGAATGATTATTCGATTTCAATTTCCATCATCTTATTTATACTTCCTCTCCCACAAGGACTGAGAAAAAATTTTGGTCATGGCGAACAAGTGAAATAATCTTATTCTTTCTATTTGCCATTATGAACACACAGCATTCTGCTCGTTTTTTTTCTAGCTTACTTCTATTGAACCCATCATCGGCAATCTTATTGATTCAAACAAGCGTCTAATAATGGTTGTAGAATGATGTCACTATATGCCTTCAAGATGGAAGCATGGATTGTCACAGCATGAGCCAAGAAAAAGGTTTTAGTACCCCATGTTATAAAGCAGCTCCAAATGTATTTGTTGCCAAGAGATCACAACACTTGATGCAATCCGAGTTTAGCCCACTTCCAGATTCATTTAGTAATTTTGCTGATGAAGACACGTGGATGAAAATGAATAAAGGTTTCATGGTTGACCTTGATTCACTCCACACAACTCCTGCGAGGAAAGTTCAATCATTTCCATCTAATGAGGTATTTATCATCTGGCTGCCTAAATTTCTGATCTCATCTGTCATTGTTCGCTCTGAATTATCATATTATTTGTTGTCATTCTGTTATGTAATTGATAAATAAATGTGACTCAAATGGTTGGTGTATATTTGTCCATCAACATTGCCAATGCTGTGTTTTACTTCTATACTACTGTCCTGGGAATTGTTGATGGCAGGCTACTTTAATCATCAGTCGACATCTAGTTTATATGTAAGGACACAGATTTCTGTCCATAACTTGTGATTGAAGGTCTAATACATATAATAAGTGGTATGTTTCTCAAACATAGTGATATAATATTTCCTATTCCCTAGAGCTTTTCATGATTATGGATTTGGAACGAGTATGCCTGATTCTGAGAAACCACACATTATTTTGTGAGATCCAATGCTGATAATATTTTATAGTTAAAAAACATTCTTTCTGATTCATTTATTTATCAGAATTGAGGGAGATGCAAGTATGTTCTTATATTGGGTGTCTATCACAGGATCTCTTGATGGAGAATCACAGTCAAGAGATTCAAAATCTCCAAAGACAGCTAAACCTTGTGGTTCAGGAAAGAGATGAACTTAAGGTCTGTTGCTGCTACCGTAATTTGTCCTAAATCACGAAAAGGGCTATGTAAATGGAATGCATTGAAATTAGCGTTCTGTTTGTTCCTCTAATTATTTACCTTGACTACGTGGTAATTCATATTCTCCATCTAATGCCTCAATACATGCTTATCAGAGAGAGTATGCTGAACAAGTGTCATTTAATAGCCAATTAACAAGAGAGGTATCTGAACTTCAACAAGAGGTACTTCATATTAGAGAATTTCCACAAAACCTGCGTGAGATCGTGTCAAATGGTAAAGATATATACAAGGATGTTTTTTCTATTTTACAGGTGATGCCTTGGTATAATTCTACTATCCTTCATTTAATTGTTTGCATCCACTAAATGGTAATATTTGTCTTTGGCATGATCAGGACTTCATCCCAGACGAGAGATCTGCTGCTGCACAAATACTATCGACAACAAGTGAAGTTGGCTTGTGCCTCTTCTCAAATTTAGAATTTCATCTATCAACATCAATGGATGGTATGGAACGACCCCCCACGATTGATTATATGTCGGTTCAAGAGCAATGTAGTGTGCTTTGTAAGAGGTTGAATAGCACAATATCAAAATTGGTATTACCAGATGCATCAACTCTAAAGGATGAAAATACAATGGGTTCCCTTATCAGCACAAAAGTCAAGGTAACTCCCTTGACATATATACCAAGGTTTCCGAAGCCAATTTTCTTAATTGTCTCCATCTTAACAATCGGAATCTATTTTTCCTTCCATCTTTGGTTCAATTGAGTTTTAAATGATGGTCTCTCTCATGTTTTCAAGATGGATTTCTTGGTCACCTTTTTATCCTGCGTTTCTCTCAACATTTTACAATAGTTAAATACCTTGGGAGGGCAAATTGCTTATTGGAAGGAGGCAATAGAAAATGAAGTTGCAACAATCAAACAAAAGTACAATAACTTGGAAAATGAGAGGGATATAAGCAACAAGCTTCTTGAGATTTCTGAGGGTAAATATCAGAGCTTGGAAAGGGAGTTGTATCTTCTGAAAGAAGATAAAGAAGGGCTGGTTCAACGAATTTCCAGTTTATCTCAAATGCTCAAGCTAGTAACAGGACAAAAGGATAACGCTTTTCAGGATTTGAAAAGAGAAGTTCGTAGGAAGAAAAATCTCGAAGAAGAGATCAAATTGTTTAGCATTGCATTTGCAGGTCGACAGCGGTCATTAAATTCTTTCCACGATGACTTCAAAGCTATACTTGATACGATGAAGTCTACATTATCCAAATCTCGTTGATACTGAAGACATTAAACTTCGGTATTTTATGTACTATTTCCATGTTTCCAATTAATTATCTGTCATATAGCAACATGATTTGTTTATGTTTCTTCAGTATCATAGTTGGAGACCTGAGATAATGAAGGATTTATACTTCACTGCTCATTATATAGTTTCATTGGTGCAATTCGAAGTATAAATTCAACTATAAGGAAAAATTACTTTTAAATCTTTTGCAGATCGAGGTAGCCAGAAAATGGCAACAGACGCAGAACGCTTGTGTTTTCTGTCTTGAAGGCGATGTAGCTTTCTTGAAGTATGTATCTCGTTTTATTTTATAAATTTTCTTTGAAATGTCACTGCACCTGCAGAGGCTGTATTGAAACTTTAATTGTGGGCTATTTGTTTGAATCCTTTTATGTGCAAATGAAAGGACCACAATACTGGCATGGCCTGTGTTGTTCATGTCATGACAAATACCCCCATATTTTAACATGGCCTTTCCAACCAACCGAACCCCTCATTTATGAATTGAATTATCTGCTCAGGGAATGTTTCTACGTAATCAAATACTTTAGTAGCTGTGTTTGCCTCAAATCACTCGATTTCACGGGCTGTGTCCTCCGGTGAGGCTGCAGCCACGTTGAATTATCAACATGTAGGAGCGGGATTCTTTCACATGAAAAAATTGTATGTAATTTTCTTTTGAAAAGCATATGAATTTTATATTTCAAAATATATCGAATCCTTATGGTTGATATTACTAGTTTGCCCATCACCCTACCTCACAGTTATTATTACCTTATCCAAAATCAAACACCAGATCTCTTTTTGTTAGATAAGAGATTAACCAAGTAAAAACCACAAGACTTTTAATACACTGCAACGATAACTCTCAATCTCGGTGATTGAGATTAAATATAGAAACATGATAGGTTTCAGAAAATTGGTTTGGTCATTCCACTAATACAACTGTTTATTTGGCAGCCATACATGAAAAGTAGGGCCTAAAAATGGGAAATAGGTTATCTTTTTTAGGAAAGTGGCCCTTTCCAATCTTTTTTAGGCTGTCAATTGTTTGTGAAAATTCTGAATTTGTAATGGGTTGATGTACATTTGAAACTTGAAATAGAAACGATGGAAGTGTCCGTAGGCTGAATCTAAACTTAGGGTGAGAAGGATCGTATAGTCTAAGAAGTTTATATTTTTTTTTGAGAAATACATACTAAATTTAAAATTTTAATTCTATGTATAAGTCAATCGACTTTCCACTTACTAACTATATTTGTGTTAGTAAGTAGAGATAAAGAAATCGTTTGTTCAAATAAAAGTAGAAGATTTTGTTTATTATTTCAAAAATTTTGGATTATAGTATTTCCGGAGCTAATATTGGTCCACAATAATGGCATGTTGTGTTTAATATCAGCTTTTGAATACGATGACAAATAATAAGTAACAGACAGTGTACGTGCATTTTGAGAAGAGACAAATCCAGCAATGCCATGTACAGCTGCTCTGCATTTAGCTTCATTTTTTGTGCACGTATCTATGTATCTATTGGAGTTCTTTTTTTCTTTTCCAATTGGCAAGGGTATACACTCATTTTGGGGAAATACAATTTCAGAAATTCCTCAAAAACGCGGTTATGTATTATTTGAGTTTATAAAGAATAAGCAAAATTTCATACGATTTGGATATAATTTTTGTCCACGTTATTTACATCGACTCAAACTTGAATTTATAAATAAAACTTAGGAAATAAAATTTACCAGTCGATCATAAAAAGATAATACAATAAAAAAAATCAAAATATGTAGATATATATATATATTTAAGCACCAAAAGTTCGAAAATTCAATATGTCTATCCTATACCCATGCTCCAATTTATATCTCTAGGCATCAGAATCTCCAATCCTCTGCCACTGTTCAGATCAAAACTAACAAGAAGTCTGTCTTTCTTTCATCATTACACCTCTTTGTCCTTACCAGCCCTCGAATTTTATAAATCCCCCACGGTTTCTTTCATCCAAATCCATCAAACTTAGTTACATCCAAGTCCAAGTCACTATTTTTGAAACCATGCCAATTTTTCTTGGAGAATTCCTTCAAGAAGAACAAGAGCCATTTTCTTTGGAGGTCTATCTTCTCGAAAGAGGCTGTGCCAAAGGTACAAGAAGTCTCAATTCAAGATCCCATTTTCTCAATTCTGATAAAATCTTGAAGGGGTATGTCCTAATGAACAGAATAAATTTGTTACCAAATTGTTCGAATTTTATGAAAGCTGTATTTAAACAGCTCGGTACTGTAACAACCAATCTGAAAATCAAGAATTTGTGCGATGGAGATCAAGTTACAAACCAAGAGAATGCAAGCAGGGTTAGCTTCGATTCGAAAAGTAGAAGAATCGTGTTCAGTTCTTCTACCCATTGTGTTGAAGAAAGCAGCAAACTTTTCTTGGAAGAAGAGGTGAAATTTCCTCTTACTTGATGAGCAAATAGTTTCAAAATGTAATTATCATTCTGTATTTCAGAAATGTAGGAACATCGATTCATGTGTCCATTTTCATGACATTGACAGGTTGATGCAGATGTTAAGCTGAAATGGAGACGTGTGGAAGATAACAGACAGCTACTCAGCCCTGTCTCAGTTTTAGAAGTTGCAGAATCTGATGAAATCTCACCACTTCATTATAGTAAGTTCATTTTTCTTGAAAATGTAAAATAATACATGTTTTGTAACGAAGAAGGATCTCAGAAGTTTCATTTTTAGACAATTTACCCGTTGAAGTATCTGTCCTTCCATTATGATTTAGATTTCTTGAACCATGACATCGTTTTTCTGTCATTTATTTGACTAACTTCGAACAGAACAAAGTAATATCAAGAAGACAACACTAGCGGAAACCTCAACTTCAGCATCTCAATTCAGATCAAAGCAGCCAACAAATTATAGTGCTAAAGTATTGCGACAGATACCGGCCTCGAGTCCGTATACTCAGCACATTAGAAACAAGAGGGCATTGCAACAAACTAGACAGCTTTTGATCGATTGTGTGGGAGAAGTGATTGAAAACTACCGAAAACAAGAGCATGTGAAAAAAATCTTGGGAGCTGAGGAGCTCTGGAAACTTGTTTGTGAAAATGTATGGCTATGGAGTCAAGATTCAATACACGAAACAAACATAATTCATCTTTTGCATTATGATTTCTTGGCCTCTGCAGAAGAATGGAGTGCTGATTTTGAGGTGCACAAAAAGGGGATTTGGATGGACGTTGCTGATGCTATTTTGGAGGATGTCATTAATGAGATTGTCACATACTAGAAAAGGGGAATCTTACTATTGTATTATGCTAAAAAGGATCAAAAAATTTACTCATATAGGATGAATTTGGATCCATATATTTTAAAGCTAACACTCCTTTTATCCGTTTTAGCCACCGTAATATGATAAATTGTATAATGCCACTAGCATATGAAGTAATTAGAGTGGGAAGATGGAAATTAAATGGATGACAATGATGTTTCAACCGATCAAGAATTAGGCAAGTATCTGATAGATTCATATACTGGTCATACACATTCTATCCCTCGAGTTTTAAAAAGATACGCAAAAAATGAGATGAATCAATATATAAATTACACAAGGCTACAAGCGGACTGAGAAAAAAGATATGTCCATCAAATTAATTTAACGTTTAAGTTACCAAATATATTAAATCAATTTGATAGTAACTCAATTTAAATTTCAAAAGAGACTCAACTTCGGTGCATAGTGGATGGACCCCCACATAGACAGGAAGAGAACAAGGTTTGGAATGGGCAGACACACGGACTCCCTGTGAAATTGTTAACTTCACTCATAAATGATTGGTTTTTATCCCTTCTTTCATCACTCCAATCAGATTGTAGAGTTTTTGCTGGGTAACAGCAAAAATACTTAAAAGAAATAATTAAATCTTAAAAAAAAAAAAGAATACTGTTGATTCTTCCATTTTCATATGTCATTTTAATAAATAATATCGCATTTTCCTTCTTTTAATTATTCGATGCTCTGCTCATGCAAGATTCGAAGTTCAACGTCCAAAATGGGTTTCGGTGTTTCCTATATTTTGCAAATAGATTCCTTTTCTTTATCACTGCATGGCAGCATGGATGGAAGAGAAGAAAAAAAATGAAAACTCAATCAAACATATAAACATTCAATCTTATGTATCATAAGCGAGGGCTATGTTTAAAAACAAAAAACGTATATAATGAATTCAATGATAATAATTTCATCTCGAAACTAAGTTACGAAGACATACCATGTCCTTCCTATACTCCATACCTGTTCCAAGGTATCTCCACGTTACACGGTTTTTTTATCCAGAAGTATGTACCGCGTCTAAAGGTTTTACATTTTCGTAGAAAAATAAGCACATTTTACCCCCATTGAGATAGCTTTACTTCAAAATACTGTCGTTCCAAATTGTGCTTGCTTAATCTGCTATTTCATCTTAATAGGTATTTACGAATTCGGCGTTGAATTTAATGAACACGAACATATTCTGCAAACTACCCATTTTTGGAATTACAGCAACCGCCGTCGGGGAAACAAGATTAAATATAGGCGGTAACCTAGCCTTGTTCGAACGTGCAATGACCAACCCAGGCGTATGTATCGAAGGGAAAGAACTCGAAAGAAACTGAGAGCAAAGACCTTCAAAATAAAACTTGATGTCCCGAAGAAATTTTTTGATCGGAATGGGTTTGTTGTAAAGAACTTACCGATTGCTGTAATTATAGAGAGAATAGCTGAGGTGTTCTTACGCAAATGGTCAATGAGTATGTAAAAATCACCGACCCAGCCCACGTATCTTGTAGTAATTCTCCGTGAAAAATCTCTTAGGCACCATAAATATTAATATCACGTTAATTCAGAGGAAGGGACATGTCAGTGCCGTAAAATACAACGATTTACTGATGTGAACTTCTAATCGATGCATAACAATATGAATAGGCATTAACTACTGGATCTCCCCATCCTCACCAAGTTCACCATCTTCAAGCTCCTCGTGCCCGCCATTTCTTTGACATCCATCATGGTAATCTCTCTTGTGTCTCTTGTGTCTACTTTCACCATCTGAATCAGGGGAATAATTATGCTGAAAAGAAATGTGCAAACGTGTAATTTTTTTGCATCTAGTCTAGGATCAAAGAATGAAAAGTTAACACTGAAATAGGAAAAACTAAACGAACTTAAAAACCTTTCTTGACTTTTTACTGTCACTACCATGCCGGCGAGATTTATCAGAACTTGCATCATCAGCTGTGCTCTGATGTCGCTTCCGATGTCTCCGCTCTTTGTCCTTCTCCCTTTGTTTGTCGTCTTTGTGTCCATAACTTCCAAAAACATCCACATTCTCACTCTCCACTTCATCTTTTCTGGAATGATCCTTCCCCTTGTCCTTTTCTTTCTCATGATCAGCATCTTTGTCTCGGTCTTCTTTGTCTCTCCCCTTTTCTCTCCTCTCTTTATCTTTTCTCTTCTCCTTCTCTTTCTCCTCCCGCTCTTTCTCCTTTTTGGCCTGCAAATGTAGCACATACAAGTAAAAAAATTAGTTGACAATCCTCAAAAATGAACGCGTGGATATCCAATTTCCAATGGAGTAAATATACAGTAGTGTGCCACAGATCGATACATGAAAAAAATTAACAGGCAAAAAGCAATTGCGTTATTTCTGCCAAACAGACTATTGTCTTCATAAGCACAAAGCAAACAATCGAGGCCAAGTTGGTCTAACATGGTTGAGTGAAAACAGACTACCCGAAAAAGAGTACTAGTAACTCGCCCAGCCCTCACGAACAACCAACACTTCACCCCCACAAAAAACCATAACAAACTAAAGCCAGGAGACAAACTAATTCATGTAATTCTCAACTGTATTTGAAAAAATACCCTATTAAATCATTGTAATAAATGGCATACATAAAACTTGCATAGTCCATCAAAATCATTCAAAGCTGGGTGGCATCAAACTGGTGTAATTTATTCTCGGATGTAAAAACTATAGCCAACAATAAATTGATAAACAGGCAAGGATAAATTGCTACTATACATCATGTGACACAGATAGACCGCCACAATTTTTTAGTTGTTCCAGGAAGTGCTATTGAGTTGTTTTACTTATAAAACAAATGACAGATCATAGATACTTAGCCACATAAAATATTATATGATATGATCATTACTCATTATAACTCTATCGGTAAAAACTTTCAATACATAAATTAATTGCTGGTTTCGGAATTGATAAATTATCATTTAGACAACACCACATACAAATGAGGTCGAACAGAATGATACTCGAAAACACGACTTAAGAAATGAAGTACCACCAAAATAAATCAACTAAAGTTATAAAAAGATTTGAAAACAACCAAGAGTTAGTCAAGTGGCATAATCAACAAAAGTAAAATTATAGCATACAAAGCAAGCAATTGGCATGATAGCCAACGGGGAGTATCTAAATAGAAACTTGCATATGAAAAGATGCACCATATATGATGATTACACGAAACAAATATTTCCTAAAAAGCTCAGGGGCAAGTCCAATAAATAGTAAAAGGCACTCCAATATAGCCGAAATAGCGAACATAGCCATCACTGATTTATGATAAAGAAAATGTCATGTGTGCTAGTAAATATGCCAACATCAATAACGATGAAATATGGAGGCATTGCTGATGACTTGAGGCGGATAATTTGATTTTGCTTTCCATAAGCATATCATATCAACATTAGTAGGACACGATTGTGCAAATTCAAACTGGCCTCTATGACACAAGGCCTCAGCCTTAAGCATACAGCTAAGTCTCATTGTCAAAACCTTACGGATCAAATTACCTTTTTCTCCAATTCTTCAGCAACCTCCTCAAACAAATCTTTGGGAGTGGAACCCAAAGTATTTGAGGCAACAGCCTCATACGGCTCAGAATCCTTGACCTGAAAATCAAAACAACAGAAAATAGAAAAAGCACTATCACAAAAGATACTTAGCAAACAAATAAATTCTTCTTCAGAGAAAAAAGAAGTGATACCTTCTGACAGTAATCTCGCCAGTGAGTTTTAGCTGTAAAAGTGCCATCAGCAATATGTCTTTCCATCATCTTGCGAAATGCATCACGGTTTTTACGTTCAGCTCGTCTTAATTGTTCCTGAATGTAAAAAAAGTCGGTCATAATCAAGATAACAATAAGATTGGGATGTAATTACCAAATAAGTTTTATTCAAAAAGCACCTTTTGTCTCTTCTGCTCATCCTCCTTCTCCAAGTAACGAATATAATCCTGTGGTAACATAATATATAAAAGTGAATCAACAAAACATGATAATCCTTAAACGGGTTAAACATTCAAAAGAAGGAAAGATCTGAACCCAAATAACTTGATCCAAGGTTTATGTTATGTGAAAAATAAGCAAACCAAAAGGACCGATTATCTTGTGTGGGTAGCCAAGGGACCCTGTAACTAGAAAAGTGATGATAAAATCATGAATGGAAGTTCACCTGAAATATTTCCAGCTGATCTATTTTATCAAGGAATGTGCATTTTTCATCATCTTCCAGGAGATTCTGAACCTTGCGCCACTGGCTATCCGCCTACGCAGTGGAAACTAGCCGATAAAAATTGGCTAGCAGAAAGAGAAAAAGTGCTAGAAGGCATTATACCTTTATAAAGCTACATGCTTCTAGAAACTGCCGAAATTCCAGTCTATTTTGCCGATACTCCTCTTGAGCCTTTGCCCTTTCCTAAACAGCACAAAAGACAGCAAAAATGTGAAGATTAAGAATATTTTAGGTAACATGTCACGTCTAAGACCGCAAATAAGGACACATAAAACAAGTGCTGACCTTTTTATGAAGATCAACCAAGTAGTTTCTAAAGATATCCTCACGTTCAGCATCTTTTTCAACAGCCTTGAACCGTTTATCATCTTCAAACATTGTCACTGCTTTGCTGGTTAATGCACGAGATGTTTAATTAGAAAAATCTTAGCCTGTATTTAATTAAAGAGTGTAGGCAACCAACCTCCACCGTGTGGACGATGTGAGTTCTTCAGATTCCTAACAGGAAAACATTACAATCAGCTTTAATTCAAGGCATATAGCAAAAAAAGAATCAAACCAAACATTTAATTTCCAGCAGTGTTAACTACCAAAACTAAAAACCCAAGCAAAATACACTGTCCACAACAAGTGTATGAGGCACAGAATAAAGATGACTGTAGAAGTAAAACAAAGTAAAGTAAAAGATAAACGGGATGGAAAATTCGATATGGAAAGGAGCTTGATGATTACTTCCAGCAGCTTCATGAACTCCTCCTTTGCTTTTCTCTGCCTGAGACGCCTCTCTTCAGCTTCCATTTTTTTCCTTCGCATTAAGTACTGAGACATAAATAAGAAAAATGAAAAGGACAAGTAAAAGCCGTTGCTACATATATAAAACGAAAAGTAATACTTGCAAAAAAAACTGACGGTAATTAACCGAATATTTTAGAAAATATTCACCTCATTAAATGCTTGTTTGCGTTCACCAAGGGTTTTCAGAGCACTATATCGTTTGTCATTGATTATTACTCGCATAGCCTGATGTAACATGACTCATCATCATTCAGCATTTCAAAGGTAAAAAACAAAAGATCAGATGATATGTTCATACCTGGTCCCAACTCCAATCAGCCTCAACATTTGCGGACTCTAAGAGTAATTTAAATGCATTCTTCGCCTCCTGGATAGAAAGGAATGAGATTAATACATCCCTCCCTCACATTACAAGAAACAAAGCATTTCAAAGTGTATACCATCTTGTTAGCATATATTAAATGTTCCCTGTCCTCTGTTTTCTCTTCCATTGGTGTGACATTTATCTTTCCCGCAACAGCCATACCTCGCTTTGCCTCCTGAAATAACTAAAGTTCCATCACTTCAAAATATTTTTGTGATTGTTTACAGTCCATCTAACAAAAAGTCTCTTAGTGTCCTTTTTCAACTAGAGAGTTTCAGACAGTTCTAATGAGTTGAATCAAATAACAAAAAGTCTATCAAGTGTCCTTTTTCAACCAGCATACCTCAATATCCTGGATAGAAGCTCCACCTAATGGACTAGAGAAAAAACGGGTTGATGGATTATCCATGCTGGCACTAGGTCATTTTCATGGAGAAATCAATCAAACAATAAATATACATAGTTATACATATACAATTAAAGAGTTCCATACGTTGGTGTTGAATCGGCATTTGACAATATAACTGGAACACCAGGATTTCCAGGAACTTCAGAAGGGGATGAATTAACATTTTCACCCATTGACATCCCAATCGCACTTGTGGGGGAAGTTTTTACTGAAGGAATACCCAGCGGTTCAGAAACTAAGAGAGAGGGAGAATTAGCGTCTGAGTCAATGGGTGCAGCAACAACCGGAGCAGGAGCCAAAGTAACTCCAGGTGTTGTTGATGAAGTGGAATTGGACAGATTGACGGCAGCAGAAGGTTGTTCAGTATTCGGTTCTGAATGAGCTCTTTGGACCGTGGTCATTTCAGCCTGTCCGCGAGCCAACTAGAAGCAGAAGTACAAGAGTTAGTGCAAGGAAAGGAAAAATAATCCTACATGAGATTTCTCTTCTAACAAACCTTCGACTCCTAAGGAATGGTCCATTTCGATTGCTTTGTTTCCTTGTTGTAATAATACCTGAGGAAGAAAAAATAGGTTGACTTTGTATATCAATATATCACAACATACCAATTAAAATAATATCTCAGGTACATTCCAAAGAATACACTTGACAAATCATAAAGGATAGCAAGCAAACTCACTTTCGACCTCGGGAGTTGTGAATTCTTTCCAGACAGTTAGTGAATCGGCTCTCTGTTCAAAGCACAAGTTCCCTATTAGATGAGTTAATTACAACTTTTCAAGGTAGCAAAATACAACTAAATTCTACAATCATGTCAAATTTATCAAATGTACAAACATAGAAAATGTAGTCTACCCATGAGCTTGTGAGAACAAAAAGATGCTCCCATGTGACAGATAGGCAGTAGAAATGAGCCTCATTAGATAAATGAAACAACAATCATACAACAGTACAAGTGTAATCAACATTCAGTAGCCTCTTCGACTGGCTTAAGCCTAATTGATACAAAATGTTAACAATTGAAATTAATGTTTGATCAGAATATACTCTCCCCCCTCCACCTCCCTCTTCTCTGAGAAATAATATGAAATTTTTTATCTTCCCTTCCTAGAAAAACATCAGTTGTCTACGGAAAACCACGACTGCTTAACTGAAAAAATCAGCTCAGCAAGTTTGATTAACTAACACAATCCCACAACCATTAGGAATGAGAAATAAAGTGTTCTAGAAGTCAATTCAAACTTTTTGGATCAAGTTACTTTCCTAGTTTTAATATGTTTCTGTGCGCATAGGAACAGGGATAATCCTGTCAAAGAACTTATGGACACACTTAGAATTTAGTCATATATAAGTCAGTCTCCATACACTCAAGAATTTCTGCTAATGTTCTTCTCAACTTCTGCCCAAAACGAGCCTTGTTTTCTGCATTTTTACCAGTCTTTCTCATTCCTCTCAAGTGGTAACCAGATTACATAGCCTGGTATTCTCATCCATAAAACCTTTTTAAATATTTATTTTAACAAAAAGTTCATAAAAAACCATAAAAGCATCAAATTTGACAAATGGATAGAGCCAAATAAAAACTTGAAAACCAAAAGAAAAACATGATAGCAACAAAATCATGTGTGATGAAACTGCAAAAGCAGTCAAAGCGGGTGAATATTCAGTATCATTACTTTCCACCCAGATGTCATGAACCATTTCATACTGGCAAGAATGAGATTAAGAATCTGTGCCTGTAGAACTCTTAGAGAACCACCAAGATGAAATGAGATAGACCAAATACCACTAAACCAGCATAAACTTTTAATGAATGAAAACAGAAAGGCAAATAAAAAACCATACATATAATGTACACCAATAGGCAAAGGCGCAAAGCACATAATTTCATGAAATAAAAGAGAAGAAAAAGAGAACAATGATATTCAAGCTCAACCCTCTTATGGAAAATCAAGTAAATGCTGAACCAATGAATTGTATAAATTTCATATCAAAGCGGACACAGATTAGGAAGGTGAAAAATACCCATTACTTAGGTGAAATGCGGATGGAATTATATTCATCACTTGGGAGAATAAAAACAATCAATGAGTGAAATATTCACTAACTGAAAAAGACCCAAAATAGGACAAACAAATTAGCAAAATATGAGCATACAATCCCCAACCCCACACAAATTGTTATACTAAAGCGAGGTAACAGCAGCATTTAGTGAGTATTTCATAAAAATAATCCCAACACTACATGTGAAATGTATATTGCAAATTGGCCTGCCTCGAGAAAGTGAAAGCCCCTTCAAAGTGAGGATAAAGAGCAGTCGCTAAGTTGTTATATTCTCCTGACTTTCCATGACATCTAGAAACCAGTGGAAGGACATGCAAAGAAAGTGAAAATATGCATAAAACAGAGTCGACAATTTTGACTAACCGCATAATAGGAAAGTATTGCACATATTAAGAGTGGAACAAAATATATGCCTCAAAAGAAACAAGTGATCCTCAACGCTTGAGAATACCATGTCAAGAAAATAACACACCTCTAGAGGAGTCATCAACTCAAGTGGCTTCTCCCAGCTGGACTGCTTGATGATCTTGTTGTAATAGTATCTGAGAAGAAAAGGTAAGTGTGTTGTTCAAAAATTTGTGACAGCACAATTGGAGTTTAGAATTACAGAAAACGCAAGTCATAGAGTAGAAAACAATAAAGGACTATAAGAAAACAAAAATATCCAACTCTCGGTGTATAACTTCATCAACCAGTAGCTCAAATTGACACTGACAAAAGGAAGCAGGAAGCAGATCAAGCCAGATCTGCCTTCAAAATCCCAGTTGGTATAGTGATATGCATTAACAGGCGAACCCTAAGACTGCAAACATCAAATCAATTCTACGATTTACCTTCTTCCATCAGCAGCCTCATATTCTTGCCAATCAGAACCAATCTGCTGAGAAGAACCGGACCCATTAATAGCCTGGAACATGAAAAAGACAGTTCAAAAACTGCAGTCAAGCTAAGTAAAGAATTAAAAAATGAAATGTAAAATGAGTATGACATAGAACGGAAAAGCAGTTCCCAGAGTTTGCAGAAGTGAACATTTAATGATGCAAATAATTCTCAAAAACTGGTATATTTAAAGAGATCTGGGGCCATTTACGACGTTTGCGGGTTTTTTATAAATCTAACATCAGCAGTTCAACTACGGCATCAACTTTTCAACTGATACCGTAATCTTGTAGCAGGTACTTCCAGTCCTGTTCCCTCTTCTTCCTAAAACACTTCACTTATTCTTGATCCTGTAAGGCTAAATCTAATTGTCCACGTTATGTTATTCTATAAATCTTAAATCAAAAGTAAAATTTTGCCTAGCCACATTTGTTTATGATTCTTCAGCTTAAAGCAGGAAATTGCGTACATAAGCTATGCATCCTGCTCCAAGATATCTGATACAGGCGAAGTTGCAACTGTGCAATGCCTTAACTTCTAACATTACTCAGCATTAATTATGATATTTATAATTACAAAATATTTTCAGTAAAGCATTCAAAGAACATAAAATATTCTTCCAGTCAATAAAATTGCATAAAGTAAGAACTTGGGCATTACTTGGTGAACCAAAAATTGGAAGCTCATTTTTCAGATGCGCACCAGTGACTGAATAATTCATGCATCGCGTTTTAAAATCAAATCCATTAACCAGGCTGAAGATATTTCTGCCTGCGTAAGGAGCCTGTTAAGGTAGCCAAAACACTAAAAAGCAGTGCTGGAAAAAATGGAATAATAATTAAAATACTCTCATGCACAAAGAGAAGTAATGAGTAAAAGAGAAAATCAATGAAAACTTCAGCAGCATATCACTTCTAACAAATATGTACAACAATAAACATTGATTTAATGTTTCAGAATCCATGGAATCATGGACCCCATTATTGACAAAACAAAATTAGCTGCACTAGAACGGAGACACAAGAAAAGGGCAACTACCGTGATTGGGGCACCAACACCCGAGGCTTGCTGGTTACCTTGCTGCAACGGTGCAACAACTGGTGTATTCTGACTTGAGTGCAACCACGGTTGTCCCGTAGGACCAACATGGGCGGTTTGGGATGAAGGTTGGAACTGGGCCGGCACATTAATGATATTTTGTGAGAAGCCAAAAGAAGATGGTGCAAACTAAAAGGGAGGAAAAGAAGATAATGCATATTTTTCTTCATGGCATATAAGCGAAAGAAATATCTGCCAATTTTCTTACAGTGTAGGATGATGAAAATGAAAGCCCATGTCTTGGAGCAGTAGCCTGAGGCTGTGGCATGCCTGATGTGATGGACATATTTGTTTGTGCATATGAAGATGGTGTCCCAAGTCCAAGCTGACCGCTCCATGGCAGAAATTGTTGGGTTGGTTGAGAAAAAGGAGGAAGATGATTTTGACCAGGCGGGACCCCAAGATTTTGTTCTTGTCCTACATGAGGAAATTGCTGAGTAGCTGATTCGGGAATAAATGGCGGTATTTGTGGTGAGGGAGCAGCCGGATGGAACTGTGGCAACGAAAAACAACATCCATGATGCACTTTGTTTGAGTTTTATCACTCTCGGAAAATTATGATGTGAGAAAATATCAAAAAAATTGCATACTTGCATAGCATAGGGAGAAGCAAAACCCGGAGAGTTCATGGATCCAGATGTCGGAGGTGGCCAAAGTGACTTATGTAAACAAATGCATCAAAAGATATTAGAAACTCAAATTTAAATTTTAACTTATCCTTCTGTAAAAGAAAGAAGAAAACAAACTCAAAAAAAAAAATCAATAGTCGTAATTCAACCAAGAGTACAAACTTCAATTATATACCAACTGTATTGTCCATTCTGAGATACATCGATCAAAATAGAAGAATTATAACACCAATTATACACTTCATTAATCAAATTTCAAATGGTTTCTCTCAATATTAGTAGTCCTCATGTGATCAGTTACCAAAGTCAATAATTCACTGTTGTACCGAGCTGCCATATCTTGCCAAGATTTCATTTTTTTCATTGCTCCCATGTCCAAACCATGAGAAATTCCTCAAAACCAAATCATACATTCCAACATCGGATCAAGCTCTACCTGAGAACCGGATGAGGGAGGGTTACTTGCCATGGCTGCAGCAAGAACCAAAAACCGCCCACGAAACCTGCAACGGTAACACTTATTTAGCCTCATAGCCATCCAAAAGAAAAACGAACAAATAAAGATCTCCACAACACTTGAAACTGCTCATACTATGTTACGATCCCACCTATCATCGAAGCAATAATAAATTCAAGATGAAATTTAAATAAATTTTAAATACTCCACTAATGTAGAAAAATCATGGGGTGAATACGATATCAATGTAAAGACAGACGCTGTGAACTGAAGTGAAAGAGCGGCAAATTTCCAACAGGACAAGTGAACAGGTTGCTTGGGAATTTACCAGCGATGAACCAGAAAAAGGAATCCCCGTGAATATTGCTATTGCCAGAATTTCAAGAAAAATGAGGG
The DNA here is from genome assembly GCF_022965805.1 of Primulina eburnea. Lineage (NCBI taxonomy): Eukaryota > Viridiplantae > Streptophyta > Magnoliopsida > Lamiales > Gesneriaceae > Primulina > Primulina eburnea. Next base: position 630,275 of record NC_133112.1, on the reverse strand, counting down.
CTTGGTGTAAATTTATCATAAACCCCAGATGATTGATTTCGCTGTCTACTGATATAAAGCATTATGGAATGGGGATGAAGGTAGTGAATTGGGCCGCTGGTGTTTGAATCTGGGCCTTTTTCTGACCCAACTGTAATTTTAATTAGGATGAAGGTAGTGAAATGGGCCGCCGGTGTTTGAATCTGGGCCTTATTCTGACCCAACTGTAATTTTAATTGTTATCTTGTGGTGTGGAAATAAACACGCGTCTTCGTCCATGACATACAAAATTATTATCCTAAATTCAGATTTTGAGCCGGCAGACTCAATACATGCCATTATGAATTTGTGATTGAAGAAGCCATCAACTCCACTGAATACGAATGTGCACATGTTTGGGATGGGAAATAACGTCATACTCTTATATTATAATTGGATTGGTGAATTTCAATTAAATTTTTGTAGTTTTAAATAAGTGAGATCATAAATTTCAAATTTATTTCTTGTATAGTTATACAATATTTCATGTTAACGATGAATTTAAATTCATTTCATTGGTCGTGGACGAAGAAAATACATAACCAGATTAAAGCAGATAAGAAAAATCATAAAGCCTTGCGCAATGTACTTCCACGCACACGAACATATCTTCAATCTCTAAAAGATAAAAATTATAAGCAGCAATATGTTTGTGGAAATTTGATTCAACAGAATAAATCAACCATCCCAAGTTGATAAAAATACGGTGGATGCAATGTAAGCTACATCATGACCAGAGAAAATAATTGTCTCTAATCATCAGTCTCTCGCCTTAATAATCTTGAATTTGGAATTTGTGGTAATTTCAATATACTATCCTCCGTTAGGACAGACGACGATTGTTTACATGTAAAGAAAGACACATTCTTCAATCCAGACTCACGACGGACCACCCCCGATCTATCTGCACTCCAAAACTTACCTTTATCATTAGTGTTCTTAGTGACCTCTTTATATGCTATCAGAAAAGGATCATCGAACTTTTTCAGACCCTTTTTAGACGAGCTTCTAAACGATCGCGAAAAGGCACATGGTGGCAAAGGGATCGGCATGTCATGAAAGGAAACCCTTGGATGCTCTGGTGGACAAGGGGGAGGTGGCAACGTCGTCTTCGGTGGTTCGAGGAGGTCGTCGACGTGATCTGCAAGGAAATCTTGTGGCGGCGCTGCTTTGCTCTCTCCCGGCCTGTACTCCCAAGAGAAGGGCACGTTTCCTTGTGAGTGAACCTTACTGCTCATCTTGGATAGAGTCGGGAGTTGGGACAATGGTTTATACGTCAATAGATTTGTATTTATAAACGGGTTTTAATCAAAAGGAAAAAAAAAAAAGAGAGTTTTATCGGATGATGTTCATGTACTTTATGTTCTTCAACGGCAAATATAGCTTAAGCCACGCAAATAAAACGTGAACTGATGGCTTTATAACTTTCCAAGAAAGGGTTTGACAATAGATAAAGAAGAATAAAGATTATTGTGTGTAGATGATAATTAAATACGAGCAAGTTGTAAAAGTTTGGTGAGTTGATTACGTACCTATATTTTCTATAGGTGAACATCAAGTGTATCGTGTGGTTTGATTACTCCAAAACTATTGAATGAGAGGGATTATGTGACTAGTTGTTATTAGTTTTCGAACGACGATCCGTGAATAAAAAGAGGAGGAGTTGTTAGATCCAATGTCATGGACATTGGAAAACGTGTTTGTTGGCACTTGCTTCCTTCGAAATTGTCTACGTATGTACGCTAATAACGTGACTAAAACAATTTTGGTAGGATTTGAAAAGTCAAGCAAGGCATGCGACAAATTTAGATACTATCCAATCACATGGTTATAAATTTTCTTATTTATCAAAAGTTTGTGTGTAACAATTTTGGGCAGGCCATGGTTTTGTATTATTTTGTTTTGTTTGTGCCCAAGAAATTAGAAGGAAAATGAGTATAACCCCTGGTATGTATGTATCTTTTTGTCCCTCTCGATCGAAACATGTACATCCACCAATAAATTACGAATTTAAAATGGAAAAAATCTAAAGCAAATTTCACTTAGATAAAATTATCAGTCACACCTCTAGGTTGTGATTAGTGTCCAACTAAAAGTTATTTTTAAATTGTTTAGTACACATTTGAACATTGGGGAATGTACCATGATCACTTTTAGGCTTAGATTATTTAATTTATAAAACTAGCTTGTCCTTTTAACCTTTTCTCTTTATATTAATAATGGAATTTAAACGCACATTCCAGTCATCTTTAAATCAACCAATTTCCCTTTTTTTATCATCCAGGAAAAATGAATATTACTCTAATTATTTTAGGCATCTAAATTCGTGAATGGCATGTTAATATAAGATCAACGGTGATACATCGATAGCAATAATCTGAAATATCAAATAAGAATTAGGATTGATGCGATCACTAAATTAAATATATTTAACTTCCAAGATAAAATCAAACTCTGGAAAATAACCTCATCCTAATTGTTTATCATGAATTTAGTATAATTATAATAATAATAATAAAGTTACCTATTTATTAAAAATAAAAGTTAGCTCGTCAAATTGAAGTCTGAATATGAAAAATCAAAATCCATGAAGATTCTTCTGAGAATATGAGTGGAAGAACATCTGATATTGTATAGAAAATGATAATTTATAATTAAATATTTAAATAAACGAAATTTAGCAATTAAAAGCAACAACATTATGTTAAAGAATGGCAGAAAATATCAGTAAATTAAATTTTTAGGGGTTCATTGAATATTTTATTTTTAAATCCTAAAATCCCAATAAGAAATTATTTAAACAAGTTTAAAATGCAGTAATTTTATTACTCAATACTATATTAATTGTATATTATAACTTGTATACTTAATACAAGAGAATAGCTCGTCAAAGTTAAAAATAAATAAATATATATATATATATATATATATTTATATATATGAATCATGATCATTAACAGATCGAATTGATTCATAAAATTTTATTATAATTCATAATTATTATTTAGACAATATACATATATATATATATATATATATGAATGATGATCATTAACAGATCGAATTGATTCATAAAATTTTGTAATAATTCGTAATTATTATTTAGAAAATGATAATGCAATCATATTAAATATGTAATTGTACAAATAATATATGAATTAATATATGAATTTCTGAATTTTCAAAAAGTAGATTAGTTATTATAGTTATGATATATGAAAAAACATTACATTTCTAAATATATAGGATATTTTTGTAAAAAAAATAATTGAAACGAGTATAGATGAGGAGATGGAGACATAGGTTTAAAAATAGCATTTTCAAATGAATGGGCCAGCTACGTTAATTTCCTCGATCGCTTATTTAAAAAAATGGCCCAAACAAAACTGGATCATCAACAGGTTACGAGAAAAATAACAAAAATTGGATCTTTACAAAAATTAGGGTTAGGGATACGACCTCCACTCCGCTCTCTCCCTCTATAAAATCAATCAATCGCCGCACCCTGTTTGCCACCGTTCTGTTCTGTAAGTGTATGCGCTTATTTTATGATTGATTCTTTCCCCACTTCCGTCAATTTTCTCGCCCCTTGCTTCTTCAATTTCAGTTCTTTGTTTGACAGAGGACTTAACATACTTGGAATTTCAATTTTTGATTTAAATGTTAGAGATGTAAATAAGGGTGAATGGCGATGATTATACAGTAATTCCTCGTACTGAACGCCGTTGTCACGGCTTGACAGACTCTTATACACCCATAGAATATGAGCTACCACCCTATTACATCTCTGTTATGTGTATATTTTGTTTTGTTTCTTGCATTTCTTCGTGATTTGTATGTTTATGTTGTTCCTGGTAGAACGGTGATTCGTTAACCTAATCCTGTTGAAAACAAGAGTCAAATCTTTGGATGAGAGTTTTTATTTGAATGAATCGAAATTTTTTCTACTACGTAATAAACTCATCCAGCCACATCCGAAGGGAATCTACATGAGAAAGCATCAAGTAATGCGTGCCTGCCTCTTGACCTTTTACAGATTAAAAAATCCGATCTTGTTTGAATTAGTGATCCACTTCAAATTTTTTAGAAGTAATTTTACATTGGAAATGCTCGATAAATTTGAATCTGGGAGTTAAGGTGATTGCATTTTATGCCTGTACGATGATTGAATTCTATTCTATCAGGTGCCACCTGTTTTATCTTACCAAGAAAGGGGCTTTGTGGAACTTATTAGTTGTTGAATAAGATCTTCAGTGTGTTTGCTTTTAATAATTCATTATGTAAATCAGTTCGTAGGTTATGTCTTATTCTCCTTGAAAACGCTTTCATTAATCAAGAAGCTTTATGTGATCGTCCCGACATAAATTTCTTCAAACCCAAATATGTCAGCATTGGATAGTCTTGTCAACAACATTGCTTCGTTTTCTCTTGAAAACCAAGCTATGCTAACTTTAATTAACAAGGCAACCGATGCTGATGTATTCAGGTTCAAAGAATTATCAAGACTTTTTTTTTAATTAACTTTGCTACCTTGAATGGATTCTGTTATTTTGTAGTTTTTTTATGAAATTTTTAATTAGGAGTTGGTTTTGTCAACGGCATAACAAATCACACCCTATTTGCTATGCGTAATTGGCCTCTCCTCATATCAAGCTTTGGTGGTGTTTAAAGCCCTTTTTGACAAAGTGTGCTAGAAATGAGGGTTACGCACACCTCCAAACTCATTGTTATATTGAGTCATGATGTCCTTTCTACGAATGGTGTTTTCCTTTTGCATCAAATATAATCTCCTCTGGATTATTTCACTTTCACTTCTCTCCTTGGTGTCATTTTCTGCCAGCACGATTCTTGAGTTTAATTTGTTAACTGATATAGTTATACCGTATTTATAAGCTTTGATTGATAATTCTATTTTAATTAACAAATTTGAGATACTTTGCATAATAATCCAATGTGCAAAGGAATATTTTATATTGGATCTATTGTATCTGATTTTTGTCTGGAATCCTAGCTGAATCACATTTTTTCAACAACTGAACAAGTTCAAGACTCGCAACTGGTGGGAGGCTTTGGCTTAGAATACATAATTGGTTAGGATCTCTGCTGGTTAAACATAAAGTACGGTGCTTTTGTACTAGGATAATTCTTGATAATATGAGTACTGGGAAATAGAGCAAAGATCATTATTTCGTCGAACAGGCGCGTATATTGCCAAGTTATGATTCAGACTCGAGCATTATATCGTTGCTAATAATATAAAGTTATAAAAAAAATTAGCCAACTTTTTCCAATATTTTACGTAAAATTACTTATCATAATCAAACGAATAAATTTGTACATATATTCGAATTCAGTAATTTGACCCATCTTTTGAAGAGCACTTCTTACACCAGGATGAAGTTGTATACGAGGCCAACCACCAAATTTTAACTTCACAAGAAAACAATAACTCTCGACGGCATACACGGCATACCCGACCAATACAAAGTCCTTGTTCCCAACCAACCTAAAGAAAAATGTTGACGTACGCAATACACCAAAGCATAACTCAGCGAGTGGACACAAATTCAGCACACAGATTTAATTATGCAATAAATGTCTCCCATCAAGATTAAACTACACAATAAAATGCAAACTTTGTTCCAAGACTTGATTACTTTCAAAATAAGTTGACCATCACAGTGTCGTGAACCATGGATTTTTTGCACCTGGAATCATGAGCTTGTCTCTCGTACTTGCTCCATCGTGGGTTTTGTTGGTCTCGGCCTGTGGGCTACTCCCGGCACTGCTGTTGGAAAGCGAACCAAACCCACCCCTCTGCAAAACTCCGGTAGGGGATGATGCCTGTTGAGAGCTATTATCCCTGCCCTCCATTAAATTGAGTGCTTTATCGTTATTGCACTCGATCAAGATATTATTTTGGTTGTGCAAAACCTCTCCAAGAGGCCCTCCAATGGATGGTTCCCACGAAATCGGAATCCAGTTTGTTTCTCTTTGGCTTTTTTCACCAGGCATCAAGCCAAAACCCAAGCCCATATGGATTGCCTGATGTTCTCTTGATAATGTTAATGGAGAGGTTTCAAGTTTATCGGTCGTGGGAGATGATTGAGGCATGAAAGCTGAAGTAACGACCGGGATAGAAATTGAAAGCTGTGTTCTGTTTGGCTGTGGATCAGATTGGAGCCAGGGAACAGCCGATCGTCGTTCAGCCAATATGTTTTTCGGCCACCCATCCATGAACTGCCGTAGGGAATGCTGTGGGACGCAATTGTCACGGTTGAAGTTAGAATCACAGACGTCCGTTGAGCTCCTGTTTAGAGGGTTGATTAAAGAATCAGAAGTTACTAATCCAAACTCTCGGTGAAAAGATTCATCGTCATATGCACTTTGCTGTTTGGAGATGGAACGCTGATTTTCTTGGAGACCTTTTCCAGAAGATGCCATGGAGAGAATTTCCATATGCTGATACACCCCACCGACATTATCCACGTTTGGAAGACTTCTATAAGGAAACGAAAGAAGGTTGGTTCAACATAAATGCAAGAAACACGACACAAAAACGACCTTTATAGATAATACTTCATGCCAATGTTTAGTCTTATTTCAGTTCCAGCGCGCATTTGGACGTGCCGACGTAATAGAAAAAAGAGTTTAACTTAAATCTTTAAAACCATTTACTCTCCACGACCCAAACTCAAGATCACAAACAGCAGAGATATAGAATGATGCTTTAATTTACCTATTGGCATTGGATACATCAACCTGCTGGTTATTGAGTTGACGATGAGAGAGACCAAGGCTGTTGGATACACCACCAGCAGGCACCACAGACGCGGAAGCGGATGAAATAATTGGCGTCGGCTTGACATTTGTGTTAGTGATACCGGAGGCGGAATGGCCAGATTGGCCTTCCACAGGCTTTCTTGAACGGTGGCGGCCTCTGTTCATATGCCGCTCACAGTATTTCTGATCAGTAACTGCATCCTTAGAGCATCGCCATTTCTTTCCATCTGTTCTTCGGCACCGTCCCGGCTCAGGATCAGTGTTAGGAAATCCAAAATGAAAGGCGCCCCATCCCACTGTTCAATAAACATCCAAGAAACCATTTAATACAGATACGATAACTATGATGTGACTCCACAATTCTACTCAAGATGCACCGGCTTGTAATGAATGCACAACTTATATACATGAAGCTTATAAATTGCGCGTCCCTCTCCAAAGTATAAGCACGGAATCAAATATATGCAGGCCAAGTGACAAAGTGGAGAATAAAGGAAACCTTTATATCTTGACACACGCACACACACTGAGAACTAACATATTTCAGCAAGTTGGAAGTAGAAAAGTAACTCACGGGCATTGGATCTAAGGCCAGAAAAGGTAGAGAAACCAGCAGACTCCAAAGCTTTCCTGATGGGATTCAAAAGATAGGAAGGTGTCGGAACATTCGCCACGATATATTTGTAGATCAAAGCTTGATGTTCTAACTCCATCCACTGTGATGGAGTAAAGGGACCTCTAACACAAGACAGTACCCCATGCATGCCAGCATCAGTCATCCCTATAGAGAAATTGCCCGAAGCAAACAATTCAAAAACATTTAACTTAAAAGGCGAGAAAAAAGATATAAAATTCTTGAACAATACTTCACTTTTTAGGAAAAGATGTTCATGTTTTTTCAACAAATCTTGAAAATTATTGGCGGGCACATTGTTACTGCTCATAGAAATAATATCTTTGGAAGAACAAAAGAAAGCAATAGGACCAAGAATCAGAATGAAACAGTTAATAAGTAGGGGATTTCATCCTGTAACAGTTCCGCCAACCCCACGTAAGAAAATCTTTCAACAAGAAAAGCAAATCAGTAGCATCTAATCTCTACACCCATCAAGAAACACCAAAACAAAATCACAAACTTTTCCCTTTATATATTAGTTCCAGCTTAATTAACCCCCCCAAATGAAGGAACCTAACCTACGTGTACGTGTCCACAGTAAACTCTCCCAAAAGGGATGCTCATCGCATATGGAACAGAAACTTTTGTGGGCTACGAAGAACAATAAAGATTCAAATTTTTGAATTAACCTGTGCTTCTACTAAATGAACTTGATGCAGGTTGACTATAAGGAAATGCTACATTCTTTGAGTTTGAGGAAGAGAAGCTGAGCATATGCTGGCCTTCAATGAAATCAGAGTTGTTAGATGTCTGCAGAGGAATTTTGAGCATTTCCTCACCACAGGAAGAAGTTTTGGCCACTTTAGTTTCCCTGAAATCTTCTTCAATCAAAGCCCTGTCTTGCTTGAAGAATCTAGATCCACAAAACTTATGCATCTTAATCTGGGCTCCATTTTCTGAATCAAAGCTGCCACTTTCAGAAGCAACAAAGCTTGAGCACCCCAAATTATCCAACCCCACCGGAACAAAATCCATACAGAATAAGAGCAACCAAGATTACAAGGAGCTAAAATGGACTAATAGGAGACCGGATTTGGAGACAGAAGCTTTTGTTGATCGGAGGACAGAACATTTTTGAAGTCTGTATCTTTTGGTGCTATGTTTGGTGACGAAGAGTTGAAAAGGAGAAATGACACACTGGTTTTGTTTAGTGAGTTTGATGTTTGTCAAAGGAATTATTGGAGAGAGAGGAGCAATACTAGTGCTAGAATGGAAGCTGTCTGTGATGCTTGTGACAAGCTATGTTATCACTTCATTCACTGTATATTATGGACATTTAAGTCTCATGCTGAAAAATCTGTCTATTTCAAAAAACGAAAACAAAAAAAAAATTAATCATTATTTCATAATTTATTATTCGTCAAGAACTTTATTGTGCCAAACATTGTCACATGATCAGCTGATAAAAATCTCACGTTCATTGTACTAGTGGTCAACTAGAACACACTGTATTTGTTTCATTAGAAGATACTTGTCCTAAAAATATCCACGGAGCCTCGATCTCACTTGATTCACGACATTACTCTATTAGTTTTTTTTATTTAATTAAGAAAAGTATTATTGTAATTTAGCCACCAACTTGAAACTTAATCATAATTATGGAATGTTGGAGTTAGATGGAGTACAAAGCATCGACGACTTCATTAGTTTTTGAATCACTCAAGCTTGACAAAATCAATGGTTTTTTTTCATATTGATCATAGTCAGGTTAAAACTGAGTAAGAATCCTAGGCTTTTTTTATATTTTATATATATAAAAAATAACTATTAAAGCACTGAACTTATGAAAATTAATGAATTAAAATAATTGATTATCCTAGGCTGTTTTTTTATTAAAAAATGACTATTAAAATATTGAAGTTATAAAAATCCAATGACATACTTGAGCAGTTCAAGCTGTATTATAGCCACTTTCAAGTCGAATTTTGATACGAAATAGATATTTCAAGATTTTGTTACATTTATTACAGTGCATTGATAATTTTTGTTTTATGACAATGTTCACGGTTTTTAATGAGTTGATTGAATGTTCCATCCGTATGATGTAAGGATACAGAATGAATAATAAATTGATACAAAGTAAAGTGAGATATTATGAATGAAAATTGGTTAAATGGGAAGGTGATGAAAGGGGCATTATAACAGATTATTATTTATGATTAAGATTAAAATTCATGTCTTATATTTATATAAATTCAAACGCAAAAATATAGAGGGAGAAATATTTTGGTGATTTTAAGAATTTGAGAAAGCGATAATACTGTATATAGGGGTTATCATAGATTATAAATTAATTAAAATATATTTTTATGAAAAGTTTTTTAGATGAAACAAGGTAAACTTTTTTCCTCCAACTTAAAATGACCGGTGTGGGGTTAGTTCTTAAAATATTTAAATTATACAAGCGATATTTTTTTTATGAATATACTGAGTCTTAATTAGAGTTTTTTTCCCAATTTTATCGTTAATTGGGTCAATACATAATAATTTTTTATGGCTTGATTACCATAGAAACTGGATAACAAATCAACATTTTAATTTCCGAGAAGTTTATTCCGCCATCAAAATTAATAAATTATTGTTTATATTGGTTCCAACCTTTCTTCTTATCCGAAAGTTACTAATTAATAATGGAGAGGGACACGAGATATTTTTTCGGATTTTATTGGCTCCATATTTCATTATATCGAATCTATATTATTATAGCTAGCTAGTACATGAATCCATTGGGATTTATGTCCTTTCAGCCCTAATTTTTTTTCAATTATTGATTACATATGATTTCCAACATATATATGTATATATTTAATATTTTGTATTGCATTACATTCGGTGTACCGAAGTTATAAGTAAATATAGGTGTGCATGGATTGGTGGATGTAGGGATTTGGAGCTTATATATGTAAATAAATCTAACCAAAAAATTAATGGGTTAAAGTTTGTAATGTAGCGATGGATGAGTGAAGAAAGGCAAGGCAGCCTACAAGTACAGTGAATTAGAATTGGTCTTTTATCAAATTCTTTAGGCAACTGCGAGTCAAATGTAGATAAGATATATAGCAGCCTAGCTAGCTGGTAAGCGTGCAGCCATGCAGGGTGAACCTAACCCTACTTGCATGCCCACCTAATATATAGTGTGCTTAAGTATTCTTTTGGACTGTATATATATAATATTTAATTAATATTTTTTATTTAAAGTAATTATTGCATGTGAAATACTTAGCTTTTATCATTCTAGTTTTGTGAGACAAACATAAAAACCTAGATTACTTACAAGAATTGGCTTCTGAAAGAGTGAAACGTTACATATAGTAAAAAAAGTGAGTATTTTGATAAAATTGCACTTTGGGTTTTGTGTTATTAAAATCATATAATTTTCGACAATTTTTGTAATTTCTCTTTGAGTCCAAAATCTATGTTTAGTGGTATGTATTAGACAATTAGTGCACAGTCGTTTCACTTGATTTTCTGTCGGTGAATGTGATGGAGAGATTTGATAAATTGAAGATTTATTTGTGTTTGTTTTTCCAAGGAAAAAAGTTATCATAATGATAAATTTCTGAAATGTTTAATTAAAAAAAAAGTCAGATTCTCGATCCATTGCGGCTGACATTTGATGGGACTTTCCGAGGCGTAGATGGAAATCGATGCACGCCTTGTAAAAACACGACAAATTAAATGCTACACCTATATTTATATATATATATATATAGTCCCATGGCTATGTCATTGTAATTTCTGATTAAATAATGTCTCAGAATTAAAATATGCCTGCGGTCCTTTGGCTCGGAATTTTTACTTTAATATTAAAATTTGATACATTTTATTATTGTTCGAGTAATGCATATATATCTTAATGAATAAATAAAAATAAGATAATTATATTATTTCAAATTAATTACCGTTTTATACGATATTAGATCGTAAACTGTAGTTTAGAATTGACTTTTTGCACCATTTTGCAAAGTCGATTGGACCAACATGATCTCGACTCCCGAGACGTTTGTTGCTTTCTCTATAGGTTGTTAATTTAATTTGGATAGAAAAATAAAATATTAAAATGGAACATTAAAAGTTTGTCTATTTCATATGAAATTTCGAACATATTTTATCTAAACGAACACAGAAATATCATTAATTGACAACTGCAGATGTGGTGTGTACCAAACGTTAAATAAAATGTGTTCGAAATTTCAAATGAAATACACGAATTTTTAATGATATATATATATATATATATATAAATTTATATTTGATACAGAGTACAATTACATTTAAGTTTTTAAAATTATTTTCTTAAAAAAATAAACAAGTAGTAGGATTAAGGATATAAAAGCAGATTGATTTTAAATGGAGGGATAAGGTGACAAATTATGTTTTCACGACTTTTATTCATTCGTTCATTTGGTTGAATATATAATTAATTAATATTTGGAATGTTGAAGATGAACCTGGATTAATCCAAGGCCGGAGTCCTTTGGATCGAATTCCAACAAGTTGTCACCCACTAATTAATTCAATCAAGGTATGAGTTAAGGCAACATACTATGCTACGCATTATTAAAAATAAAGATTGTATCGATCGAGGTGTTGTCTCTGTAACCTAAACACCCGAAAAAGCTTGATCATCCAAAAGTAAAGATTCTAATAAATTCGTCTCGCGTTTTCAAATGTATTTTGTAGTTTTATAAAAAAACAAAACTATAAACTTCAAATCCACGTTTTTCGTATCGACAAAATTTTGTGTTTGAGACAGATCTCTTATTTGAGTCATCCATAAAAAAGTATTATTTTCCATGCTAAGAATATTACTTTTTATTCTGAATATGGGTAGGGTTGAGATTCACTCATAAAATTTCATATTTATACAGTGTTTCATGTTAATTAAGATGGATTTTTCAATAGTTGAACAATTTGAAATTCATTTACTTTGCGTAAATAAATAAGTAAGATATGAATTTTGTTTTATTGTTAACATAAAACTATAATGGAAATCAATGTATTCAAATATCTCTCCAAATAGACCCTTATATATTTAGCTCGTTAATTTATCTTAAGGTTTGTCGGCCCATGATTTATTGTAGCCCGTTAGTTAAGCCCATTGGAAACAAATAAATTCTTCTAACCTCTATTGGGCTTTTCTCAGACTTAATCCTTTTAAAGCCACACGATTTGTAAAAATCAGACAAGATTTAAGTTGTGTTCGACTCCTAACTACATGTAATTAGAATAATTTCAGAATTTGATGCCATTTTGGGGAAGAAAGAGGATATAATAATAGGAACATATTACTAAATAAATTAATAAATAGATCCACACCTCATTAAAAAAAACTAGTGGTCTACGAATTATAGGGATTTTGGCATATCACTAAGAAAATCAAGGACCACACTCTTTTCTAATTCAATCAATCGGAACCATTTATTTATTTATTTTTTTTATCGGTTGTCATAATCCAAATATTCTCGAGAAATTTAGTGTTATGACAAAAGGTTGAACAAAAAAATATATAATTATAATATTGGCTACAAATTTTTCAACCGTATTTTTCGTTTTAAATATAGCCGATTAAATAAGACAAAAAAACTTGCGCGAGACGGTCTCACCGGTCATATTTTGTGAGACGTATCTCTTATTTAGGTCATCCATGAAAATTTATTACTTTTTATGTTAAAAGTATTACTTTTTATTGTGAATATCCTTTGGATTGACTCGTCTCACTAGGGATGGCAATGGGCCGGGGCCGGGGCGGGGGCGGGTTTGCCATTCTCATCCCCATCCCCGAATGCCATCCCCACCCCCATCCCCGACCCCATCCCCGTTTTTTCGGGTTCGGGGAATCCCCAAACCCGAAACTTCGGAGATCAACTTACCATCCCCGTCCCCATCCCCATTTCAAAAATATTAATATGGCAAGACGATGACGGATTCGGATATTTTCTCAAACCAAAACTTATTATTATATATTATTATTAGATATAATTTTAATATTAATATTAATATCAATATCAACAATAATGATATTATTAATATTTTAAAAATTATATTATTAATACTAATAATACTATTATTTTATTATTGATAATATATTTTCGGGGCGGATTCGGGAATTTCGGGGATGGGGATAGTAATCCCATACCCGCCCCGAACTATATCGGGGATTTAAAAAAATCCTCGAACCCGAACCAAAACCCGAAAAAATCGGGGATCCCCATCCCCGTTTCGGGTTTTCCCCGCGGGGCCCCAAACCCGCGGGGGAAATTGCCATCCCTACGTCTCACAGATAAAGATTCGTGAGGTCATTTCACAAAAGACCTACTCGTTAAATAATAATTAATAGTCATTGCAGAAATAAGTTATGAAACAAATATATGATATTTGAGCATCAACTATTTTATCTGGTATAAAATGATAATATTTTAAATATAAAAGTGTTCCAATTTTATTAATAACAACACTTGTTACACTTGTTTGAGTACTCAAATATCATGTAATAGTATCAGATCTGAAACATTTAATACTTAAATACCATATATTATTGCTACATTTTAATGTTTTGTTTAAGTTTTCATCTAAAAAAGACGTATCATTAATATTAAAACTTGTTTTATATGTTTCAGTACTCAAAAATCAAATATCGGTATTATATATAAAACAATTGGAACTCAAGAATTATATATTAATACAATATTTTCAGAGTGAGTCTCATGTGAGACCGTCTCACGGATCATAATATGTGAGACAGGTCAACTCTACCCATATTCACAATAAAAAGTAATATTCTTAGCATAAAAAGTAATAATTTTTTATGGGTGACCCAAATAAGAGATCTGTCTCACAAATACGACCCGTGAGACTGTCTCACACAAGTTTTTGCCATATTTTCAATTGTTTGTACCGATTTCATATGAGAAAAGATACGTGGACTCGGATAGAAGCTGATGATTTTAAAGAATTAATTCATCTTTCGTTTTTTCACATTTTATATGTGATAATATAAGGTCACATTTCATAATATCAACCAAATAATGTCAAAATTCCTAACTTCCTTAACTCGCGCATATATGTAATTATGCACTGTATTACGAAGAAAATATTTTCAAATATCCATATAATATATATTAATTGATATTTAAAACTTGGAAAATTCATATCTGAATATTGCTCTCCACGTTTTGTTTTCTACACCAGCCGTGGAATCCAATGGTGCCTATGCTTAGCCGGGCAGCCGGTGGCGGAGGTTGGGAGTTGCTTTCCTCCACACACCAATCATCCCTTAAATTTGCTAACCCAATCCCGCCTCTCTTCTGTAAACACCGCCGCAATTTCTCTGTTTCCCGCCCCCTCAAGCCCCTGACCCTCGCTCATGCCGCCGAGTCTTCTAGCAGCAGTGCCGCCTCTAAACCGGCTTCCTCTGCCACCATTCCTGCAAACGATGAAGGCCCTAGCTCTATCTCTCTCGTGGGCCAGGAAAATGTCCCACTTGAAGGTGTAATTCTGTTCGAGAAGCCAAATTCTTCTTCTCTTCTTGCTATATGGGGGTACGTGGATGTTGATGTTTTTTCTTTTCTCGCTTTGCGTCCGTTTTTTTTTTTTGCTTCTTTTTGATGAAATTGTATTGGGAAATTTCTAGTCTTGTGACTCTTTTAGCTGGGGGTGATGTCGCGGCGTTGCTTTTGTTCTCTGCAATCGGGAGATTTAGTCATGGATTCTCCGTTTTCGATTTCGAGACCTTCAAAACCGCGGATCCTTTCATTGCTGGTTAGTTAATTTCATCAGCTATGGCAGTAGGTGTTTGTTTGGAGGAAGCTATATACGCACATGCAATTAGAGAAACGAGTTTTAGAAAAATTTGGCCTTTCTTTTTTATGATGATAGGGTGGTTTTTGAGTGCTTATTTTCTCGGCGGATACGCGGAGGATGGCCGAGGAAAGAATGGTTTGTTTAAGGCTGTTTTTGCAGCTGCCAAGTCATGGGCAGTTGGCGTACCGGTATGTATGCTCGTGCCTTTCATGTGGTTTCCAATTTTGTTTCCTCCTCTGCACGGAATAAGCAAATCAATTTGATTTCTTGCTTGCAATTATAAGATTTGTGACGATCTGTTTCCTACTTTTTCGCCTTCTCCATGGAGTGTTTTTTGTATTTGGGAGTTCTGACTTCTGGTATGATGGTTTGTGGGAAGATAATATATGTGATCAAGCCTTGACCGGAGTACGTTGTTCTGATGAGAAGTTTAGATGGCCCTTCATATTATTTACAAATGATCACACTTTGTATAACTAATTATGGGTGCTTAACATGCTAAGGTAAAAGATTATGTTTTAATTAGTTATATAATAATTGGACTAATTTTTTGTATAAATTTCTAGACCCGCAGGTTGTTTGAATTCAGTGCAATGGAGAAAAAAACTATGTTAGAGAAAATAGATACCATTTTTCGGTTAAAATGTTGGAAAGATGCTAAAATTTTGAATGCACAAGAAAGATGATATACAAAATCTTTGTGAGTCATTCTTTTAATTTGAGGCTGTTTTTGGAAATGAATTCGGTATGATCACTTCTCATGCTCGACATGTGGAGAAAGATGGCCTGTAGTATTTTAGCAGACAGTATAAAGAATGCAAAATGTTGGCAGTTTTCTGTATTAGGTCAACAGAAAAAGTTTGTGAACTGGGGTAGAACATTGAGTTCTTGTGAGTTCATGTTATTTTATTTTGGGGATGGAAATGTTTATTGTGTGTAATATAGATGAAGAATTGAGATTGTAGTACATTGGAAAATTTCAATGCTTCTATAATCACAATGGTCATTGAAACATTCTTTAGGATATGTTAAGGTTCAGTCTGTTTCTTCGAGGGTCAACTGTACTTCATAAATAACTGTAGTCTGCTATCTTCGGGAACTTAATGAATTCTTGATGCTATTGAGTTAGACCGGTGTAAATATATTTTGGGTGAATCTGATTCAACAGTTAGATGCATGCGAAGATCATGTCGTGCATGGGAATGCCTTTTTATTGTCTCATTTCCAAGTTATTTGTCAACAGTTTAGACTGTGGTGATATCGAGACTAATTTTATTAGGAGTAGATCCTGGTTGAATGATTGGAATGCAACAGGCAAACCATTGGCAAAATGAGTTTCTTGTACCCCGATTTAAGTCTAGCAAGGGCTTTAGCTAAGTGAACTTCTGTAATTTTGACCATGTAAATAAGCATGATGTACTGATCTAATCTCCTTATCATAATATCGATGAAAACAATTATTTAGAGTAGTTTGCTATCATTTTAGGGGTAGCACTAAATTCTGGAAAGTTGTAGAGTTTATTTTGCATAGTAGTCAAATGAATGGGTTCTTTTGGTTATATTTATTCGCTCCAAAAATCAGGTACATCAATTTGTTCGAATCAAAACTGATTCTAATTCTCAAGTCACTCTTACTCAAACCAAGCACCAAGCACATAACGGACTTTTCCATTATACCTTTTGAATTCATTATTCTTTTTGTATTCCGAGTCTTGTTTATTTTTCCATTGAACGGTATAGATGATTCTACTTGAACAATGGGATTATCCTTTTGAATATTATTATTCTGGATAGTTTCTTGTTTTTTTATGTTTACTATATAGCTGTTCCAAAGTATTGTACTGGTTATTCATCATTTTGACACAAAACTTATTATTGAATATTTGGAGAACAATTTAGCAACTATGTCCCTTCACCTAATCTTGTGCGCGTGGCAGTATTCATAAAATTATATTTGCATTTAACTTGATCTCCTCATTCACTGCAGCTGGGATTAATCATTCGGGCAGCCACTATAGGCCACACACCACCAACCAATTTCATTTTAGTCACCATGGGCAGCACTGCTGTATTACTGATTGGATGGCGAACACTGTTATTTAGCATTTTCCCTGCTAACAATGGCAAGAAAGATGATGCATACAAGCGCGGCAATGCTTTTGAATTGTTTGAGGTACATGAGCCATTTGACCTCATAAGAAGCTGCACAAGTCACTGCATCAGATATTCTTTGCTCTTCAGTTTTTAAATTCTTGTTAAGTGTGTGTGAGATAAGGAATTTTGGTTTATATATTGGAGCTAGAATTAAACTCTTGACAATAATGAACTTTAAAAGTTTACTCCATGGATGCAAATTTTGTGGAGTCGATTTCACAGGCATTTGAGACCATTTATATATGTATGACCTTAAGATCATGTCACTGCGTGTTCTTCCTGATGGAGACTGTTTGATATTTGCAGCTTCTTACGTCGTTGGTGAGAAGATGGTGACAATTGCGGCGATTTTGTCGAGGACCTTTGTTTTTCTTTGAAGGTGATGGATGGTAAAACATGTAAAACCTTTCGTTGATGGTTGAAAGTATATGTCATCTCCTCGGCTATTATTCTTGTGGAATCATCTACGTGAAAATGGGGAAGATAGCTTTTGTTAATATAGTTTTATTTCTGGCAAAAAAATATGATAATAATCCTTCTCTATGATCCCCCATCAAACTCGGAAACATATTTCCAATTCCAAGAATTACTTAAGAATTTATGATCGATATTTTTTTTTTGGAAATGAAATGGCCGATTTTGAGACAATGGTTCTCTATCAAGCTACATACCAAATTACAAATGAATTTTGTTACAAAAATTACTTTACATCTTTCGATGTCACCAGAAAACCATAGTTGTACATGCATGACGACACTAATCAGCATATATATAGCTATCCAAATTGAATGGTTTGAACTACTCCGTATGTATCTATACATATGAACTAACGATAATAATAATAATAATATCATTGATTGATTCGTAAATTTGACATTTGGTAAAAATGTCAGATAAAATCCAAAGTTTGACTGCTAGCCTACCTTTTTTTATTGATTCATCACATCATATAGCTACGTAGCTGGTGTATGTATTTATTAATGTATACACTATACATCACAATATGTATCCCCCCCACTAAGTCAAAGCTCTATCTTTGTAAAGATAATGGTAATAAATATGATTGACGTCAATCGTGACATTCTATACTCTAATTTTTTTAATAAATTACTTCATTTTTTAAATGAAATAAAATAAAATTTGTGAATTTGATCTTTCGGGTGCAGGTAGCATATTCCGACAAGAAAATTACATGATATTTATATGCACCGGAGGCCGAAGAAGAGAGCAAAAATCGAAGGACGATATATCTTTGAAATATTGATGAGATGGGACCATACCGGAAGAAATATGCCAGAATTAATAGTTAGAAGCTTTAAAGATGGAAAAGTACTGTTTGGTTTTCTTTACCAAATGTTAGCTATCTTCACTTTTCCAGGTAAGCCATGACATGTTAGCTCCATAAATCTCCAAACACACCATTGTAAGTAAAGAAATCTCGTAGTCTCTCATCCATTTTTAGCCAAAGGAAAATTAGACTGGGGAGAAATTAATGAATTATTTTCGGGTTATTGCATCAGCACACATTTCAATTTCGAAAAATGTAACAGGCAGCTGCTGCAGACTTTAAATAAACAACAGCACTGCTCCACCTAACTTTATCGAATTTATTTTACGAGCCATGTCCACCTAAAATTGTTTGTTTTGAGTATTATATAGAGACAATTCAATTTCTTTGTTTTTAAAGGAATTTTTTTCATTAAAGTTGTCACATTCCAACTGTCAGAATATTTAACAAAGTATTTCGATTTCTTTTTAATATTCAAGGATGACATTAGTCATTTTTGTGTTTTAAAATCACATTATATCATAGTTTCTCTGATAATCATGAAGACATTATATTTTATTATCTTACATTTTAAAGGTTATCCCAAATTTATTATTACATAAAAACTAACACAACTATAGTTTGTTGATTTGAAAAATTATACATGTAAGTTAAATATCTATACTATACTATATTATTATATAGTGAAAGTTAGAATACTTAGAGTAACTAAATTTAAGACATATATATATATATATATATAGTTTTTGGGATGGATAAAACGACAGAGTAATCTCATATTAATCCCATTTTTAGAGTTGTGATGAGATATTATGATATCTTAGGTTGTTACTCAATTTGTGAGCAATTCAACTTATCTGATCTGTGAGAGAGAGAGAGGAATCTAAGATGATTGCGACCATACGATATGGCTTAGATTGTGACATATCATTCTTTGGTTGAGAGAGGGAATGAAAAATAGGATATATATATATATATATATATACGTTCTTCATACATATACCAAATACAATAATACATCTGGCAGACGGGAAAATGATCCCCTGATATTTACTAATCAATGTAATTTTTTCTTAAAAAAAGTTAAGTTAAAATCTTTTAAATCTCTTCTTATTCTTTATGTTGAAGGAATGTATTTAATTTATGGAGGGATTTGAAAAGTGGATTGGAAATGGAGCACATAGTTGTATGGATTTCAAATACATGATCAGAATCATTAATGTATCATTTAAATTTGAAATTCATGGGATCCAAAAAATCAAATGGATCTGAAATTCATCTTATTTTTTGGTATATAGTAGATTTTGATGTAAGAATGGGATATTCCGCTTGTTTCTTTAATTAATTTTCTATGTAAAAATAAATAAAATGACAGTACGTAAATTCAGAACTGGGATCCAATGTTCCAGGCTAAAGGGTGGGGCGGTTCATTACAAAATAGAAACAAGCAGGGCGCAGCGGGTCTCCATCCCTGTCCTTTTCACTTTCATGTAGAAACACTATAAAATTTAAAGACCAGCAGCTCCCCATGTATATTCTCATTATATTCAACTTAATTATTTTTTCGATTATTCTGCGATTTCTTAAATAATAATGAGATTATGGACGTAAATTTTCATTATTTGTCTCAAATTTTCTGGAGAAAAACCAAGATATTTAAAGGAATATCTTTTACAGTTTAAATGCAAATTTAGTAGCTTTAGATACGGCATGCAACAATGATTTGCATAACCCAATAATTTGGTAAGACAGCATTGCATTTCTGTGTTAAAATTGGTGGATTCACTCATCATTGCCACATAATAATAATAATAATCGAAAAATGGGAAAAAGTGTTGGTACTCCATCCATCCGCTCTTGCTTTCTTTTCCCTCCCAAAAACTTTATTTCATTAAAGATTCAAACCAAATCATTTACATTTGAAAATCTGTCTCCAAATAATTAAAACTTTCATGCACTTTGCATGCAAATAACCCACACGCACGGGTATGTGAATTTATATTTTGAAAGCATAATGAATTATAACCTCAATATGGTACTGTCCTAATTAGAAATCAATCATCATAATTACATCCTCAAACTTACAACTCTTGACCAACATTAATGTATTCAAAGAATCTCTAAAGTCCATCTCTAATTATATATTCATGTACTGAACAATTAATAATTTGCAAAAGGATTTAATTTCCTATTGGCAAAGTGATGCATCGGAAATTAATATAATTAACTTATTACGTGAAGAAAAAGGATTATATGTTATTATCTCTAAAGGCATTATGATTTTATTGGGGCCTTCGATAATCACTTAGAGAATAAAAACAGACCCACCTCTACTTTCTGTCTCTAAGCAGGTGTTGACTAATACACCACTCCTTCTGAAAAAATAAATTTAATTACTAATCATTCTGAGATACTAAGTTTAGATTAGAAGCAGATCTGCTTAAATATGACAGATTATTATTATTAGATTTTAATATTAGTAAATAACATCCATTTGTCTCTATAAATTTTTCGAATTTGTATAACATAAGCTAGAGGTATATCTATTTTTTAGATTTTTCTATGTAATTCAAGTCATTAATTTGGAGCATGGAAAGTTGAAGTAGCCTCGTACAAACGACAATATGTTAAAATAAACTATATATATATATATATATATATATATATATATATATATATATATATATATATGCGTGTGTATGTATTATTATGGTACAGAAAAGAAAAGGCTGTAGAGCATGAAGTGACTGAATGGGCAGGCAGATCTACAGATCCTGTCCGTCAAATCTAGCCACTGTAATTAATTTTATAAAAAGTAAAAATGTCCTTTTATTTTACCATTTCTGAACATCCTTTCATCCCATTGGCCCTTTAAACCACTAGATTCACCATAACAATTACACATTGACAAAATTACGTTAGGAGATTTTTTTTATTGAAAATTCTTGCATATTTATTTTGTTTCTGAAAAAAAATTATTGCATATTCTATTATTATATACATAAACTTATAAATGCTTTATTACCCGAAATATTATTAAAAAAAAAACTAAAGGTTACAGTACATTTCAAATTTCAAATTTTATTTGTTTAGTCGTCAAAAGGATGGGATAAAATAATAAAAGAAAAAACACACCGAAGAATAATTTAAGATAAAAATAAATATCGACATAATTTTGAAAATTTTAAAAATGTTTTTAATAAATATTTCCTTGCGTTTATGAGTTTTAAAATAAGTATTTTAAGAAAGATATTAGCTCATCATTAATAATTGAGAAAAGAAAAGGAAATTCAACAACAAACAGAAACTTAAAGGACAGAAATGAAAGATTCAGTAACATATATAAAACTGTACTAAAAGATCCAATGTTGGATTAAGATACATACCAAAGGAAGTTTAAGATTTTATTTCAAGTAAGCTTAAGATTTTAATAAGATTTTTTTTTTAAAGTAGCGAGAGTGTATTAATTCTTCGTTAGAAGATACCACATTGCTTTTGGAGTATGCATATATAAATATGTACACAGATCCCCATAGATTGCAGAGAGGAATGCTACCCATTTCCCAGCATATGTTGCTTGCTCAACTTCATTCCTTTTGTTTAGTTTAAAGGGACCGGTTTCTTATATTCGTGGATTGGTAAAAAAAATAAAAAATTTCTTGCTAAATCTTTTGGGCTTCTCTCTTGTTTTCTCTTCGTCTCCATGTTTTTTTGGTTTAACCAGAAGATTATTGAAATGATTGCTCTATGTTCACCCAATGATTGACTCCTTGTCTTCAAGAACTGGAAAAAAAATAGCGTGCGTGGAAAGTCGAAGATGAAGCCCTTGAACAACGACAGCAATGGCAGCAATAATAACTGGTTGGGATTTTCTCTGTCACCACACATGAGAATGGAGGCTAACAATACCTCTAATGAGGTTGCAGCAGCAAGCTTCTGTCTTTCTTCTTCTCACCTCAACAATTCTGCACTGTGTTATGGTGTAGCTGAAAATGGTATCTTTCACTCCCCCCTGTCAGTAATGCCACTCAAATCTGATGGCTCTCTTTGCATTATGGAAGCTCTTTCTAAATCACAATCTGGAGGTCAGTTTTTAGATTTTATGTCTAGTTTGAGATTTAGTTTTCAGCTTAAATGGCTACTTTGTAGTGATTCATGGGTTTTCTCTCTTCTTTTGTGTTGTCTGGTGTAGCTATGGTGCCTCATTCTTCTCCAAAACTTGAAAACTTCTTGGGAGGCGCAACGATGGCTAATCATCAATATGTCTCCACCGCTTCTCCTCAAAGGGATGCCATGGTTTTAAGCCTAGACAGCGCATTTTACAATCAGGAATCTTATAGACAGCAAAATCACTTCTATTCTGTCCTTAACTGCAATCCCATGTACCAAACAACTGAGGAACAGCCCAATATGTCCGAGGATGAAATCCCATGTTTGAAAACATGGATGGATCAAAATCAAGTGCTTGAGAATCAGGTCAATAGCAGCAATAATAATGATATGGTTAATGATAGAGTTGTGATGGGATGTGGAGATTTACAATCCTTAACTCTATCCATGAGTCCTGGTTCTCAGTCAAGCTGTGTTACTGCTTCAAGGCACATTTCACCAGCTGAAACTAATGAGGGTGTAACCATGGAAACTAAGAAGAGAGGGCTTGAGAAAGTACCTCAGAAGCAAACAGTTCACAGGAAATCTATTGACACATTTGGACAAAGAACTTCACAGTACCGAGGAGTGACAAGGTGAGTGTGTTTCTTTCTTTGACCTCGCGGTATCATGATGACAGTATTAGTAGTTATTTCTGCCTTTTTTTAATGTGAAAAGTTTTTAAGATTTGGTAGTATTTCTTGCATTTCTTCAACTTCTATATTCATTTTTTTGTTTCTTCCTCCTCTCCTCTCCCTCCATTCCCCACCTCCTCTATTTTCAAGTTTTGGTTTGTTTCTATCGATTTTGGGTATTATTAAGTGTAGTCTCTAGTTGATTTGCAATATTTTTTGCCATTATATGATTATGCCCAAAGGCATAGGTGGACAGGCCGATATGAAGCTCACTTGTGGGATAACACTTGTAAGAAAGAGGGGCAAACGAGAAAAGGAAGGCAAGGTACTTACCAAGACAAGAAACCAATGGACTTTTCCGCTGATTTTATGAAACCGATGAATTTAGATTTCTTACATTCGCTTCATTTTAAAGTTCTAACCCCTTTTATATTTGGTCTCTTTTTGTTCTGCCTATGCTGCTTCCATCAAATTGCGTAATCTCAGTTTATCTCGGTAAGAATATCTTCTTATTGCAAGATAAAAAAATCATTGGTTTAATGTGAGGATTCTGTATAGATATATTGAATTCATAATTTGCTATTGATAATGAATATTTAGGAGGATATGATATGGAAGAGAAAGCTGCAAGAGCTTATGATCTTGCTGCTCTTAAGTATTGGGGTGCTTCAACCCACATCAACTTTCCGGTATGTTTCGATTTGTACTTCAGTTATATGATACGTACGTCTCCAGAGTTTAGTTATGTTATTGCTGTTGTCACAGTTGGAAAACTACCATCATGAACTCGAGGAAATGAAAAACATGACTCGGCAGGAGTACGTCGCTCACTTGAGAAGGTGAATTCTTTGATGACTTTGTAAGGCTCGCTCCTCGAGTTTGGTCGCTATAAAATTATCTCTTATATCACTTTCAGGAGAAGTAGTGGATTTTCAAGAGGTGCTTCTATGTACAGAGGCGTCACAAGGTTGATTCCGATTCTATTTTCACTTATATTATATTGCTCAATGACTATCTGTGCATATTGAAAGCCTTGATGTAAAGTAAAGTAAAAATATTGCGTTTTATATCTCATCTTTATATTTTTGAGGATTATGTAGATGAAGTTAAGGTTTGTGTTTGCCGACAGGCATCATCAGCATGGCAGATGGCAAGCGAGGATTGGTCGAGTAGCCGGAAACAAGGACCTCTATCTTGGAACTTTCAGTAAGTTTCGATGAATGAAGTTTTTTGTGTTCGATATTTTCACATTTTCTGGCAGTTAAATTTTTTTATTTTGGCATGATTTTATTCCAGTTCTTGTCTGTAAGCCGGAAATATGTATGAACATTGTTTGTACTACTAGATTCCGGCATTATTCACGGCCTATTGGACTCGGTTTTATGTCTTTATTTGCTTTCATGCTTCTCCTTTATCGGTGTATGCTTTTATAAGGCTGACCTTACAGCAACTTTGACTCTGAGTGACTGGTTTGAGTGGGACTATAACTTTTCTTAAGGCTGTTTGTATGAGACAAAATGGTAAAGATGATAAAATGGTCTGTCTTTATGTGATTTCTTGATTATTATTTGAGTTTTGAGTGAAGAAAAAATTTGAATTTGCTCAATCTGTTATGCAGGTACTCAAGAGGAAGCTGCTGAAGCTTATGACATTGCTGCGATTAAATTCCGTGGCTCAAATGCTGTAACTAACTTTGATATATCTCGGTACGACGTGGAGAAAATTATGGCAAGCAACACATTGCCTACTGGAGAGATAGCAAGGCGAAACAAGGACAGGGAGCCTAATGTAGAGGTGCCGGCCATTGAGTACAACCCAGTCGTTCCCGGGAACGCTGAATGTGCCCAAGTCAAAAGTATCGGAAATGTCCCTGATTGGAAAATCGTGCTGCACAATCAAGAAAATCCAACAACACAACCGAATAACGTGAGAACCATGAACATTGGGAACTATCAAAATTCTCCTTTCTCGGTCGGTCTGCATGATCTGATAGGCATTGACACGAGCCAAACGATGGGGGATGAGTCGAGCACTCATGTGATTCAACACTTTTCGAATCCATCTTCTCTGGTTACGAGTCTTAGCAGCTCGAGGGAGGCCAGCCCTGACAAAAAACGAACCCCTATCATGTTTGCAAGTCTGGGTTCAACCAATATCAATTCTTGGATCCCTACTGCACAGCTGAGGCATGTGCCACTCACTATGGCTCAGTTGCCTGTTTTTGCGTCTTGGGATGATGCATGAATGTAATGGTCTGGACGATGAGGATGGGATGGCGAAAAAGAAAAGATGAAAATGGAATTTGGTTGCTTTTTGTGTAAGGGAGACAAGGTGGAGCCAGTTATGTGTTTGTGAATTTAAGTGTTTGGAAACTTTTCCAAACTTAAAAAAAAAAATGCTTTTTGCTAATGGGATCAAGATTTTGCGAAATGGAGGGAATGTTTAATATGATTATAAGGGAATTTTCATGATTATTTGTTTTGTAAGTGAATCAGCTTTAATTTCTCTTTTTTCTACATGGCCAAGTACAAAAAAACCAGCTCATGTTCGGGCAATAACGAAAGAAAAAGCTCAATGCTTTGACCAAAATATCAAGATTTCACATGTTCGTCAATTTACATGACAAAATCATTTCCATAATCACTTTTTATCACAGGAGTGGACCTGCATATGAATGCTGTTGGATAAATTTCATGTGTATTATTGACAAAATAAAATAAAATCAAAAACATTATCTCTTTCTTATAAAAAATTATATCCTACTTGGCTTTACCAAAAGGCAAGGGACATTCCCTCCCATAATTCAAAAAGGAGTGGGAAGGAGATTCTTTGATTAGAGGGGATTTTAGTCGGCACGCTTTTGAATTTATAGGGGATATTATGTTAAGATATTGATTCCACTTGCTGCTATGTTGGACTTTTAAAGCAAAATTATGTCCTCATATGCCTCTTTATCATCCTATTATCTCAAATATATCACATTTATTGCCACGCTAATTAATTTTAAAAAAATTAAACAAAAATATATTTTCAACCTTCTATTAATAATAGTTCAAAATAGGATGAAAATAAACGAGCCAAAGAAACTTGTTTCTTTCTTTTTTTTAAAAAAATTATTAATTACAACTTTTGGGTGGGGTTTCTATTTTTCTTTTATATGGAGAGAAAGAAGCTGTCGACAAACTTGTGTTGGTGTGCATATATTTCAATCATATATGTATATATATATATATATATATATATATATGAGGCGACAAGGAGGAAATAATGCCACAAAATATGGTAAAATGACGACACATAAAGTTAATATTAGGTTCGTGCTTTCTTCCTGAATAAATATTATTGGTCAGCAGGCGATTCCCCTAGTTTTTTTTAATTTTTATTTTATTTTAAGTACGATCTCCATCTAAAAGTCAATAATATACCAAAAACATGGAGTGAAATTAGTGTTCCAAAAATTACATGTACTAATGTTCATTTATTTCCAATTGAGAGACTATACTTTCAATTATAATAAGACGACTGTCTTTTGATAGGGACCCAATATGAATCAGGGGGCCTATCTATGTAAATGCAAGTTTTTTTTTTTTTTTTAATAAATACGAAAGTGAAACTGAAGAGAAATATAATTTTTAACTATATCGCACAATAAACTTTTTTAACCACAATTGTAAGTGGTTTCTTTCATTTGTTAAAATTCTATATTTGTATCACACACATACATATTTTGTTCTGTTAACTAAATATCGAAAAGAGATAATCATATATTCATTTACATTAGTTATTCATTATTATATTACAAAAACCAGTCAAAAAATTTAGAGTTTGAGTCGAATATTGTGATAGTAAATAAGGTTTAATGGGCGAATTTTTTTTAATTTATTAAGTGGCACCCTTCAGGCATTTTTGGGTCAAAAAGGATTACAGTTCAGCTGGAAATTTCGATAGAAAAAAGCTAAAGTGTAGTTGTTCAATCATGTATGGAAATCACAAACATGTGATTCGAAATTCTTCAAACTTTATTATTAGTCAAGATTCATGATTACGATTGCCAATTTACATATATGTTGCTTACAGTTGGACTTTGTAAAAAATAAAATTTGATTTTACGTAACGATAAATGGACATCCAATCCAATCCAATCCAATCCAATCCAATCCAATTATTTTATATGACGAGACAAACTTAGGTAACTTCATTTATTTTGACAGCTCTATCAAATGTTAGATAGAAAGAATAATAAAAATATAAAAGCATATGTGTGAAGTGGACCTCCTCCGATGAGTTCCATTTAAAGAGTTAAAAAAATTTTCATAGATTATGCAATTTAGTAGGAAAGCATAGTATGCCGAATGCGATGGTCACATGTCCTAGTAATATTATTGACATGAACTAAACAATAAAATGTAATGCCCCACGAAAATGAAATGAGAGATTAAATTTTCAAATAATAAGGTGAAAAATGTCCCCTCACAGGGGACTTGTTTCCTAACATGAAACTATCCCACATTAATCTCCAAAAATCGATGGTCCCTATTTTTTAATGCAGTCCCAGCCCAACAGATGCACTCAGCTTGGCCCATCACACGATGAGTCTATATCTCAGATAAACCAACACAAACAACAAATTTCTATACTACAACTTGTGTCTCACGAGGTAATATAATAATAATTGTAATAATTTCGTAAAAATAATAATTTGTGTTTTTTTGAAAATATAATAATAACTTTAGTTATATTGTTTTGGAAAAAAAAAAATATTTAGTCGACCCATGAAAGATGGTCCAGCTTTTGCAGTGATTTTTATCAAATAGGTGTGTGGCCCATCGTAATTAGTGAGCATTCATTTGCAGAACCACCGCAGAGGACAGTCCACCCATCACTTAAATTCCGTTTTTCCTCTCATAATATTTAATAAAATAATACTTTGGAATTATTTATAAATTTATATTTCACCAATAAAGCCTTGCGAACATCAACTTTCGTAAAAAAAAATAATACTATCTATCCATCAGTCATCTACAGACGGCCTTAAATGGGAAATGATAGCTTCAGTTTCAAGATCAGAACTTAGTGCTATGTATGTTGCTTGCTTTTTAAGATGAGTTTAATCTGGTCCGAGTTCGTTCGGATTCTTCCTTAGCCGTCGAAACAATGACCCCACCACCCCTCCCCCCTCCCCTTGTTCTATTTTACATCCATAAGAAATTTTGTGTGCTGATTACTATTAATTTTTTTGAGTGTTTTCTTACACCAAACTTTTTTAGTTTTTCCTTTTTCATGAAAGTGAGACTGAGTTGCGTTGAAAATGTGCTTTACAGGCCAAATACAGTCAAAATTT
Source organism: Primulina eburnea (assembly GCF_022965805.1). Lineage (NCBI taxonomy): Eukaryota > Viridiplantae > Streptophyta > Magnoliopsida > Lamiales > Gesneriaceae > Primulina > Primulina eburnea. The sequence goes on along the minus strand of NC_133112.1, from coordinate 601,428 downwards.
CCATTTTTGATAAATAAAATGCGAGATTTGTTTATATAAACTAATAAATTTGAATAATATATATGCTTGCAGTCACATACTTCCTCCTAATTAAGCATTTGGACATATCATCTACGATGAAAATTTTTCTAAGGATTGAGTCCAAATTCTCTCGTTGGCCCATATTACAGCCCAGTAGGTTGTTAAATTGGCAATGGATCAAATGAAAATAATACATCCAACTCCAATTATAGAATTTCGACGAGACAGGCCTAACAGGAGAATTAAACTTGTTGTTTATTACATATATATTTGGATACAAGAAAACGAATTGAAAATCTATCAAGTTAGGTAGATTTATTTTCGGGCAGTTAAGAAACTAATCTTGGTCAGTTTTTTTTAAAAGCAAACTTGTTTTTCAAAATTTCCGATTATTTTTCAATGATGATCCATCTACCCAAAGGCAGGTCAATCCATCAAATTGTTCAATATGTACAACAAGAAGAAGGTGGACCTCAAGTTCACGATGAAGGTTATCTAAAGAATTGTTAGGTTGGTTGGCACTTAGAGAACTGAGTGTGTAACAGCAAGGACAAGTCTGTAAGAACAGTTGGCAAATTTGTCAGAGGGAAAAAAAAGTAAAAGATGTCAGTAAGCTTGTTATTCAAGTGAAGAACCTTATTTTATGATGATGTTAAATAATATATTAGATAAACGAGGACAATTTTACATTATGGGAGGAGGGGAAAAAGGGTTGGATTCTAAAATAATTTAATCTGCTAGAGTAGTTGGCACACTGGTTAGCTTTTCTTTTAAAATCATCACACATCTGTTTACTTGGGTGATAAAGACAAGCATTTATTTTAACTATCTATAAATTTGTATACTTTGATATATATGCATATGCTGCATTGTTTCTGCTATAATTTGTCAGGCCGGTGAAATTTGCTGTTTATTGGTTCTTTCTTTCTTTTTTTTTTTTGGGTGGAATTTAAGCTAATATTGATGCCCGAATGGCTAGCTGTATACCTCTGAAACTCTGTTCATATTCTGTTTGTTTATAGTTCGAGCGGAATTTGATCCCTTTTTATCGATTTTAGCCACCCACAATGAGAATATCACAAAAAGGGTCCCTGCAATTTTGCCTTTCTTCGATTCTTAGCCTACTTATAGGGTTGTTCAGTACTTCAGTTCCTAGTCAAAGTTTCTGGTCAAGCAGCAGCTTAAGCATAGTCCCATATTTTGTTAAGAGTTAGGACCCTTTGTAGTAACAAGCTCAATTCATATTTGGTGAATAGATTTAGTATTGGTTAGATTAAATTTTGAGTTAAGCGTTCAGTATATTTGTAATGCGATATATTTTATTTTATGTAATCAAAAGAGTGAATAAGGGAATCTGTTATCATAGTCTGATGAGCTGTTGCCCAGCCAATAGGCCCAATACCTTTAATTTTTCCATTTTCTATTTTAAGCTATGAAAGGTTCATACTTTCTGGTCTTGGGAGAATTATTTTTCCACATTAGAGTAGGATTAATGCTAGGTTTCAACAAAAAAATGACTTGGATAGCTGTGTAGATATCGTGCCTATTACTAAGATCTATATATATATATATATATATATATATATATATATATATATATATATATATATATATATTTAAACCTTTTCTCCGTGGCTTCAGAGTTCAGGATGCTGAAATCAGGGGTCTCTTTTGTTTGCTTTAACTTACCTCGCAGTACTATAAAGCTGACATTTTTATTTGTTCCTTGCTAAGTCCCGCAAGATTTTTCCAGCTGTTATTGGTCAAAATCAACCCACTTTAACTTTAGTTAATTTCCTTCCCAAAAAAGAAGATTTAGGGTTCCGAGTTCTTGGGTTTGTTTCTTGATAATGAGTTCTGAGGAAAATATGGATAGGGGTATGTTAATGGCTTCAAGTGAAGTAGACCCTTTTTATGGATCTAACTGGGATTCAATTATATCATTAAATCAAGGTGGGAATCTTGGAAATTCTTCATATTTTGCTCAAAATGAGTTTAACGATCCACATTACTCAGCTGTGCTAGAAAATCAGATTATGGCAAGAGCATCCCATCTGGTTCATTTCCCATCTGATTCTAATCTTGTTGATTTTGTGCCCAAGGCTCCCAACTTTGGAAGTGAATGCTTTTCAGAAATGGACAACTCATTTTGCGACATTCGCTCAAGTTTTGCTCAAAATGATGGAGTTATCACTCAGAGGGCTTCAAGAAATGGTGCAATTTCTCTGGATCACTGCCAAGATTCGGAACATAGGGTATTAGGAGATTCCTTAAATGGGAAGAAGAAAAGAAAAGTATCGTTTGGAGCTTCATTTAAGGTAATTAATCCAAGTGTTTTTTTCTTTAAATGTCTAATGTACCATGTAAGGAATTTACTTGAGATCATATTGGCTATTTTCATTTGATTTGTGTCATTTTTTCTGCAGAAAGCTGAAGAACGGTATTGTAAGGATCCCTCTGAGGATAATGAATCACCTCAAGAACATGACGAAATGAATCAAAAAGTCGATCAAAATTGCTACACAAATTTACGGGGCAAACAAGGCGTCGATCAAGCAAAGAATAATGATGTTGGTGCTGAACCTTCTAAAGAAAATTACCTTCATATGAGAGCTAAAAGGGGTCAGGCCACGAGTAGTCACAGTCTTGCAGAAAGGGTAATTTTTCAATTAACAAGTAGAATTATAAGAAAAATTTCTGTTAAATTTTGAAATGAAATCTGCAAGATAACTATGGTTTACAGGTTAGAAGGGAGAGGATTAGTGAGAGGATGAAATTGCTGCAAGAACTGGTTCCGGGATGCAACAAGGTAGCCGGCTTGTTTGGTTTAACTTTTGGTTAAATTTATCTTGCTCAATTTTATATTGAAATTTGTTAGTTTGAAATTCAAGATTACTGGGAAAGCAGTGATGCTTGATGAGATTATCAACTATGTCCAATCACTCCAGCATCAGGTTGAGGTATGTCTGATAGCTGTACGAAGCATTAATTAGAATTGATTTCTTTTTTTCTTGGGAAAATATAGAAGCTTCTTGTTCCTTCTCCCCCAAAATATATAGTTTGATCTGTTTTGTCATGTTATATTTTAGTATATCATGAAGATGAGTAAACATTGTGGTTGCAGTTTTTGTCGATGAAGCTAGCAACTGTAAATCCAGAACTGAATGTGGATGTAGACCAGATCTTATCAAAAAATGTGAGATATAACATACAATATCAACTCGGATTTGGTAGTATTTTTGTAATTTAGTAAACATATGGTTTTGTAACCATTTGTGTTCATTCACTCGTATTAGATGCTTAACTCGCAAGGTGGCATTGCAAAAACACATGGAATCAACCCCGGGTTGAGTCCATCTCATACTTTTCGAGGATTTTCACACGGAAACTTCAACGGACTCCCGGGCACCATTCAGCCGTTCTACCCCTTACCACAGGTAACACAAAGATCCCTCAGCTTATTTTGTATCGAATTGTCTTCAAAGGACTGATAAGATGTTTGCATCTCATGCAGACTCTATTTGACAATGAACTCCGAAGTATCCTTCAAACCGGATCCAGTTCCAATCCACCAGGGCAAAAAGGTACTCCCCTTGAACATATCTGTTTTAGTAATCTTTTTTTTAACTTCATCGTCTCCTTAACATGCTATCCTCCTTTTCAGAGGAGCTGTAGAATTTGTCAAAAGCTGGGAATTGATCGTTTCGCCTCAAACAAAATGTAGCCTGTATTGGAGATTGATTTTTTTTTTCTTCTCTCTAAGAAAATGCTGAGATATGGTTAAACTTATCTTGTTATTGTGGTGTGTCATAGGTTATGAGTCCTAACTCTGTGTTCTTCGAATTTTAGCAGAAGAAAATGACTGTTTAGATTCACCAAACCTTATTGTAAATGCGGATTGGATTGGGAATAGTGAAAGATGATTGATTTTGTTGTTGTATTCAGCTTTTATTACCATGATCCTATATCTGTTGTTTTGTTTTGTTTCAAATTGTATATATTAGCTCCATGTTCTCTTTTATTTCAAGCCCATTTTTACACAGCTCAATACCAGAGAACATTACATGTCCGTTTATTGAAATTTGCGTATCAAACACGAAATTGGGTCGGAATTGGAAATTTTTTTGATGTTGAACAAGTTCGGTTACTATAATATAGTATAGTGTATAGATAATAAGTATCTATGTTTTCTGAATATATAATATAGTATAGATATAATAAATAAATGAATCTCTGTTTTTGCGAACATATAGCATTAGAAATTTATAGAAAGCATTATAAAATTTAATATCTAAGTTATCCACTCGGGGTTGGATTACCTGTCTGTCCTGGATACAAAAATACGACCACCTACTGAGAAAACCCTTTCCATTACGAATTGGTATTGAAAATATAAACTTTTATACGGGCCTCCAACCTGTTGGGCCGTCACTAAATTTAATTCTACAACTTTTTTTTTTTTTTTTTATACAATTAGACCTGCGAAGATTATTATTATTAATCCTAATGTCTAGCCTCAGGTCCGATGCAAAGTTACTTTTTAGGTTAACTTAAGCATAACCCCACGTTGAAAGGATTATTAAAAAAAATTGGAAATAGTAGCCTGATTTAATGAAAATTATTAATTTAAATTTAAGTGGAAATATGAAAAATAATAATTAGATGATATAAAGAACGGTAATTGATCATTCAACACTCAACCTAAATCTCTAAACTACTGATTAAAGCTAAACCTATTAGCATAATGGTGAAATATTTTTTAAAAATTGTATAATTGTGCCCTTCACATGTTTTTAAAAGACAAATACTACTAAAAAAAAATCAATTAAACATTCCTCCATGTACCTTTTATTCAATTTTACATCACACAACTTTTCAATTTTTTACCCAAATAAAAATAAGCATCATCTCAAATCTCCATGTCTCATATTTATTCGTTAATTTTTTCACATGCAACGGTGTGTGATTTGTTACTATTATAGTTTTGACAAAAACTCGTTTGAGACGATCTTACTGGTCGTATTTTGTGAGACAGATCTTTTATTTGGTTCATCTATGAAAAAGTATTACGTTTTATACTAAGAGTATTATTTTTTATTGTGAATATCGATATGGTTGACACATTTCAAAGATAAAGATCCGTGAGACCGTCTCAATAGTTTAAGTTGTACATTGGGTTGTATGATTTGTATGACACAAAATCATTTCTTTTTATTTACTTCAACTGTTTCATTTCAAAATCCGTTATTATTGTATAATATTTTTATCAGTTTCGTTTTTGAAGATTTGAAATTTTATTACTATGATGTCGGGCACCACCAAGCCACCAACATTTGGTGAATTATGCGAATGATCATGGGGAGGCGTTCCAAAAAAAATTATAATTTATTAAAATTTCAACAGTCTTTGCTTTTGTAATTATTATGGTCAATTTATGCAATTTACAATCAATAATCTAATGCCAAAGCATAGAAAACACAATCGTGTTTTAGGTAGCCTAGCTAGTATGGGTGACATGTGTGGGCATGTTGTTTGTTCCGGACAAAATAAAAATAAAATTATCTCCCATGTTTCGAATCGACAGTCCAAAAAAAAAAAAATTAAAAAATTAAATCGTGTGACCATAGCACAAATGGAGCAACCCCACCACTAAACTTAGTAGTATTTTTATTTTTTTAAGCAAAAAATAAAATAAAATAGTAAGTTTTCATATGGAATATTTATTTATTTATTTATGTTTAAAAATTCAATTTGTAATTGAAAAAGAGTGAGTAAATATACAAAATACGTACATTACATGTCGAAAAGAGATTGCCGAGAGTGGCGTGCATGCATTGTTGAATGAAGAATTTAATGATCATACCCACAAAGAAGATAAGGACAGCTAGGCTCAATGAATGTTCACTCACTCTTGTCTTGAATCATAAAATTCTGAAAAATATATAATTATTTTATGAATATCGTCTTATCAAAATCATCAACAAAGTACGAGTTACGCTAATAAATGAGTAGTAAAATCAATATTTTAAATCAGTAAAGAACATTATTAGGTGGATACCCTTTCATTGATTTTTAACCAATTCTTCGTTCAAAGAGAATATACCAAATAGAACAAAAAAAGAATCCCATAAAATAAATGAAATTACAAGGAAAAAAAAGAAGGGAAAAGTAACATCTTATTTAGTAAGACCATTTTCCCTTTGTAGCCATCTTGAACTTGCCACGCAACATCTTGGTTCTTGGATCTGCTCGCGCTTTTTATTTACAAAAAAAAAAAAAAAATTTGAAAGACTCGATTTACACCTGCTCGCCTACCAAGTCTAGCCCGACAAGCAAGAACGACACGCCTTGGAATAGCAAGAAGTAAAAATGGATCCCTTGAGCAGACATTAAGCTTCTTACTGAAGCTGTTAACAAGAGAAAAGCCAAGGCCAACTCCTTGGTATATATCCTGTTGTGCTTCTTTTTCCTAATATCCCTCTCTTCTTGCTGCTTCATTTCCACCCTCATTTCATCTAGATTCGCCTCTGAGTTACCCCTTTGAGGGGTCGGCTGTCTATCGACCAATGATACCAGATCCCCCTCGGATGAACGGCCTGATTTTTTAGTGACGACCCATTCGTATGCGGATCCAAGTTGGAAGAGGCCGGAGATCATGGCATTGAACTTGGTTACGGACATCGTGTTCTCGAATAACAAGTAGGGGACGATGAAGGGGAAAGATTTGGGTGCCGGAAGTATATTGAGAAATGACATTGCTGCGGGAATGTAACAAACGACCCATGATGGAAGGGTCGCCTCGGGGATGAACATGGTCATTGGAAGAATGATGCAGAAAAGGGTGAACGAGTAAAACGGGAGTACGAGTTTTCTTAGCAAGAAGAAGAGAAAGATGATGTTGGCCTTCTTCCAAATGCTAATCTGCACATACCAAATTTGGAAACACAACCAATTAGCATCAATAGTACACGTTATATGTTTTGGTCTTTAAGAAAAATCATAAAGAAGAAAGCCCCTCCTAAGATTCTGCACAAACCTTTGAACGGATTATGGTCGGAAAACAGAGACGGAACAACTGCATCGGCCCTGAATGCCATCTGTGCTGCTGCTTCCGATATGCTTCATAAGATTCGGGCAACTCACACTGGCACTGAAAATTTCGATAAATCATCGTTAATTAACCTGGTTCGCAAACAGCTTAAATACATTAAAATCAAGAATTTCATGACGGACTAGTTTACTCCGAAGGAAAAATAAACTACAAGGATCAGAAAGCCAAAAAATCATATCATTCTCGCATTGAGATATACCTCAACATCATTGAGGAAAATGAATTTCCAACCATGAAGGTGGGCTCGTACTGCAATGTCCATATCTTCAACAGTGGTTCTCTCCAACCAACCGCCGGATTCTTCCAACGCCTTTATCCTCCACACCCCAGCAGTTCCATTAAACCCGAAAAAGTTGAGAAAAACTCCATTAACCTGCTGCTCCACTTCGAAATGAAATGCTAAATTAATGAGCTGCAACCTTGTTAATAGATTCTCATCCTTGTTCACAAAGGACCACCTGGCCTGTACCAATCCTAGTTCCTCATTATCCTACAATCCAAATAGTAACCACATGTTTATTTTGGCTCAGCTACAATTAACACGACACTTTTATCTGTCAAGTTTTTATGCATATGTTATCCCAAACTGTAATCAGTAACGATCAAAATAACTGCCACATTCATGAAATTAGGATGATAAAACAGGTTCTGCCATGTTGAACAAGGGAAATTCTAGATCACACATTCAGTTAATACAACAATTCCCAAGCAATTATGCAAAGTAAAAATACCTTAAAATGAGGTATTGTTCTTTTCAGAAAATCCGGGTAAGGCTGAAAATCAGCATCAAATATGGCGACGAATTCGTAATCTTTAACATAGCTACAACCCATGGCAGATTTAAGATTGCCAGCCTTATATCCATCCCTGATGACTCTATGCCTGTATATGATGTTGGCACCATTCTGCTGCCATTTATGTACTTCTTCTTTGATCAAAGACTGGGTCGTCGGATCATCCGAATCGTCCAAGATTTGAATCAGCATTCTCCATTTTGGCCAGTCCAAATTACACACGGCAGCAATAGATTGCTGGTAAACCTATCACAATGCAAAACCCAACAATAACGAGTTACTAAACCAATCAAGAAATGAGGAATTCGACCAATAATTGATCCTTTTTTGCTTTAAAATCAATGTGTCACCTCTTTTTCATTGCACATTGGTATCTGAACCAAGACCATGGGGAAATAGCCACCCCCATCACCAGACTCTAGATCAACAAGTTCTTTTTTGGCGACTGGTTTGAGGTTCTTGAATTTGATCCAGAAGCAACACAAACACAGAATTAGCCTGTCCACGCTTTGGATAAGGAAGAGAATTATACATATATTGATCAAGAGCTGAAGCGGTGGAGCAAGATACTCGACTCTGATCAGAAGCCACGTCGAATAAATCGAATCAAACACACCCTTCACGGTTGAAGGATTTGCTAGCGTGTAAAGATACTGCAATTGGAGATCTGGAGCTCCAAAATGCCACCCTTTGAAATAAGCAGATATTTCAAACCCGAGCAGGATTAAAGAAAAACAAAGGAAGACTTTAATGCAGGTAAAAAATCTTGACTTGACGGCAGGGTTTTCTGCCACCGACGTGTCGGTGGAGTCGGTCCTTCCATCGGCGAGGCGGCGGCGTACGATGGAGGCGAGGGAGAAAAATGCAGCGGCGATGGAAGTGAGACAGCCGGCGGCTTTGTGGGCTTTGAGGAGAAGAACCCAAGTGAGCTGCTTGGCGTTCCTGTTACGGCCGCCCTTTGGAACGGTGCCGGTCGGGTACATGAAGTCTTCTTCCGAGGGTGATTCTAGCTCCACCATTGACCAATTATTTGGGTTCTCCATCTTCACAACTACAGGGGTCCCCCTGTGAGTTTCCTTTGCCCACCAATACAAGGATGGGGTCATCATATAAAAACAAGTTCTTGAAAACCCAGAAGAGGAAATAAGCCGAAATGACGAAAAATAAATGACTCGGTGAGTCTTCTTCAAGCTAAATGGTGAAAATCCAGGCGGGGAATTGCTCAAGAAACACCTAAAGATACAATCTTGAATGGCTTTCAAGGTATTGGAAGGGGCGTTAACGAGGAAAATGCCGAAGAAACACCAAAAGTTAGAAACATAGGAGCCTTTCTTCAGGGGTTTCTGATTAATGCAAACACTGAATCACCAAGAGAAGTCCAGAAAAAAAAAGAGGGAAGAGGTGCGGCAGTAGAGACAGTGAATGCTACAAAAACTTCATTCCGGATGACATTAAGATATAGAATAATGGAGGAGGTGAAGAGAAGCAACAATGGACGCGTGTTAAGGTGATAGAAAAATAGAAATCACAGATATAATACAGCACAAATATCGGGAATTCAATGCTATACTATATAGTATTGCTGTATACAATATTATATTCATACATATTCGGTGATATGAAGAAGAAGGAAGAATGGGGGAAGGCTAATGCTGGTATGAAAGGTACCAAAGTCCCTTATTTTCATTATTGCAATTCATTTACAGCTTGCAAGTGATGATAATAATTCGGCATTTTTTGAAAAATATGTAAGCATAAAACTGTAGCTAAATATTTTTGACCATATTGCTACACAGATTAGCAAGTTGCCAGGTTGGTTCGTTTCTTTGCTTTTCTACTCGTGAAAAGTTAGAAGAAAAAGGGTAACAGCTCAACACGTATTTGATTTTGAATCTACTTTGGAAAATCAAAATCAGACAGAAATATAAAATCATAACCACCCGAATCACAACTTTCAAAAGAATAAAAAGGAAATTCCATATTTCATTTTTCCCTTTTTAATTTTTGGAAAATATGGTGATTGAAATAATAAAAATTAGGCCAATGGTATGGGAGGATTTTTAGCCAAAGAAAACAGATAATTCAATAACGTATGGAAAAATAAACAAAAAAATGGACAAATACTAAAAAGACCAATCAACGTCGTGTGGAAATTCAATTGGAATGCAAAAAAGGGTATGAGATCATTATTATTATTTACAAATTAAAATTTTAATTGAATATGTTGTTGCCTTTTGGATTGAATACAAATAAACTTCTATTACAATATTATGTATAATAATAAATTAAAATTAGTAAATAGAAATCATCACTTAAGTTTAAGAGGTAAACGAATATCATTAATATGCATGAGGTGATTGAAATTTCAAATCTCCTTCCTTTTTCTACTGTAAAAATAAATGCGGCTTATAATCAATCAAAGCCGTGTTTTAAGATGTCTGAAAATCATGCATGCGACTTGGCAATGTAAAAACAAACTTGAAAAACAAAATAGTCATTCGATTTGTTCCGAATGATTAGCGCCGTGTAATGACATCATGCTGTTGATTAGAACATGGATTCAGCCCTCACTTTTAATTAGTTTACAATTACAATTTATTTGCATTTAATATGTTTTTTTAATTAAATAAATACATCACAATTTTAACTGTCAATTGAATTATCCTTCGCAACACACACGATTTGTAATGGTTTCCCAAACTCATCAAAAAATATAATCCAAGAGCACTTTTTTTTAAACAAAAAACTAAAGTAATTATATATTTTGAACATTAAAATATATTATACACGTACATGCAAGTATATATTTATATATTATATTACGCACAAATAATGTCCACTAGTATATATAATATTTCATGTGAATATAAACGAGAGAAAATTATAACCAATGGATTTATTGTGTGTGTGCGTTTTTTTTAAAAAAATAGATCTCCTTTATATATGTATTAAAAATTTAAAATAAATAAGAGATGCTTATGTTTCTAAACAAAACAAGCAATACGCCCTTTGTAAAAAGCAATTTGGATTTAGCTGATCCATAAATTCACAAATTCATGTGGTTTATATATGATTGATTGTTGATAGATACAGCTTCCTTTACAACAAGTTATCTTCGAGTTAACAAGAAAAGCTTGTTTGCTTTTAGCTATAGAAGGCATAATTTGCATCAAAGGTGCTCCAGTAATTTAAACAAATTTAGGCGTGCCGATTGATATAGTTTTGAAGTCAATAATATGATTAGATAATCAGGAAGGAAGTAATAATAAAAAGTATATGTCTGATTACCATTTATTTATTCCGATATACACTTAGTTTAAGCCAAAAGAAAGATTCTAGACTTCTGGAAAGCGAATTTCAATGTGAGCAAAAACTTGTGTGAGACGGCTCTTATTTGAGTCATCCATTAAAAAGTATTATTTTTTATACTAAGAATATTACTTTTTATTATGAATATGAGTAGGATTGACCCGTCTCACAGATCAAATGTGAGAGCCCAGCCCATCCCATTTGTTTCAAGCCCAGCCCATTTGTTTTATTAATTAAATAAATAAAATACATTGAAATGATAATCTTCATCACTCTCTCTCCATCGGCTGAAGCTTCGTTTTCTTTCTTTCAACAATTTCGAAACTTTGTTCCTCGATTTTTGCCGTTCCGTTTGTCCAAAAATTAAAGTAAGCATAGTTTCGGAATCCTCTCGACAAGGGCTACGCATTGATATCCATTTTGCTAAGAAAATCGCGAGCCCCGAAAATCCCGTCGGAGAACCGTCGCTGTTTTCGCCGGAAAAGTTGAAAGAAATCTCGGGTTATGCTGGGTGAAGCTTGAATCTGAAGTTTGAGTGATATTCGAAATTTCAGAGGTATAATTATGATTTTAGGGTTTCGAATTTTGGGGATTTTAATTCAATTGAGTTCCAATAATTAATATATGTTGTATTATTGATTGTAGGTACAAGAATTGAGCCGATTAGAGGTATCTACCAGAGTTTTGGAATTTAATTGGATTAATTTCGAAAATTCAGAGTTATGTAATTGGATTTTCGAATTTTAGTGTTCAATAATTAGGTGTTTAGATGCTCTAGAATTGTCGTATATTAATTTTAGAAATATTAAAGCCTAAATTATGAATTCTTGGAATTTTAGGCTAAATTAGTGAATATTGGAAAAATAAATTGGACTTGATATGAAATGTATTATTTGCCACAGGATTGGAGTTTTCAGGAAATAATTAAGATATTTTGTGGTAAATTAAACATCGCTTGAGGTACGCATGAACCGTTTCCTTATGACGTCTATAATGATGTGGAATGACGTTAAGTATTTTGTAATGAGTTGAGGCGTGCTTTATATGCTTCTGTGAATAACGTGATTGCATTCATGCATATATGTTATGGCATAGCATTTCGAGCCTTGACTCCGTTGATTGCTATTATTATGTTGATTCTGTTGAGATACTTTGAGTCATCAGAGGGACGAGTGGGTTAGGATTAACCACATTCCCAGATGACAGCTAGGGACGAGCGACTTAGCTACTCGCATTCCCGATGCTACGTGCATGGACGAGCGGCGATTTGATGCTGCATTCCTGGCACGGGTGGCCACTGTTTCTGTTGCTGATGTGTTTTATTGGACTCCGTTTTGGTATCCGTTATTTCATTGTTACCGACACGCATTGCATTGCATATTATGACATGTTACTTGATTTTATTTCACGTCAGTTATAATTGTCATAATTTTACTGGTTCGTCGTACTGGGGCCTGACCCCTCGTTTCTTTTTATGCTGTGGTTGTTTTTGATGCCATAGCAGGTTATCCAGGAGGATTTGACGCGTCTGGTGGAGCGTCAGGTAGAGGTGCCCAGTCGTCGAGTCAGGGTTGAGAGTTCCCAGATATATATGTATATTATATGGAGTCATACATTTACCGGGGAGATGCCTCGTGTAGCTGTACTGTTGTTTTACGATGTTTTGAATTGATAGTTGTGTGATCGAGCCTTGCCGGCTCTGCATGTGTTTAGTCCTGGCCAGTGCGGCTATAGGTTTGTGGATTGATGTTGTGACTTTATTTCGAGTATATAAATGTTGTTTGTGATGTTTTGATAATTTTGGGATGTCCTATTTACGAATAGGTCATGCCGAAATTTCTGTAGGCCCAAAATGGAATATTTTTAATCGCTTTCGCTGTTTACATTAATAAATCCTGCTGTTTGGTAATTAAATATTAATCAGGAGCACGGGCCCCCACAGTTGGTATCAGAGCGTAACTGGGATATGCTCGAATTAGAGTCTAGGGCACTTGAGTCTAGACACAAATAAAATGATTGCGTATGTGTTTGACTATTTGCTCTTGTTTGAACTATGTGCTGTGATTTATTTGAATTAGCCTGGTTTAGCACTGTTGATTAGGTTTTGACTTAGTTTAATAACTAGCTACGAGACTAAGTTTCAGCTTTCCTTTGGTTATTTTGTGCTTATTAAGTTATTTTGCCTTGATCTTAAATCCTTGTGTCTTATAGAATGGCACCTGGAGGAAGAGGCAAAAAGGGAAAAGAAGTTGTCCAGGAGTCAGAAGCCCAGAATGTTCGAGGACTTGAAGATATTGTCAGGGGTAGACGTGGTCGTCCTGCAGCCCAGGTTGCTAGAAATGTGGAGGAAGAAGTCGAGCAGTTGACTCAAAAAGTTGGTGGGATGCAATTAATAATTTCTCAATTTCAAGAATTACGTCCTCCCAAATTCTTCGGCACTGAAAATGGCGAAAAAGCATCCGGGTGGTTGAAAAGCATAAACCATCTATTTAATTTGCTCGAATATACCGAAAGTGTCAGATTGAAGCTGGCAATCTATCAGTTAAAAGATCGAGCACAACTATGGTGGGAAGCTGCAGAGGAAGCACTGAAAGCATCTGGACAAATCATTACTTGGGAAGTATTCCGTACTCAATTTACCCAAGAATATGCACCTCCTTCTTATTATTATGGCAAGGAAGAAGAGTTCAACCAATTGGTGCAGGGAAATAAAACGGTTGTTGAATATGCTTCTCAATTTTCTGCTCTATTGCCATATGTGCCGCACGTTGCAAGAAATGACCAGTCCAAACTTTCTCGTTTCCTGCATGGGCTACAAGGGACTATTCATACTTTGGTGATGACTGGATCGCCTAATACATATGTTCAAGCTGTAGAAATGGCGAAGAAGATAGAGGCTAGTTTGCTCAGAGGAGAATCACGGCCAGTTCCAGTTCCAGTTCCAGCATCTACTTCTCAAGGATCTGGAAGTCATATGCCGATGCCAGCGGGTTTATCTCCTTATCAGCCTCAACAGTCATCCCAGCAACCGAAGCAACAACGATTTAGAGCAAGAGGTAAACAATTTAAGAAGAGATCTCAGTCCAGCTCCTCCAGTTCAGGCAGTACTAGAGGGAGCAGTGTTGTTGGGTCTTCGAATGCTGTGTATTGTGACCGCTGTGGTGGAAAACATTTTAGTTCACAGTGTATAGGAGTCCAGGGGTCTTGCTATATATGTGGTCAAGTTGGACATTTCGCCAGAGTATGTCCTAATGCACAAAGACAGCAATTTCAGCCACAACAGTCTGGACAAGTTCCCCGAGGACCAGCTTTCCAGCCATATGCTCCTGCACAGTCATTTCAGCAGTCTGGCTATCCACCACCTCGAGGTCCTCCTCAGCAGCAATTTCCAGTGCCGCAGCAGGCTCGAGTACATGCGTTGACTCAGGACCAGGCTCAGGATGCACCAGGCGGAGTGATTGCAGGTATTTGCTATGTTTTCGATTATCCTGCGCGTATATTGATAGACACTGGAGCATCTCATTCATTTTTATCTGCTGCATTTGTTGATGAGCATGAGATTGCTACTATTCCGTTGTTGGATACTGTGTCTGTGGCTACTCCTGCCGGTGTATACTTGATGTCTCGCGAGATAGTCATAAATTGTGTGATTAGATTTGAGGATAATATTATGATAACTAATCTAATCAAGTTAGCCATGTCTGATTTCGATTGTATCCTCGGTATGGATATACTGACAAATTATCGAGCTACTGTGGACTGTTTCCATGGAATTGTCAGATTTAGACCGTATTATGGCAGCAAATGGAATTTTTATGGTTATGATTCACAGTCTCGAATTCCATTAGTATCTGCAATGGAAATGTTCAGGTTGTTGTCAATCGGCAACGAAGGATTTTTGATCTATGCTCTTGATGCAACACGGGAAGAACGATTGAAAGTTTCAGACATTCCCGTTGTCAAGGATTTTCCTGATGTATTTCCTGATGAGATTCCGGGTTTTCCGCCTCAAAGGGAAATAGATCTTAGCATTGAATTGATGCCAGGGACAAATCCTATATCTAGAGCACCATATCGTTTAGCTCCGACAGAGTTGAAAGAGCTCAAAGAACAGCTTCAGGATTTACTGGAGAAAGGTTATATCAGACCAAGTATGTCACCTTGGGGAGCTCCAGTATTGTTCGTAAAGAAGAAAGACGGAACGATGAGAATGTGCGTCGATTATCGGCAGTTGAACCGGGCTACTGTGAAGAATAAGTATCCTTTGCCGCGTATTGACGACTTGTTTGATCAGTTGCAGGGTACTTCTGTGTATTCCAAGATTGATCTTCGTTCCGGGTATCATCAGCTCAGAGTCCGAGAGGAAGATGTTCCTAAGACAGCGTTTCGGACACGTTATGGACACTATGAATTCCTAGTCGTGCCGTTTGGTTTGACTAATGCTCCCGCGGTGTTTATGGATTTAATGAATCGTGTATTCCGGGAATTCATAGATAAATTCGTTATCGTTTTCATTGATGACATCTTGATTTATTCCAAGTCAAAGAAAGAGCACGAAAAACATTTGACACTAGTTCTCCAAACACTTAGAGAAGCGCAGTTGTATGCCAAATTTTCTAAGTGTGAGTTTTGGTTGGACAGAGTTTTATTTTTGGGCCATGTTATATCAGCACAAGGAGTATCTGTTGATCCTAGTAAAGTTGAAGCTGTTATCAATTGGCCTAAACCAACCAATGTGTCTGAAATTCGAAGCTTTTTGGGATTAGCTGGGTATTATAGGCGTTTCATTGAGGGATTTTCTCGAATAGCTAGGCCTATGACCCAGTTGACACAGAAAGATCGACGTTTTGTGTGGACTGCAGAATGTGAGTCTAGTTTTCGGACTTTGAAAGAAAAGTTGACTACATCTCCGGTGCTAGCTTTGCCTTCAGGCTCAGGTGGATTTGTTGTCTGTACAGATGCTTCTCTAAATGGACTGGGTTGTGTTTTGATGCAAAATGGGCGAGTGATTGCATATGCATCTCGTCAGTTGAAGCCACATGAGACTCGATATCCAGTTCATGATTTGGAGTTAGCTGCCATTGTGTTTGCATTGAAGATATGGCGTCATTATCTATACGGAGAACAATTTGTGATTTATTCTGATCACAAAAGTCTGAAGTATCTTTTCACACAGTCTGACTTGAATATGAGACAGCGTCGATGGTTGGAATTGCTCAAGGACTTTGATTGTGAAATTCAGTACCAGCCAGGGCGAATGAATCAAGTTGCAGATGCTTTGAGCAGAAAGGTTCAGCCTAAAATGTTGGCATCTTTGACTATTTCAAAGGTTTATGAGCATTTGGGAACTTCAGGATGGACTTATCAGTCTAAGGGCGACTACTTTATAGTTTCATCTATTCAAGTTGAACCACAGATTGTTTCTAAAATTAAAGCAGCACAGAGAACTGATCCACATGTTCATAGATTGAAAGAATTGACTCAGACAGGTCAATCAGACAAGTTCAGTGTTGCTTCAGATGGATGTCTGCGCTATCATGGTAGACTTGTGGTTCCGAATTTGATAGATTTGAAAGAATTTATACTTCGTGAAGCTCATTGTAGTCGGCACAGTGTTCATCCTGGAATCAGAAAGATGTACCATATTTTGAAATCTCATTACTGGTGGGAAGGTAT
Source organism: Primulina eburnea (assembly GCF_022965805.1). Classification (NCBI taxonomy): domain Eukaryota; kingdom Viridiplantae; phylum Streptophyta; class Magnoliopsida; order Lamiales; family Gesneriaceae; genus Primulina; species Primulina eburnea. Next base: position 584,517 of record NC_133112.1, on the reverse strand, counting down.
GAAGAAAGAGATTTCTGACTTTGTGGCTAGATGTTTGACATGCCAACAGGTTAAAGCTGAGAGAATGAGACCTGGTGGTATGTTACATAGTCTTGAAGTGCCACAGTGGAATTGGGAGCACATTGCTATGGATTTTGTGACACACCTACCTCGTTCTAATCGTGGTTGTGATGCGATTTGGGTGATTGTTGATAGATTATCTAAATCAGCCCATTTTATTCCTTATGATCGTACTTGTACTTATACGAAAATGGCAAAAATGTACATCGATCATGTAGTGAGATTGCATGGTGTGCCTGTAACCATAGTATCAGATCGTGATCCCAGGTTTGCCTCAAAGTTTTGGGGCAGTTTGCAATCAGCATTGGGTTCAAAGTTGGCGATGAGTACTGCATATCACCCACAGACAGATGGTCAGTCAGAGAGGACCATTCAGACACTCGAGGATATGTTGCGAGCAGTCGTGATGGATTTTAGTGGTGGTTGGCAGGAATCATTGTCACTTGTGGAATTCTCTTACAATAACAGCTTCCAAGCAACCATCGGAATGGCACCATTTGAAGCCTTATATGGTAGAAAATGTAGATCTCCGATATGCTGGGAAGATGTAGGAGAAAAACAGATGGCAATACCAGAATTCATACAAGAAATGAAAGAGAAGGTGGAAATGATCAGGAAAAGAATGAAAGCAGCGCAGGATCGTCAAGCTAGCTATGCTAATAAAAGGCGTAGACCTTTAGAATTTCAGGTTGGCGATCAGGTTTTCTTGAAAGTATCACCGTTTCGTGGTACTATGAGATTTGGGCGCAAAGGGAAACTAGCTCCACGTTATATTGGTCCATATGCGATTGTTGAGAGGATCGGCACGTTGGCTTATCGTTTGGACTTGCCGCAGAGTTTGTCTGCGATACATGATGTGTTTCATGTATCTATGTTACGAAAGTACGAGCCAGATCCTTCTCATGTTTTGAGGACTGATGAGGTGGAGTTAGATAATTCTCTTAGCTATGTTGAGCATCCAGTGCAAATCCTTGATCGTAAAGAGAAGCAACTTAGGAATAAGATGATTCCGCTGGTTATGGTGCAATGGAGTAGACATGGGAGAGAAGAAGCTACATGGGAATTAGAGGCTAAGATGCGTCAGGAATGGCCTCATTTGTTTGAAAATGTAATAAATTATTCCATGTATTCTGATTTCCCTATGTACTATCAGTGGTGAATATTTATAAACCGCTTTTGTATAAATGATGTGTATGCTAGATTCCGAGGACGAAATCTTTTATTAGTAGGGGAGAATGTGAGAGCCCAGCCCATCCCATTTGTTTCAAGCCCAGCCCATTTGTTTTATTAATTAAATAAATAAAATACATTGAAATGATAATCTTCATCACTCTCTCTCCATCGGCTGAAGCTTCGTTTTCTTTCTTTCAACAATTTCGAAACTTTGTTCCTCGATTTTTGCCGTTCCGTTTGTCCAAAAATTAAAGTAAGCATAGTTTCGGAATCCTCTCGACAAGGGCTACGCATTGATATCCATTTTGCTAAGAAAATCGCGAGCCCCGAAAATCCCGTCGGAGAACCGTCGCTGTTTTCGCCGGAAAAGTTGAAAGAAATCTCGGGTTATGCTGGGTGAAGCTTGAATCTGAAGTTTGAGTGATATTCGAAATTTCAGAGGTATAATTATGATTTTAGGGTTTCGAATTTTGGGGATTTTAATTCAATTGAGTTCCAATAATTAATATATGTTGTATTATTGATTGTAGGTACAAGAATTGAGCCGATTAGAGGTATCTACCAGAGTTTTGGAATTTAATTGGATTAATTTCGAAAATTCAGAGTTATGTAATTGGATTTTCGAATTTTAGTGTTCAATAATTAGGTGTTTAGATGCTCTAGAATTGTCGTATATTAATTTTAGAAATATTAAAGCCTAAATTATGAATTCTTGGAATTTTAGGCTAAATTAGTGAATATTGGAAAAATAAATTGGACTTGATATGAAATGTATTATTTGCCACAGGATTGGAGTTTTCAGGAAATAATTAAGATATTTTGTGGTAAATTAAACATCGCTTGAGGTACGCATGAACCGTTTCCTTATGACGTCTATAATGATGTGGAATGACGTTAAGTATTTTGTAATGAGTTGAGGCGTGCTTTATATGCTTCTGTGAATAACGTGATTGCATTCATGCATATATGTTATGGCATAGCATTTCGAGCCTTGACTCCGTTGATTGCTATTATTATGTTGATTCTGTTGAGATACTTTGAGTCATCAGAGGGACGAGTGGGTTAGGATTAACCACATTCCCAGATGACAGCTAGGGACGAGCGACTTAGCTACTCGCATTCCCGATGCTACGTGCATGGACGAGCGGCGATTTGATGCTGCATTCCTGGCACGGGTGGCCACTGTTTCTGTTGCTGATGTGTTTTATTGGACTCCGTTTTGGTATCCGTTATTTCATTGTTACCGACACGCATTGCATTGCATATTATGACATGTTACTTGATTTTATTTCACGTCAGTTATAATTGTCATAATTTTACTGGTTCGTCGTACTGGGGCCTGACCCCTCGTTTCTTTTTATGCTGTGGTTGTTTTTGATGCCATAGCAGGTTATCCAGGAGGATTTGACGCGTCTGGTGGAGCGTCAGGTAGAGGTGCCCAGTCGTCGAGTCAGGGTTGAGAGTTCCCAGATATATATGTATATTATATGGAGTCATACATTTACCGGGGAGATGCCTCGTGTAGCTGTACTGTTGTTTTACGATGTTTTGAATTGATAGTTGTGTGATCGAGCCTTGCCGGCTCTGCATGTGTTTAGTCCTGGCCAGTGCGGCTATAGGTTTGTGGATTGATGTTGTGACTTTATTTCGAGTATATAAATGTTGTTTGTGATGTTTTGATAATTTTGGGATGTCCTATTTACGAATAGGTCATGCCGAAATTTCTGTAGGCCCAAAATGGAATATTTTTAATCGCTTTCGCTGTTTACATTAATAAATCCTGCTGTTTGGTAATTAAATATTAATCAGGAGCACGGGCCCCCACATCAAATCTGTGAGATGATCTCACATGAGACTCACTCTTCAATATGTATATAAACAGAAATAACCATACATTTAATAAAATTTTTCAACATATCATAGAGTGATAAAAGTTCAATACTATGTTCATCAAATAAAGCAATAGTATTTTGGGAAAAACAAAAGACACTAAGATTGAGTTTGAATGCAAAGATTTGATCAGAAAGAATGATTCTAGGTTGGAGTAAATTGAAGATTTTGGGAGCATTTCAAATAGATCATAATTATTAATATTACATTTAAATAGATTTAAAATTTATAAATGAAATTCATAACTTAACCCGTCCTTCCAAAAGCAATCTAAATATTCACATTACCTGACATATTCCTTTTTTAGTACGAGAAGAAAATTTTCGATGGATTGTTTGCCAAAAAGTTTGTTTTTAATTGAGTAATAATACATTCAAGATTGTGATTTGTGAAAAGTGGACAACGAAGTAACATGGAAACAGACAAATACGAGTTTTGCGTAATTTAAGGTGATGTCTCGAACTCTGGCAGCGACGGATTGGCCATCTTCCATTTCTATGTCTAATTTGGTAAATTCACAAATTGTGAGAACGTGCGAGAGAAGCCAAACGAAACTCAATTGTCAATGTTGTGCTTTTTGTCTCTAACTGATGATGACATAGTAGTCAGTAAGCGTATGTAATTTATAATTATAATACACACCCCCCGAACCAGGCTCGATTTCGTAACTGTAATAAAAATGTCAAATATTAACTAATTTCTTTTTTTAAAAAAAATTATTCTTTTGTGAGAGGATACAACCATTCTTGTTGGACCTGTGTATAATAATTTTATGTACAAGAATCGTTTGGCGTTTGCTTATTATTATCAGGAAGGATTTTTTTTTTTCCTTATGGTTTTAAAATTGACGCTGCTTAAATTTTAGTAGTCCTGAGAGGTCTTTTAGTGGGACTGTCAGTCAACTTTGTGTGGTGGTATATATATATATTAATTAAATCTTTCGTCATAAAGTTTTCACAAGGAAAAAAACATCAGGCCTAGTGGATGTTTTAAAATATGGTCACATGTACTTTTTGTTGTCCATTGATTCGATAAACCGTCGGCTCCCAATTCACAGAGTCCCTCTCGTGACTAATTTAATTTTGTCCAAACAAAACATTCGAATCTAATATTGAGAATGCTTCGGACTTTCATTTTTGTTTGTTTTATATTCGTGAATCAGTTTGTTAATACCTGGAGTTTGGCTAGTGTGTTTGAAGAAAACCAGGAAATCCGTCCCAAAACCAGAGACTTGCAAAGACTGAAATTTAACCATACTCGAATACCATCTCAAACACACAAGAATTTAAGAAGCCGAATCCGACTAACTCTCGGGATAATGAACCAATCATACGCAGAACCCAATGCTGCATTTGCGATATATCGATCAAGACAATTTGCACCAAATCACCTCTCAAAGGCTATGCTAAGCTGTTCTGTCATCTGTATAAAGGATCAACAATCAAATATTTACCTAAAACCGCTGTTTTGAAGACAGACAAATGCCAAAATTTAGTGAAATTTCCAAAATTGAGTCTACAACATCACTAAAATCTGGATGCAGCACCCTTTCAATGTTTGAAGTAAATGCATTTACAATGAATCGGAAAATCGAGAGCTGTAAAGATTTACCAGGAACAGAGAGAACGCAGGGCAAGATTTATGCTCTATCTGAGGTCGATACATATAGTTCAGGCGTTTAATTTCCCAGGCTTCCAGGCATAGTTTGAGATCAACGACTAGTGTAACCCAACATACTTTTAAACAAAAAGCTGCAATATATGCTTCAGCTCCTTATCTATCAATAACAACATTGCATATATCACTGCAGATGGCCACAGCGCTGGAAGATACAGCCAAGAATATCATGATCCAAGAAACTACTCTGCCATTTTTTGTTGCGATTCCGTGAGCATCCATGTATCATTCGGTAAGCTGGGAACTCAGCCTAATCCCAAAATAACAAAGTGTGGGAGTACTTAGGTTGGTGATTGTGGACCGTACAAAGTAAGGAAACTGTAGCACTGGACTTTAATAAACATAAGTTAGGATTTCCAACTAAATCCCATTAGTTTAAACTGTGATTGCAACTTCTACTCACCTGTGGTAAATTGCAGAAGGGAAAATGAAACCAACAGAAACAGTAGCTGTCGCACCAGTAAACTGGGAAGCATCCCATATACATTTTCAGCAAAAAACAAAAAAAAACATACATAATTTTATAAACCATAATAATTGTTAACGTTATTCAAAATTATCACAATATTTTTCGAGTTATTCACCCATTACCGATCCAAAATAAATGTAAGTACAGATACTCGAGGGCACGATATGCCACATAGATAGGTAATAACATATTTACTGATATTGAAGATTACTGATAGTAATAGGTTGCAAATGCAAGTATATTAGAAAACTCCCCATGGCCAATACATACAACAAAAAACAAAACATGTATGCCTGGTCCCGTTCCACAAAGATACACCTACAACCTACAGGCAACACTGTTTGTATTTGGTTAAAATACAAGTTAGTCACTATTTTCTCTTTCTTTTGGATTTCTTGTCCAACTTAACCTCATCTGTTTTTGATGACGAGGTATTTGATTTGGAACCCATAGCAGCAGCCCATAAAGCCCTTTCAACATCTGATGGAGTGAATGGTTCCTTTAGTGTCGACAATTCCTGGGATCACTTTAAGCAAAGTGGTGCATTAATACTAACAATTTAGTTCATGATACACTGAAAGAATTAGCCATGGAGCATATGCAGCTATATGCATTAGAACATGTAAAATTCACGATTGACCCACACGTCCTGTGATGTATTCTAGGGTGAGCGTTTGTTCCAATGTAACATAGACAACCAAATCTTGAGAAGCAAGCTCACATCAGCACAACATAGAGACAGCGAAATACTATTTCAAGTGCATAGCCACATCACATTATATAATGGAACTGATTTCCTGGATATGCTTGTTAGGATAATAAATCATGAGCTACTCACTACTAAAGCGGAGAAAATGTCAAGACTACAGGATTCCGACTCGTCAACAATTTTCAAAACATGATGTATCATTGCCACACAACATCAGAAAATGAATATGTGAAGCAGAATGTAACAGATTACAAGAGGTATAGCTAAAATAATATATGTACCATTGGACCTCGTATTTCCAACAATTAGATTTATCTGAATTCCAAAACCCACTCAGAGGTTTGTAAGGCAACTTTCTCACTCTAAGGCTCGTGCTAAATTTCAAGTCTTATTACCAGGTTCAGTTTTGAAGCAACTTTTTCTTATAGGCTCGTGGGAAATATGAGGAAACTTAGCAAGAAAAGGTTGGAGAACTCCAAGGGTGAAAATGATTTTTGATGAAATGTAATTGGATGTGTTACGAAAATAGCCATTACTAAGCTGGAAACGTCACTCCACTATGATACTATAGAGTGAAGTGTTCGCATCAACACTATGGATCCAAGCAAATGAAGAAAGAAGTAGAGGAACCAAAAAAATATAAGTGCAATGAATTCATAACCCCAAAGATGTAGAAGAACCACTGGGCATGAAATATTATCGAGCCAGAGGTCATTGAAACTTCCTACTGCAGTGTTTTAAGTGAGAGAGTAATCAGGCATCAAGCTGATAAGTTGCATAAGCACAAACGGGATTACTAACCTCCGCTTTGGCTTGAATCTTCTCGACGAACTGCAAATACCGCTTCAACGAATAATCCTTTGCATCTCCGACAGCTGCCTCCATTGCCTAGCTTCCACCACATCAATTAAAAAAAGCATATAAGTAAAAAAATATTTCAATAATTGAACTTCGAATTTTACACACCTCATCGGACATGAAAGGCGCAACATCCGGAGAGTAGGCAGCGAGAACAGCGGAGGCAGTGGCGGGGCCGACGCCCTTCAACACAGTTAACTCAGAGACAGCCTTGGCAACGTCAGGCAATGAATCGAACGCCTTCCCGGACGCGGCTCGAACGACGTCGTCGCTTAGAGAGGAGACAAAGGCTAACAAACGTGGCCTCCACTTTCCACGGGTGAGTTTCCATTGCATGAGCTTGGAGAGCTCATCGGCAGTGATATAGGGATTAGGGTTCCTGTGGTGGAGAAGATTTGGGAGGTCATTGCGGTAGAAATGATCGAGGGAAATGAGATTGGGCTTTGGGTGAGATTTGATCAGGGTTTCGTACGAAGAGAGGGCTTCACTCCATCGACCAGCGTTCGACGATTTGAATAACTCCATTGCTGCAAAGTATGTGCTTACCAGAATTGTCTGTTTATTCAATTTTTTTTCATAAAACAAAGATTGTTTTTTAAAACTAAAGATTAAATAAACTCGAAATTATCAATACACATATATTGTTTGACAACTTGCATTTCTCGAAGTACAGAATTCTTCATGAAATTTTGGAAATATTTTATGCCTGGAACATTTTCTTGATTATATGAAGAAATTGGATTTGTGTGTGGTGGTTGTGGGAGAATTTTGGGGGAAATTATTCAAACCAATAATAATTCACACACAAATAATCTTAAAAAAACAATCTTTTTTTATTAATGCATGTAAAAACAGGTTCTTTATTCAAAGAAGTTTTAGCTGTTTGTATCGGATTTAGGATTATGTATAATTAATTATTTCATGGTACAAATGGATTATTTTTCTTTTTGTTGTTGGTCAATTCTTATTATTTGCAACTTGGATTTTTTAGATGGATTATCGAAGGTTAGATAATTTAGAGTTAGATTAATTTAGTTCAGTCTTGTAGGATTCTTGTCCTACCTGAGCCATATTATGGAATCTTTGTCATACCTGAGGGAGTGAGGGATGTATCAAGGCTTACTCGGGAGTGCTTGTAAAGCATGTTATCACAGATGACGATTGAATGTCACAAATTTATTCGTCTTCAACTATATGCATCAGCTGATAGAGAATTTTCATCATATTTTTCACATTTCGCCTTTCGGCTCTAAGTTTATACGCTATGCTTGTTACTATACTTGGATCACATTGAATCCAACAATTTTTTGTTCATGATCGTGTTATGTTCACGAGCAAGAGATCTAGTTATGGGCGATTCATAGAGAAATTTCCGCTTGCAATGGTGTTAATGTGTTGATGGGATTTTCGTCCACTTCTCGCTATTTGGATGATTGTTGGTTGAGGCTCGTTCAGCAGAGAATTTCACGATCTCTGAACTATTTGATAGAAGCAAAATTCAGATTGTTTTATTTCATTCCCAATGCTCCCAATGAATAAACAATCGTCTTGATGACCAAGAAACCTAAAGGATAAAAATTCCTAACTAAATCAAAAGATAAAACTCCCTAACAATTGAGATAAACTCTTATTTTAAACAAAACAAACGAGAGGAAAATTCTGGAAATCCTATAATTTCCAACGACTATCTAATCTACAGCTTTGAATTTCCCATGTGTATGCCTTCGATATACAAAACCCTTTGGCGCTGGTGGACTTGGGCTGGTGCTTGTTGCATCCTGTGGACTGGGGATCGTCTCTGGAGACTGTTGGGTTGTGATGGTCGTGACAGATTGGAGGCTCATGATAGGATTTTATACTTAATTTATTTGTTGAAATGTCATGTTTGACTGATGGCTGATGGTTTGCCTAATAGGTACTGGAGCGAATAAAATTTTCAGTCGAGTGGAAGGTGATGATAATGGTTTGCTAGCCATGCAAATCCTCTGGTTTTCCTGTACAAGTGTCCTGCACTCTCCCTTTTGCAACTTACAATTAAAAAGTTAATTGTCTACCAATTCAAACACACCGCTCGATACGAAGTCCAATAAACAGTCAATATATTTACCTTCCACTGAAACCATGCACTCTTTTAAATTGGTTTCAACATTTGGTAAAAAGTTCAATATTTGACAATTACTTGATTTTCTCCCAACTCGTTTCAGGACCATCATTATCGATCGCCACACTTACTGTCGAATAAAGGACCATCATTATCGATCGCCATGCTTTAAGTCTTCCACTAATATCATATCGACAACTTTAATTATGATATAAAATCACTCTTTTCACCCCAAATTTATCGCAAAAGCATAAAACTTCCTCTTATAATAAAATCACACAAAAATGTATCAATTAAGCACGTTGAAAATAGTAACAATGAGATACATGCATGACAACAAAATACAAACTATTACGAGCCTATCAATAACGTTGGCTTCTACGTACCGTTCCAGTAACTTTCGCAGCGCTCTGCTTGGATTTTTGAGTTTCACACTAAAACACCAGTTGTGCCAATGTGGAATGATTTTTCTGATAGGCCAAGTTGCGGAGCTCGATTTGGTGGATCAGATATTTTGTTCAAACGAGCTTAGAGGAAAATGAAGCTGTGATCATGAAGTTCGAGCAAGCTGCTGTGAAGAGTTCTTATACTTCAAACTGCCATATTTTCCATCTCAATTCGTACCGTTGATGTCTTAGCCGAGGAACATAAATCTATAACTTTTCAACGCTTCAATTCGGTAAGTAAATGGTGTGTAAATGAATATACTTTGGGGAAGATGCTTCTTAAAACTGTCGGAGAGAAGAAACATCTGAAAATGTAGTTGATTTCACTAAATGTTCATATTCATATTCTTTTATTCAAAAAATCTATAGGATTATTGCACAATAATACTCCTCTGGGTTTGTTGCTGAATAGATTAGATTGGGCAGTTGGCAAGTAAATTAGACAACTCGAAAAGCTGCCAATTATAAAATTTTGAGTTTCTTGATGCAGCTTCAGTTATTACTGTTTTCTGCTCTACATTGTAAAATTCTCTATTTTCGCAGTATTTCTTAAAGTTATGTTATATGTACAATGAAAGTTACACGTACGACTACACATTACTTTTGAGATTACCAAATTACCTCAAATTCACTTTAATTTAAAAAATTATTGGGATAATTTTGTAATCTTAAAAGCAACTGTAATCGTGTATGTAATGTAACCCTCATTGTACATATAATATTTCTCTATTTTATTTATTTCCAATAACAAATTGTTACTTAAAATATGCTCCCCCATATAATCCACCAAAACAAAATTCAAATGTTTCCCCAAAAAATCGAAATTTTATAAGATATCAAAAAATATCATAGAGAAAAGTAAAAATGAAAAGAAAAATGTGACCGTGATATGAATAGATAATGGTTTGTATAGCTTCAAACTAAAAGTTTACAGTATATATAGTCCACAAATTAATCTGTAGACATGAATCCTCAAAAATATTTGTCATGTTGTTGCATACTATGTTTATATTAAATTCCTAAATGGACATATGTTTTAATTCTTATATATTAAGATGAAAAAGAACAAAAACCAAGTAATTAATCCTCAATTTAAGTTTTTACTCGTATTTATTGGACATAGGACAATGAAATATTATTTTCATAGACAAAATGAGAAAGTAGTTGAAGACCAGAAAACCTTAAAAGTTTGTGATCATCCACGACTGTTCTTTAATTCGATAATGGATCGGCACGACTACGACTAGCTAGCAAGTGAAAATAATTATTGTTCCCTCGTACGCATATCGATCAAATAATTGGTTCCATTTTTGTTTTTCTTATTTATCAAATTCAAATAAAAAATATATAAAAAAATATTTGTAACCGATAACAACATTTTTTGTGTTGGAACTTGTATATTCTCATTTTAAATCATGTTATCGATCAATTCACAATTTTAGTCAACTATCTTGCATGTTTTTTTTAAAAATTTCAGTCTTTATGCATTGACGTGCTGGCGTGAGCAAATCCGACGTCATACTAATATTTTTCGGTGTCATGTTAGTGGAAAAAGACTAAAATTTAATATATATATATAAATTAGCGTATTAAAATTGTAAATTGATTTGTAAGATGATAAAAAAACATATAAGTTAGGAGACAAAAAATGTTTTTCTTGCATATTTGTAGACAAGACTTATTCCAATTCCATGCATTCTGAGGAGGGTTAGGGCTGTCTTGACTTGGAGCAACAATGGAGTTATGCCTAACATGCAAACCATGTTACATAACATTTAAGTCCCAAAAAAATATTGACAAATTATTTCTTCATCAATAATTTTAACCATTTTTATTTATTTTCTAAAATATATTTTCGTGATAACAAGAAAAAATGTTTTAGCAATGTAATATTAATTATTTTAAGAAATAAAAATAAGAGTCTTTTTGGATCAGGCCGGCGCTTTTGATCAGCCATTCGGTGAGATTATTAATCAAGGCAATTGCTTCTTGTACCAAAGTGCCACACACACCACGTGATGTCCACATTTTAATAAATCTACAAATTAATAACCATTGACTATTAATTAATGTTGTTGATCAATATTATAATAATATTGCATGCTGGACAACATCTGTTAATTAATTATTTTATTTCAGATTTTCTTCGAACTAACACTACAAAACTCACTGATCAATACAATAATATGCAAATCATACTGATCAAGTAAAATATATTAAACAAATCCCATACAACAGACTCAACTGAGAAGGTAGAGGATTCGCTCCTAATTCTTTTCTTGAATTGCGGGGTAAATATATTTCAACAACACAGTTCCCATTATATTTCGTCCGGAAGTGACAACACAAATAATATATGCAGCAGAGTCTTGATTTTCAACTGAATGCCGTGCAAAATGATAGTACTGCACACCCAATAATGCGTGTAAAAATTTCAAAGTTTGCCAAAACTGTGGACACTGAGCAGCCACCTAGCTGCAGATCTGCACCCAAAACAAGCTCAAGGATCGCAAGTTTTTCAACACAGAAACTGTGTTTAACAGTAATTCTAAAAGTCTAAAAATCAGCGTAAATTGATCGGTGCAGGATATATATATATTTATTCATGAGAAGTTTGAAAATTTCATTTACCAAATATAAATAAGTATTTATTTAAGCGTGAGCGTGCATGTGCTCATGCACCTGTTTCGGGAAAGAATGGTGCTGTGGCAACTCAGGGAAAGTAAATATTTATTTATATTGATCAGTTACGGTATGTTGATGCATGCACATAGAGATTGAAAGGGTGAATAATATTTTCCATCATGTCATCGGTCGATTAACGATTTAGTTCACAAACTTGTGTTTTTTTCTTTGTGATTTTAGTAGTTTCTCATGGGATTGATGACTTTAGCATTCAAGTGGAAAATGACAAAAATTGAAAAAACAAATGCAAGTTAGTGTTAAAAGACTAAAACAAGACAAAAAAAAAATGCAAGTTATTAGATCTAACATTCAATTTTGTGTTCCCTTGTGCCAAAAAGCTGATAGATATTGCATGTACTTGTGTTCCCCATCATGCTTCCGGCCATATACACGCAATTACAAAACATAATGCATACTTTTATTGACTTGACTCGCTCTGTACGTACCGTTTAGTTTGAATTTTGAGTGATCGGATGCTGCTGATCTAGGTTTGCCATACATACTGTTTTCAAACCAAGAGTCCTAGCTAGGTAGCTATATATGCAGGTTTTGGTAGAACTTGATTGATATATATATGGTAAAATATAAATGACAGGAATTAATATATAAGAATAATTTGAATCAAACTAGTAATTACTGACTTATTAAACTAATGAGGAATTAACGTGCTTGTTGTGAAGACCATGCACCAGCCGAAATCACTCCATGCACCAGCCGAAATCACTCCAGCCGAAATCAAGCCATCGGCGTCATTCATGGAGCCATCAACGCGGCGTCATTCAGGGAGCGACTGGAGCCTACCTTGTAGAAGGTTTTCTTGTGCCTATATAAAGGAGGGCTCCTCATTCGAATTGGCATCCACTCTCGAAATCCTCTCTAGCAACGCTGTAGTCTCGAAGCTCTTCGCCCTCTAGAAGCTCTGCCGCAATCTCGCCGTTCGTGTTTACGTTTCTTTGAGCAATCGAAATACTGTAAGTGGTTTTTGCTACTATTTCAATTGGCATAATATTTTCGAAATATATTATTCGAAATAAGTGGGTTCTTGACTACTATTTTCGAAATAGCTATGACTTTGAAAATTATATCGGCATGATATATTCGTTCTACGTCGTATGTAACCTTTCTTGGAAATTTCGTTCATTGAAAGTATGTTGAGTATTTGTTAAGCACTGTAATGATTCGACTTAGAAATGGTAAAGGAAATTCCGAACTTTGAAATCTTTGTTTAGGCCCTGATGCGGTGGGTTATAATAACCGTTCCTTTGGCCTCACCCCTTAGAGGAGTAACATATAGGGGACTGATCAGTTAAAAACCATCGAAAATGAGATGATTTCAGTGCTGTATCCGTTTTCTTTTATTTCGACATACTAAATATTGACATTGTGATAATTCGTTTATATGTATAACCTCGATATTTTTCGTGCACGATTGGCCCCCATTTACTGAGTATTTCCCCCCAAAATACTCACCCCTTACCTCCCCTCCCAGATAAGAATGAGAAGCAAATTGAGGATGAGGAGCAAGAATACTTTTGGGGATGGTGAAGAGCAGTCTATTTCGTGATCGATTGATTATTCAGTCTTATGATTTCAGTATTATGTATTTACGATTTCAGTATTATGTATTTACGCTTCCGCATTTTATTTCTATCGCATTGTAAAGACGATCATTGGCTATGAAAAAGACTGGTTATTTTGATCTACTACGAGGCTTGTTGTTTTGCAATTATGTGATTGCGAGATAACGCCGGTGTCGACTAACCCCGGTCTCGGGGCGTGACACTTGTGATTATATATAGACGAATTTTATTTTATTTTGCCTTCTTCCGAAATATCGTTAAGCTTTTCACTTTGAGTTTAGGCACGTTGAAAGTTTTATTAGTCGAGGCCAATAAAAAAATAATTATATTTTGGAGACATGTATGTACATCATGTAAAATATAGGCTTCAGCTATATATCTCAAAATGTAACATGGCACGCTTGGAATGATGACACAGTGGAAATAATTCTGTATAAACCCAAGGACTGGGAGTTATTATATTTGGAGAATATCCCTTTACAAAATGAATGAAACCAGTTTTTTTTTTTTTTAAAAAAAAAAAAGTGTTTCACCTACCTATATATGATGCATATACATGAAAAAAAAAATTACTATATGAAGACTGAAGTGGTTACAATTAATAAAAAAAAACATTAATACAAAATTACATATTTTTTAAAAAATATTTTTATAAATTTTATCCTGGGTTATTCATTGTTGTTCTTTCCCATAAAAATTATCTCACTTGATCATATTATATATTTTGTTAGGTCGCACCACTAACAGAGAGTCATACATGAGTTAATTTGGAGCTAACGTTGAAATCAGTAATATTGAAGTAAAAAAAATCTGGTCTACGACTTGCAAGACTGAGTCAATGTTACAAGTGTAATAATATTTTCCTTATGATTTAAAAAAATATGTTTAATTGAACATCTTGCAGACTTCATATATTTTTATTTTAAATTCAGATTATCAATTGAACATGTTGTACATTATATTAAAAAAAATGAAATTGTTACATCGAGTGTAGCATAAATTGACCTGACTTTTAATTGCAAATTAGTTTTTTGAATTTACTAATAATGGTAAGTGCTGCATTATTGGTGTAGTTCAATGCATAGACACATTTCGGTAAAAGACACTATTAATGTAGGAGCCGAGTTTTGAGTTCCACTTGAAATGATCATGTCTCTATTTATTTAATTATTTAAGGCCCCGATTTGGAAATTTAAAGGCTAGCTTTTTGAAAAAGAACAATATTTAAGGATGAAGAGTATGATTCTGGCAAGTATGCACACAATGAAAGAATGAGAGACGTGAAATAATGAATAAAGTGGATGTATATTCATCGATGTTGCGAAAATCATGAACTCCTTTACGTTTAAGAAAAAATGTGAATTGTTGGATATCCACTTAGAGTTCAACTCAACTTGATTGATATAAATGTGTGTGTATTGCGTAGTTATACATGAATTGGTCCAACATCTAATAACAACTGAAGAAAATAAACGGATGTCTTGTGGTCAATTGAGAAAATAAAATACTAACTAGCAAACAAAAGCGAGCACCGTCCCAGTACCGTGCAATACACATTGTCGGTCACATGTCTTAATGTGATCCTCTATAAATACACATGCATTTCGAACCCTAGTATATGTGTCTGGATATCATATAATTTTAAGTTCTTCTAAAGAGATATATATCCATGAAAATGTTGTCTAAGAAAGCTACATGCAAGTCACATGGCCAAGACTCTTCTTACTTCTTAGGATGGCAAGAGTACGAGAAGAATCCATTTGATCCGATTCGAAATCAGTCTGGAATTATCCAGATGGGCTTGGCCGAAAATCAGGTATCTACATTACATTACATGCATTTAAAGAAATAAAAGTGTGCTGTACGTACTTGGTTAAATGGTTCGATGGCGGCCAGGTTTTTGTGAACATTACAAATAAAAGTTGGAAGACGATATAGACAAATGTTATGAGAAAGTTTCGAATAGATTTATTAGCTAAGAGTGTTTAATTAATTTGCATATACAGGCATGCATGTTGAGAATTAGTTAAAGGCTAGCTATTATCATTAATTAAATGCATGTATGCTACATCAAAGTTACGTTAAAGGTTTTTTGTGCAGCTTTCTTTTGATCTTCTGGAATCTTGGATTGCAAGAAACCAGGAAATCAGCGGATTCAAGAAAACGGGAGGATCCATATTCAGGGAGTTGGCTCTTTTCCAAGATTATCATGGTTTGCCAGCATTTAAGAAAGTAAATCTGGTTTAAATGCTAGTGCTAGTGTGTGAGTGTATACACATACATACAAAAAATGATCATTTTCTACTCTTACCTTGCAGGAGCTAGTAGAGTACATGTCTGAGATCAGACAAAACAAAGTAAAATTTGATCCCAACAAGGTCGTACTCACAGCCGGGGCAACTTCCGCGAACGAAACTCTCATGTTTTGCTTGGCCGAACCTGGTGAAGCTTTTTTAATCCCCACACCATATTATCCAGGGTATGTAAACGTACACATCGATCGTTTGTTTTCTTTTTTATTGATACAGTGTCAAGTTCTCAATTACAATATAATATAGTAAATCTTTGAAATGTTTATTTTCTTCCAGGTTTGATAGAGATCTGAAATGGAGAACTGGGGTTGAAATTATACCTGTACACTGCCACAGTTCAAACGACTTCAGAATCACTGCTTCTTCTCTGGAAGAAGCCTATAAACAAGCCCAAAATCTTCATCTAAAAGTTAAAGGGATTTTTATCACAAATCCTTCGAATCCCTTGGGTACCACATTTACTCTAAATGAACTAAATCTGATAATCAACTTCGCCATTAACGAAAACATCCACATAGTAAACGACGAAATATATACAGGCACCGTTTTCGATTCACCGAGATTCGTAGGCATCATAGAAGCACTAAAGATAAGGAAATTCGACCCAAAGAGGGCATCGATTTGGAGTCGGGTTCATGTCGTTTCCAGTCTTTCCAAGGATCTTGGACTTCCAGGGTTCAGAATCGGCATGATCTATTCAAATAATGATACCTTAATAGCCGCAGCAACTAAAATGTCGAGTTTTGGGCTTATTTCTTCACAAAGCCAATTTTTACTGTCCAAGATTCTGGCTGATAAGAAATTTATACGGAATTATGTGAAAGAGAACCGCAGGAGATTGAAAAACAGACATAAAATGCTGGTTTCTGGGTTGAAAAAAGTCGGTATCCCGTGTTTAAAGAGCAACTCTGGATTATTTTGCTGGGTGGATATGCGATCTCTGTTGAAGTCGGATACATTTGAAGCAGAAATGAATCTGTGGAGGGAAATGATTGGTGAATATTTGCTGAATGTTTCTCCAGGATCTTCGTGTCATTGCGTGGAACCTGGCTGGTTCCGTGTTTGTTTTGCAAATATGGCTAAGGAAACACTTGAAATTGCGGTGGGACGGATCCAGGCTTTGGTCAATTCCAGGGCACTGCAACTAATGATTAACTAGCTGTTAGTATAGTTTCTTCAGAGGTACTTTTATATTAGGAGTGTGAATATTCATTCCTCGATATCTACTTTTGTGCATAATTAACTTGTCCAATATGTTCAAAAAAAATTATATTTGTGTGTTGTAATCTATATGTACAGTTTGGGAGATATTGTACTTGTTATTTTAATATGTGAAATATGTATATAGGTGAAATTAATTAATGTAGTCAATTTATATATATATATATATATATATATATATATATATATATATATATATATATATATATATATATATATATGATGAGACGTAAAGTGATTCATGACTTAGACTAATGCGTTAACTCAATGTTTATCTAGCGTGTAACAACTGTTGGTTGGATCTCATTATCACAGATATATAAATTAAAATTAAAATATAGAAGTATTTTGACAAGCTAGGCAACCATGCACGTTAAATCAATATATGATTTAAGATATTTATTTTTAACTAGTATTTTTATTTATGCATATTTGTCTTATGGGGCAGTTAGTGACAGTTATTCGAGATCTATTCCACGTATTGGCTTTACATATCCCGCACCCCCGTTTTCATGCAACCTTAGTTTTTCTCTCTTTTCTTCGCCACGATCTTAAATCCTAATTAATTCATTTTTAGGGTTTTCAATTTTTTCATTCCCTTTAATCAAACCGCTATCTTTCCTTACACTCGTTCAATCGTTCGAGTGCAATGAAAAATTAGCTTGCATTAATTGTTACGGCCGGTTTTCGTGATGGTGGGATCAGGTGCGAATTTCTTGTATTGGTGTTTCATTTTCTGTCGCATTTGTATGAAAATCATCATAACTGGGTGGTTTAAGTGATGTCTTGCGTTTGGAATCTCAGATTTTCTGGCGGCTTCTTTCATTTTGAGGACTTAGGCTTCGTTTGAACTGTGGACCACTTTATTTTTGGATCTTCTCTTTTTATTTTGTTTTCTTTCATATGTCGACGATATCTATTATTTTGTTTGTGGCTCACAAATGCTAGAGTTTGGAAGGGATATTACCATGCCACGATTTTTAAACCAATTTTTTTTTCTTCTACGGATTTCGTCTCCATGGACATCAATCATTTAAGATATTGTTGTGATGGATTACAACACGCTTTCTAATGTTCTCTGTATGCACGCATAAAATTGAAATTATTACTGGTTTCATGACCATGTTGATTAGTTATTTTTGGGAATCACACAAAAACTAGGACTTCATTATTTTTCTTGCAATTAGAGGATGTATTTTTGGAGTTGTTAATGTGAGAAGGTCCTATGTCTCACTTTTGAGTGATGACATGCCATAGGTTTCCCGGTGTAGCGAGACAGAGATGGACGTCTCCTCTCTTTTGACTTCTGCTGCTATCAATACAGCTGTATGTGTGGCGTTTTTCTCGTTGTACTCTGTTTTAAGAAAACAACCTAGTCTCCTGAGCGTCTATTTTGGGCAAAGGCTTTCCCAGGTGAGATTAAAACGCCATGATCCTTTTTGCTTCGAGCGACTCGTTCCTTCTGCTAGTTGGATAGTGAAGGCCTGGGAAGCCTCAGAGGACGAGTTATATGCCATTGGTGGTGTGGATGCCGTAGTCTTTCTCCGTGCGGTTGTCTTCAGGTGATGTCATGATATGTCTTAATATACGGATTAATGATATTCAGAATCATGTTCGGAAAAAACTAAATATTCAGAATCTTATACACAGCTTATTGGCTAATGAACTGTTAATATTGTGAATCTTGAGATGCTTTGATCACGGTGCAATATGAATATACAGGCGCGCGTGCACACACACACTCGCAATACTAACCTTCTAGTTTGTCCTATTGCTGTCTGCATACTTCAGCCGGTGTTTTTTATTCTAATTTATGTGAACAAATTCATTGCTTCACATTGATAGGATTTTTTAAATTCTAATTTATTGTGATTTTTTCATGTCTCTAAGTAACAATTGGCAAAATATTGTATTATTATGATGAATAAGAAAACAGTTCGTAAAGTATTTCCTTATCTATTAACAATATTTTTTTATTCTTTTTTTTTAATTGTGCATTCTTAACGTTTTGATCGCTCTGCGTATGTGTAACTGTACTGGAGGAAAATTATGTTGTTCTGTATTTCTCCAAATATCGGAAGGGCACGTTTTTTACCTTCACTAAGAGTCTAAGACCGTAAAAAGTTCAGCTTCCTGGAGTTGCAGATGATTCGTTGTCCCTGGAATTTTAAAATCCATGCCTTCTTTTCTTTGTGCAGTGTCAGAATATTAACTGTTGCTGGTATCATATGCTTGTTTCTTGTTCTTCCCCTAAATTATAATTTCGGAATTGAGATGGAGCACAAACAATTCCCTGATGAGCCATTGAATGTGTTCACCATTGGGAATGTGAAGGAAGGGTCAAGATGGTACGCAATATGTGTATATCTATTATTGTGGTTACATCAGGAACCAAAATTAGTGGCCAAGTTCTATCGAGTTTTAAGCTTGGTACGTATATTCAAATTTGATTCTTTTTGTCAGGCTTTGGGCTCATTGTCTTGCACTATACATCATAACATGCTGCGCTTGTATTCTCCTCTACTTTGTAAGGACTACAACTTGAATTCACCATCTGTTTTACACAAGTATATAATCTGATGTCATTTATTTCCATGATATTGTTGCTTCTTGTCCATAGGAATATAAAAACATCACAAAAATGAGATTGGCGTACATCACTTCTTCTGTTTCCCATCCAAGTCACTTTACAGTGCTTGTTCGTGCAATTCCATGGTCTCGGGAAGAAGCATACAGCGATACATTGACAAAATTCTTTACAAATTATTATTCGTCAAGCTATTTGTTGCACCAAATGATCTATCAGTCCGGAGCAGTCCAGAAATTGATGGTGTGCATCTAATAGATATTTTTCTTAGTCGATAATTGTTTGAAAACCATGTTCTTTTCTTTAATGTAAGTCAGAAATTTTCGTATGTCATCGATGGTGTGTCCGTACACAGAGTGATGCTGAGAAAATGTATAAGATTCTGAGGACGACCGGGATGGAGCAAACCTGTGGATCAAAATTTATTAGATGTGGCTTTTGTGGGGGAACTAATGCAGCATCTTTCAAAATCCTTTCTATTGAGCCTGAAAGTTCCAAGGGAAGAAGCAGCTTTGATGGGTCAGATACAAGGAAGAAGGTTAAAATTTCCGAAATTATTCATCTACTCATAAATAGTCAAGGGAAAGATATTGGAAATAGTGTGAAATATATTTAGAACTGTACGCATGGATGGCACTCATATTCTGATGCCCCTCTATAAAATTTGGACTGGATTGAATTTATGGAGAATTTATTGTTAAAATATCTCACCAGTTTTCTGTATGCAAATCTTTGCTGCAGGAATGTGGAGCGGCTCTGGTTTTTTTCAGGACTCGTTATGCTGCTTTGGTTGCTTCGGAGGTTCTTCAAGCACCAAATCCCATGTCCTGGGTGACTGACTCTGCTCCTGAACCTCGTGACGTGTACTGGTCAAACTTGTGTGTACCGTATCGGCTCCTATGGATCCGTAAAATTGCTGTCCTCGTGGCCTCGATCCTTTTTGTGATTTTCTTCCTTATACCTGTGGTGTTTACACAAAGCCTTGTTCATTTTGAAAAGCTAAAAAAGATTTTTCCGTTCTTGAGGGATATCGGACAGAGGTAATAAATCTGTATGTTTGAAGTGATTCAATTGTTTCCATGCAGAGTATTTCCGAATGTTTTTGCTTGTGTTGAGGAACCACAAATGTCGTCGTCTCTTGTGATTGCTTACGTGCCATCCACGATGGTTTTAGTACAAAAGCAAGCGTTTGGTCCTTGAACCCAATTTTATTAATATTTCTTACGTATCAAACTTTCTCTGTGTAACTTTTGCAGGAAGTTTGTTGAACAAGTGATAACTGGATATCTACCAAGTGTTATATTCATGATCTTTCTGTACTTTGTACCACCACTAATGATGGTCTTCTCGACATTGGAGGGCTCAATTTCTCGTAGCAGCCGGAAACGAAGTACATGCATTAAAGTTACTTACTTTGTCATATGGAATGTATTCTTTGCCAATATTCTTACAGAGACTGCCATAGACCACTATCAAATTTCGATCATGAAATTGGGGGATCCTAAAAACATACCAAATTTGCTTGCTAAAGCAGTGCCTTCATCGGTGACCTTTTTTCCCTTAATTCTCAATTTGTCTGCGTTTTTGCTTGTAAAAATTTATCCATATGCTGATATATGCAGGCAACATTCTTTATGACTTACGTTCTCACCTCAGGCTGGGCAAGCTTGTCCGTTGAACTCATTCAGCCATTTCCTTTAGTCTGCAACTTGTTTTACAGGTTCATTCTCCAAAACAAGGACGAGACAACATATGGAACATATACCTTTCCGTACCATACGGAAGTACCAAGAGTCCTCCTTTTCGGACTCCTAGGTTTCACTTGTTCCACATTGGCACCTCTTATTTTGCCTTTCTTGCTGGTATATTTTGTCCTTGCCTATTTCGTGTACCGCAATCAGGTTATACACGAGTCTCTATTTCTTTTTCATGTTCACTTGTTATATATATTAAAAAAATCGCTTAGCATTCTCATTTTCTAATATGATCATTTGATATGGAAATGTTGTTTCAGATATTGAACGTGTATGTAACGAAATATCAGACAGGCGGACTGTATTGGCCTGTGGTGCACAACACAACAATATTCTCGTTGGTGCTGACACAAATAATAGCATTGGGAGTTTTTGGAATCAAAGAATCCTCGGTTGCTTTAAGCTTTACCATTCCACTAATTGTTTGCACGCTACTCTTCAATGAGTATTGTAGGCAAAGGTTTCACCCAGTCTTTAGAAAAACACCAGCCAAGGTGAGATAGAGAGCTCCTGAAGTTAGTGACTCTTTTTCTTCAAAACAATATAATCCATTTTGATCATGTATCTTGTTTTATTTTGCTCGTAGATTATCATAGAAATGGACCGGCAAGATGAGCACTGTGGACGTATGGAGGAGATTCATCAGAAGCTGCAATCCTCTTATTGTCAGTTTGCTTCAAGATCCAATGGTTTGCAAAAAACCGTAGAACAAAACAGCCATGCATGCGAATTGGATAATACTGAGATAGGTAACATTTGCATGCATGAAGATCTAGAGGACGTCACACCTGGTTAGCTCGATAAACACATCTGGATCGTTGTATCACATAGACATGCATAGATATATACACCATATATAATACTTGTGTCATTGATTTTTCAGGGAAGAGAACCATCCGATTGCCTGGGTCCTTAGTTGGACGAGCTCATCTAGAACTAGGAGAAATGCATAATAAGTAGGATATAAATAATTTTGGGTACACAAACATACCAATAATCCATTTTATTAGGATAGCCAGATTATAGAACTTCTGATAACAGCACTATTTCAGCGAGAACGATGCTTTTAGAGTGCCACGTATGTGGAACTCTTAGTCCTTTTGCAGAACTTCCCAAGGGTTATGTACATAAATCATTCCCTTGTCAATTCAGGAAAAAGTGCTGACATTTGAGTTTACACTGCATATTGGGTGCCATTTCCAAACACGGGAGCATACTGAACATCTGATTCAGTCCATTATTAATCTCTATTTACTTTTCAATAAATCGAAGTTGGTGCCTCTGATTTTTAAGCAAATAGACTGAGTATTATCAGCAGCCAGTACTTTGGCCTTAGTGTATGTATATATATATATACACACACAAACACACACACACAGTATGACCCGTTAATCCTATACTATACACTATGATTACATCACTTGGAGTAGAGCAAGATACCTGTGTGATCCATGAAATATAATTCTTGGTGTAAATAAAATCTTTTAACTTTTTGTGACGACGATGTCCTTAATGATTCAATGCGTGAGAAACATAGAATCCAGCTTTTGCTGGCCTCAACTTCCCATGCAATTGCTGGGAAGAATTGTTCACAAAGCATAAAGCATAATCAGAGTTCCCTAAATGAGAGAAGAATTAAATGTGTAAAATGGTTTGTTGTACAAACTCAAAGTCAAAAAATTAGATACATCCGAAATGCACAAAGAAAACGGGAGTGCTGCTAGTGCCAAATGAAATGGAGATGGTAGACCATTTTATTTGAAGGGGAAACAGTATAAACGATAAATCTATATACCATGTAGAGCATACAACATCGAATCACCCCTACAAAGATCATCAAATGCCTTCTTCTTGCGCAACAAGGCTCGAGTACATTAACTACATATTTCATACATTTCCTTGGCACATATCCAAATGCTCCAAGAAACCTATATATGAAAAATTTAAAACCCAAAAGCGCATTGCTCAAGTAATAAGTGCGGGCACAAAAGGAGTGTTGTATCATTTATACACAACAGTAGCTCTTCAACATACAAACTCATAAATAAAAATAACCAAATTATAAAGATTAAACTGTCAAAAGTACAATCGATATTTTATATTTGAAAACACACTAACCAGGCTTGGTTTCTTCATTGATTCCCCGAAAGCAGTATCAAGAAGCATGATTCACGGCCCCAATCTGTAAGGACCTTCACCTATATAATGACCATCCATGTAGATGGCAGCATTTTGCGGATGCAAGCCATCCATCACCATAAACGGCATGTCTTCAGATGGTTTCCAGTGTCGCTTTCTTTGGTTAATGAACCAATTATTAATCTGTTTCTGGTCTAAACCCGTTGATTCAGCTAGCGCCACCTTCTCCGACTCCTGTTTTCAATAAATTTACACCTTCACGTCACATGCATGAAAATAAATAAATAATACATGCTTACATACCGATGGATACGGCCATTTGTAATGTAATTCCCACCAGCTGAGTAGCTTCTGCCGAGCATCTTTTGGAAGTTTGCCTTTCTTCTTCTTCTTGGACAGCTCTTGCTTTAGACTGCTTAAATATCCACTATACTTCCTCAAGAGGTGATTTTTCAGTTCCTTGTCTTCTGCTCGTGGATCAATCTCAGCAAGTTCGGTTTCTCCACCGCTGTTTTCTTGGTCTTCTTCAGACGAAACAACACCATCACACTTCTCCTCTGTTGTTCACAAGTAGTTCAAAGCAAACATATTGTACGTAAAAAGATATACAACTATGCAAACACTAATCTATGCATATGCGTGCGTGTATATAATATCAATATTGTTTAAAGGTCGTCCTATTATCAAATAATTTGTGAACCTAGTAGTCATCTAGCGAGGATGAGTAGTTATAACAATGGAAAGTGATACTTTAAAGGTTACTCTTCATGTCTATCGAATGGATTCGATTAGTATGATGGTAACATATATATGTGATTACAGGGTAATTAATTAACGATAACTTTATTATATGAGTGTAATAATAGTTTTAAAGGAAATTTACACTCCTGCGCGGTTGATTTACGTTGTAATATCTTTGTACTTATTGTGAATTGTTGCAGTTAGCAAATTACATTGAATCCTAATTATTGATCCAAGATCATGCTTTTCATAATTTTCTTTTCTTAGAAAAAAAATTGCCTCTCTTTCAATTTTATCATAATAAGTAAAAACAAAAATTCTTAAATTGATAAAAAAAAAAATCGGGAAATAATATAATTTAGAATAAGAAGGAAAATTAAAACACGGACAAAAGAAAACGAAAAAAAAAAGAAGAATAAAGAAAGACATCATATGCAGCACATACATGAAAGAAAGAAACATAAACAGAAGCCTGACAAATTTGTACAGGCTATGTCATGGGGTAACACACTGATATGAACAGCATCCTATGTTTCCTTTATTTTTCAAAGCTTAAAGCCTAAGTGCAACTGTAAACTAAGAAATTACAATAGAGACGGTTGGTTTCATATGTGTGTAATTCTGCAACAAGCATGCACGTAACACACAACACAGGCCATCAGATTCAAACATATACAGTAATTTACAATTATCAACTTATAGATTCTTCGGTGGAACCCATATAAAAGATAGAGTACTAATTAAATAAATGAGTAAACCTTGTGCTTCATATCATTTCTTAAGTCATATGTAAGATTGGATTAGTCTATCTTTTTCCTTTATATTTCAAAATATATAGCACTAATTAAAATCTAATCTTTGACAGGTTATTTAATAATATATATTATTATTTCTGTTTAGGGTTTGTTGGCATTAGTACTCGTGAAAATGCATTGGAAAATGATGGAGTTTTACGGGAAAGAGCAAAGGACAGCGCATTCAATGCATGTTCAATTCTTTGCAGAGATGATGCAGTTAAAGGGAGTGGAGAGTCAAATGCACACACCCATCCCCTACTCTTTGCCAGTTTCAACTCTCAGTATTGCACTGCACCAGGAAATAGAGGCCGCATTCCACACTTTGTTCAACTTGGGAATCAAAATATCCTGCTATTTTATTCTTTTGGTGTTCTTTCCATGATAAGAAACAACCATGAAAGATATATATATATATATATATATATATATATATATACACACACGTCTCTCCCTCATTCCCACATTCTCTCTCT
Source organism: Primulina eburnea (assembly GCF_022965805.1). Lineage (NCBI taxonomy): Eukaryota > Viridiplantae > Streptophyta > Magnoliopsida > Lamiales > Gesneriaceae > Primulina > Primulina eburnea. Next base: position 558,845 of record NC_133112.1, on the reverse strand, counting down.
CCCTACACATAGACATACATATTTATGTATATAAAATACTAGAATATATATGTGTGTGTGTGTGTGATGAAGAAAATACGGATAAACTTTACCAGAATTTAAAATCCGTATGGGGCAATTGGTTATCATGTTAAGTTGTGATTCAATCCGTCGCAGGAACTCCGTGGCTTCTTGTAAAGGCCTGGTTAGCTCCTCCCGATACTTCACCAGCATGTCATAGTAAGCTTCCTATATCGCAAATACCAGAATTTCGAGATCGATCGAGCCAATAAAGAATTAATAATGTCAGCTCCCATGAAACAGTATCTATGAATACAAAATAATGACCCATTAACCTAAAATTCAAAAATATTTTCCTACGCTATTATAAAATCAAGAAACATGAATACCATGAACTGATCGAGTTCTGGATCCTTCGAAACATCTCGAGCAGCGGCACCAGCCCGCTGCCTCGCCTCAAACTCTTGGCGGACCGCCGTCAGACGCGCCACGACCTCCGGCGGAGCTCCCACCTGTACATATGCGATATGATATACATGTATAGGGTGAAAGAGAAGGAATCAACTGCAAAATTGTGATTCGGGCAATGGACCTTTTGACAATCCATGTACGCTTCCAAAAGATTAGAATACTGAGGATGAGCAATAATCCTGGCTTTAATCGCATCAACTTCACTACAGGTATTCGCACTTTCTTGTCTCCCGTGATGATCTTGAAGAGTTTGGTGTCCTCTATTCATAGACGGATAGTTGAATCTGGGAGCATGAATTTGCGAAGTTCCGGCTTCAGTTTTGACAGTGGGATTCTGTTGAGCACCTTCATATTGATCGTAACAGTCGCTTGATTGAAGATGGAAGCTACTGATCTGCTGCAACTGGCCTTGATGATTACTCGAGCCACTGTTTGTTCTTCCATAAACAGAAGAGCTTGGTGCAAGAACTGGGCCCATATAAAGAAAATTCCTTCGAGAATTTGCGTTTTCACTCAGATGATTGTATTCCTCCATTTCTAAAAATCCCAATCAGGAAAATGTAAAGGATAAGCAGAATGAAATCGGAAAATCAAGAAGAAGCTGGAGAAAAATGAAACCCTAGAGTGTACCAAACCCAAGGCAGGCACTTTGTTGCTTCGGTGTGTTTTGTTTGCAAAAATGATGCGATGAATTCAGATGCAAATCACTTTTTCACCTCGCGGATTCCATATGTAATAATTGTTCCTTTTATTTTCTTGTTCCGTGTGTTTTCTTATAGACTACAGAGAAACTGAAGCTGTAGCACCATAGATATAGATATATAAATATATATATATATATATATATATATATATATATTATCGAAAAAAGAAAAGGATTAAAATAAGAGAATGTTAAAGGGCAGAATTGGTAACAACAGCAAGCTTCGGCTGGGTGACAAGACGTCCATTGCGAGTGATTAAATAATTGCACATTACAGGTAAATATATTGAAACTTTCTTTCTTTTTAAAAAAAATATATATATATATATATTGTGCAGAGATAATATTTTTTTAATGTTATATCGAATATTGTATTACTATATATATCATATGGGATGAAATGATTCATTAGTTACTTGAATATTGTTATGAAATTCATACGATGGTCATATTATATAACCTGACTTCGGGTACATATTATATTATATAACTGGAAATTTTGTTTTTTCATCCCTGTACTTCAGTTTTAGCCGGTTAATTTTTATTTTTTTTTGTAATTTTAGTCATCTTTTCAAAGTGTATGAAAATATTACAGCGTTGATGTGACATTGAATTGTATAGTATGACATCAACGTACTCGATAAAAAATGAATAAAAATGTCAAAAATCAAAATTTAATAACATAAAATATCAAAATCATAAAATGATTAACATGTATGATCAAAATACAATGATAGTTAAAAATACACCAAATATTATATGTCTTACCGTGCATAATAATAGTTTGGTCGATCGATCTAAGATACGTATACGTATTCATATAATCTTAATTTTATTCATTATATCTTCTTATTTTCACCTACTTGTATAATAATTAAACTTAAAATTTAAATATTATTATAATTACATTTATTAATAATAAAATATTTTTATATCAGATAAACATTAATAATTTTTTATATTATTAAATTTATAAATATATATTAAATAATGATTAAGAAATAATGTATATAAAATAAAAGGAATACAAGATTTTATATTATCGCCTTTTCTTTTAGTTGTTTATCAGACTGATGATTAAGTTGTAACAAAAAATTCGAACTCGAAATATCCAAATCAAGTAAATCAATTTGATCTTGTATCTTAGTTTCAAACCAATGAACCAAATCATAAAGAGCACTTGAAGTTATATGTCTGTAATTATGATCAACTTCGGCCAGTTCCAGATCGATACATCAGTGGGTAGACTTAATTTCCATTAATGGCTCGTTGAATTCTGGTTTGTAAGCCGATGGCTCGTTGAATTCAATCGAGGGCCTGCCTAGATAGCTACTTAATTCACACACACAACTGTGTGCATTCTTATTTCTTACACAGAAGAGGATAGCCATCGTACAAAATTTCAACGGTAAACAGTCCAAAGCTGACTGATCAAAATGATGTCGGATTGGAATTTTAATATTTGGATCGGCAGTGATTCCTTGATATTTAGACCATTTTCAATTTAGTCATTTTTTGTCCGTTTTCTAATTTAGTTTTTTTTTTTTTTTTTTTTGGGATGCATTTCACTCAATTGTGTCCAAACTCTCATGTTACGCCTCCTTTTATTTTTTGTTAACTTTCTATTTTATTTTATTATTTTTTATATCTGAGTACGTGTAGTTGTTATACATATCGAATATGTCAAAAAAAATAAGGTTACACAAAGTTTTCAGCTTATATAGAATTAATCAAAAGTATTTTTATGACCCATCATTATGCCGTAAAATAAAATAAATCTTATACATTTTTTACTAAAATGTCAATAGATTGTACCTCCAATGGGTTTACAGACCGATTATCATAGCTCAACAACACATTCTCAACTGATGGTTTCTGTCATGGATTTTTTAAGTAACATCTACACAACCTTGTTACTTTTCCAACTCAAGGTGTATAGTAATTTATTTAATTTGAAAATCTTACATGAGAAGAGCAAAGATCCTAATGATTTTATTCAGGCGTACTAAATATTATTACATTAATAATCTCCTGTAGAGAAGAAGATTGCTATTTGCTTATTTAGCTATTTATTGTATCTGAAAATACAACACACATATATCGAAAATATTACATTATTTTAGAAAAAGAAAGCAGAAGAGGATGATCGATTTTCAAAACTTCATTCTGCCTTTTATTTATAGAATCCAACATAGGATTTCAAATTCGAACTTCAGACTTGTAGATAACTTTATTGCTTGTGGGTTGGTGTCAAAATCATCTTGTAGTAGATGATTGGGTGGTACAATCTTCTACTAGCTAATGATATGTTATTTCATTAATTAGTGAACTTGTCTAATTTTTGTGATGGTGATTCACATCTCACCTTCCTCTTTTATTTCTGTCAGATAATCTTTTGCTTTTAAGGTCTCCGAGAAATTATTTTTTGTGTGGTCCCCTCACCAATATGATCTTATTTTGCAAGATACTTCCGGACAGTTTTTGCCTACAAAGCTAGTACTAAATGCTGAATCTGTTGTTAAGTTGCGCATTCTGTGAAGATCATTTCTTCTGAAACTTTTCTTAGTTGGTGTTCGTCTCATGCATGGAAATGAGTTTATGATTGGGATGGATTGTCCACTTTTGTCCGATTTTAGTTTGATTTTACTAACATGTTTTGTCTCCAAGAACTTGCACATTTTCATTTCTGATTGAGATCCACTCTCTTTTGTGTGGTTACTTTCAATAAGTTGAAAGTCATTTCTTAAAAATAAATAGTATTTTGATTTTATCTAGTCGAGACCATATTGTTTTTTGTTCTCCAAGAACTTGCATCATTTTTTACATATCTCATTGTCTGGCGTGGCGTAAGTAATGAGATCGAAAACTGCTTCTTTTTCTGCCTGTGTGGTATACTTTCAATAATGTTTGAAGATGATTTTCTTTAACAAAATAAATAAGTATAAGTTTATGAAAATCTTTTAATCTTTTTGTAGTTCTTTCGTCTATTAAGCAGATATCATGTAATTCAAAATATACATAGTTTATATAGATTTCTTTTTTTCTTTGTATCTTGACTATTGAAATAATACACACCTATAAATTTTGCTTTAAATATGATGGACGTTCTTCCGGCTGACTCATTAAGAGATTCTCTAGCTAGTACCGACTCTTTGGTTAATGTCAAAATCATGTCCAAGGCGATTTTAACTGATCCCATTGGACTTATTTCCAAAGTTTAATAAATCATTTTTTATTGAGATCAATTGTTCCTGCTGCGATTCTCATAGCCAATGTTCAATCATCTAAGAAAATTATCCATTTTTAAGGTCCAGTACATCATGGTTAAGAATAACATCATAAGAACGTATTGGTTACAAAAGATTTTTCTCATAGGGTGTTTTGGTGCAAAGGAATTTGATTCCTCCTTGATCGTATTCACTCTGCAAATGATTCTCCACCAACATGAAAATCTCTTTGGGCTCATCTCATATTTGTATCATAGGATCCCGCAATTTCTCTTAGTGGTTCTTCATGAGGTATCATATTAACTAAGGATCGTTAACCTTCAGTTGTGTTTATTTTCAAATCCACGGCTTTGAGATTTGCAAAGAGGCCAAGTCTTGATGATCATCTAGATCAATTTTTTTCTATAGTTGTCTTCATATGATTTTCTCTTTGGAGACAATTTTGATATGATTGATCATTTTCTCGTTATCAGTTAAAGCTTTTTCCACTACTTTGACATTTTCTCTTTGATGCAATATGTATTGTGTACCAAAAGATGATGAAAACATTCCCCATGAAATACAATTGTTAGAATTGAGTCGTTGTTCTAGGTTTTATATTATTGTTTAAATATCTTTTAAAGTTATAAGAATTTTCTCTTGTTGTTGAAAGATTTCTTTAATTTTCCGCGATATATAGTATAATTGATTGTCATAATTTTGTATCAACTTTTGGATTTGTATAAGACATCCCGAAAATTGAGAGGAATCCAATATTATTTTTAGGAATCTATTATTTGGAATAAAACTTGAAATAATAAATCACGAATATATGTTCTGATCCATAATTTTGTTTAGAAATATCTCTGCATCACCAAGATATGTTACTTAATAATAATAATAATAATAATAATAATAATAGTATATGTATGAAATAAAAAACTAGGCTCTGATCACATTTTAATGGCTCAGTATAATTATTTTCATTTAAGGACGAAATAAAAAAATATTTGGGTATTTTTTGAAAATATTTATGCTCGAATCAATTTGAGAAAATGGATTGAATTTAGATTTTGTCAAGTTTTAGCTTTTTGAGTAGCATAAAACTTAGTTTCCGGTACGATTTAAACATCTCACTTAATTGTATGATCAAATATTCTTGAAGTATGAAAACATAAAATTATTATTTTTATTATTATCTTAGAGATGGATTTAGTTGGAAAAATGAAAATGAATTTGGGCGGGCCCCGCAGTTTATCATTCTTCAAGGTAAAATAATTGTTCCCGGTCCCTATTCTTTATTTCGAATGAAAAATAGAATATAAATTGATATGAAATAGACATTACTGACTAAGTCAGCGAATCAAAGTTAATAAACATTCGATAATTCAATCAGTTGTCTATTATACATCAAATAAAGTAATTCTAATTTTATTTTATATATTTTATATATATATATAAAATAAGAAAGTTTGGAATAGACAGCACTAGTAGTCATCATATACGCCCGGGAGTTTCGCGCTGCAAGAATTGAATGGCATGGGTTGATTTCGACCCATTTTCCAGAGTATAATACTATTTTTTAGTTTTTTTAAAAAAAGTTAAAATACCTTCTTCTTTTTTTTTTTTTTTAATACCATTAACATATTAAGCATTTGTCTACTGAAACCTTCGAGAAATATGCAACAAAGGCAGAAATCGAACTCGTCAATTATTTTTTTTAAAAAAAGTTTTGTTTAAGGTTTTAGTCTTTTAATTCGTTAAAATTGTTGACATAATGTTGGATAATATTGTCTCATATTATGTTAGCATTATAATAAGAGATGATTAAAAGTTAAAAAAGCAAAGTTACTACATTGAAACTAAATTTCGAGTATTTAATGGTACAAAAATCGTAACGATAAATTAAACAAGACAAGTTAATTGAAAAAAATAAAATATTAGAATGGGCATTAGAGATCCTAAGCTGAGTTTAATTATATATATATATATATATATATATATAAAGGAAGAAGGAAACAGGAGGTGACATGGGCTATCATATCCCAACCCTTTTGATCAGTGGTTTAGTTCAGTCACAGATTGGACGTTTGCGAAACCTATTGCAAGTAAAGTGGGTGTGAGTCTTGCAGCTACCCACGTTCACTTGTCACTTCTTGTCTTTCTTATATTTCATTTCCCAACCCCGCCTGCCTCGCTCTCTCTCTCTTTCTCTCTATCTTCTTTCTTTTTTACTTGTTAATTAAATTACACTTTTCTGATTTATAATAATATATAACAGGTTTGTTGTAGCATTTTGAAAAACGATATTAAATAACAAAATTGAATGATAAGGTCATGATTTAGCCTCTTCTTCGTTTTTACTAGCATCGGAGAAGCATGCATCATCGCTCACTGTACGTCTCTAATCAGTTAATTCTTCTTCTTCTTATGTATGATCAGTCGAATTAAATTTGAAAATGAAACCAGCCAGTTAATTTAGTTTGATCCTGCTGGTTTCATTCCCAATATATATAACAGAAAGTGGGAGCTGATTTAAATAGCTAGGATCTCGAGTCTTACTCACTAATTAACAGCAATTATTAATGAGTTTTTCTTCTTGTTTGAATACTTTTTTTTTTATAAGAATAACATGTGGCTGTTATTTTTATAGGATTAATTTTTTTTAGATTAAAACAACAAATTTTAAATCGTATTAGCAAGATAAATCATGTTAGACAAATCAATATTGATAAGATAGGATGAACCGAGCCAATGAATTTGTAAATTGAAATACATGAGTTTGATGTTGATGTTGAGGTATAGGTTGTATTTGAGAAAGTAATATAGGATGAGTGGTGGTGGGGGTACAAAACAAAAGTACTAGTTACTAGCACATTGGACACTTATTCAGGCGCGCGAAAACCGCGCGGGGGTTGTTTCCCACAAATCATTATTTTCATAATAACTAGTATTACTGTAGCTCGATGATCTCCTCCTCTTTTTGTCTGTCTCTTGGATCACACTGCTACGTACCCGACAAAAAAATTAAAAACTTTCTTGCTCTCCATCCATATTTCCATTTGTCTTCTAAGACCGATTGGTTTAAGAATCCTAATCGATCGTCTCTCTTTATCATGAAGGAGAAGTATATATTCTTGTTCAGGAAGAATTAAGTAGCTCTCCTGCCCGGCAAAAATGGGATGTAGGCACGTGAGAAAGAAAATAGCTAGAGTGTTTGTTCAACTAGCTGGTCCCCCCCGTATAAAAATACAAGGCAAGGGGTCTAATCATCATGTATTTATTTATTTATTTATAACAATGGTGGTGGTGGAGGTGGTGGTGGTGAGAGTCTATCACCCGATGTGACCGCCGGGCCATGCAGCTTTAGTGGCGGCGGGACCCTCTCCGGTGATTCCAAATCCTAATTTGCTTCGAATTGCAATGTTCATATCCAGGACTATTTTCTTTTTGCCAAAAATAAATAAATAAATAAATAAATAAATGTTGCTGTTACCACACCTACAAAAAACAGGTTTTATGAATGGTTGCTTCTGTTGTATGAAACACATCAACTTTGGGCTTATCAGCCACACACGTCTACATCTCACTTTGGGTGATTCAGAATTAAATTAAGTGTTCATCTTTAATGTTTCTCTTTATTATAGCATATCCAATTAATTCAACACCAACTTGGACACATCTGTAATTCATTCATATACAAAACAACATGACAAAATAATAACTTCACACACATAAATAAATTCAATTAATTTTTATCACGTGGCATGATTTCATTGGGCCATTTAAATGGTTTAGATACTAGGTATGTGAAGTGAATGGCATATGTTAAGAAATTTCAGCCCGACCCAATACCTTGGGAGCCCAACAGATCTCGGGCCCGATCATTTGTTAAACTAGAACTCACAAAGTTCAAATAGTGTTGGATCACTGAAGAGAGTAGCATACGTTTGTTATTTCGGGTGAGGAAGGTCCGTCCTTTCACATATATAATTGGTGTGGGGGACCTGCTTTGATCGAGTGTCCCGAAAAATGTAGGACAAATATCGAAAATGGCGAGTGTCTAGGACATGTCTAGACGACGGACCTAATCTATTTGGACACGTTTATGGATGCAGATGCACTAGCATTACTTCTAGACGGTCTCCGTAATCAGGCAGCTCCTTGGTCAACATTTTGACTTGCTTCAATCATCCGCCAACCAACCCTGAAACCAGATAGTAATTCAGACTAGGTTCATGTAATATTTCCAGATTAATGTTGACGTGGTTGCTCTTCAGACCCACCCTGACTTCTTTCATTATTAAACATGTAATAAAGCCAATTTACTCCAATTAACGGCCCAGTCGAAGTCAAGGATATTGGTGCAGAAACTATGGCAGAACAAGAAGCTGATGAAAAAAAAAGCGATCAGGAAAACAAACCGAAGAAGAAGAAAATCACAAGGACTTTCTCTTTTGTCCCGAAATTTGGGTGTATGAGATTAGACGACGATATTCCGGCGGCGGAGGCGCCGGATATCCACGGAAGTTTCAACGTCGAAGCCTCTCGCAAGGGGAAGGATCACGCGCCCACGCACCTGATCGTCATGGTCAATGGAATTATTGGAAGGTTTGGATGTATTGAATGTGGATCAAGCTATAATTTTGAACTTCCGTATCTCTTTTTTTAGTGATAAAATTTTGACGATACAATGTCAAAATGGGTAAAAGAGCAATCTTGTGTTCTTTTTTATTTATTTAATTTTTTTCCTTTTTGGGGTATGAAGTAATTCTGGTGATTCGCGATCTAAATTATGGTTCATTGGGTTGACAGCTGCTTCTTGATATGCTATTTAACTAATATAGATTGCAAAAGATTTTGTTGAATTTGATTTGAGATAAAGGGATATTTTTTTGTGATGGGATTGATGAGTGTTGATAGTGAAATAATTGTCGTCAATTCGATGTCGCTCTTCGTGTAATTAGATTTATATTTATTTGGACATGTGTGTGCAGTGCTCAAGATTGGAGATATGCTGCGAAGCGATTTGTGAAGGTGTTTCCCGAAGATGTTTTAGTACATTGTGAGCTCTATACCTTTTTCAATTTATTTTCATCTCTTGTTTTATATTTCCGACTCTTTCGATTTGTTCCTGTAAATTAATGTTTCTTTATGTATAAAATCTATATATAGCATGTTTATTTATACTTTTTTTTTTATGAGTCAGTGAGTTTCTCTAACTTTTCTGCATCTAAAATTTTATATAAGATCAGATTGATTATTAAGATTCAAACTTCAAAACATAGCATGTTCTATGTAATTTTGTTTCCCAAGTGCCCGATCATCTCAGGTCTGATGCTTCGCTGGGTAAATGACACGCTAAATTGAAATTAGGACACGGATTCAGTTCAAATATATAAGACATTTTGAAATGAAACAGATCATTTGGAAATGAAATAATCTTAGAAACGATAATGATTTTCTTTATATAAACTATTCTTGACCAACATTTTTTTCCAGGTAGCGAATGTAATTCTTCCATGTTGACATTCGATGGTGTTGATGTTATGGGGAAGAGATTAGCTGATGAGGTTTGGTAAACATTTCCCTGAATTATCGACTTTACTCTTCACCAAGATTTTGTGGTTGCACTTTTTTTTACTGGTCGTTCAAATATATGGTTGGAGCTGCATGCTTCTTGGCCTCTAGGAGCTAGAATTTAAGGGTGTGTTGGCTGATTCATTTTTCAGGTGATGTCTGTCGTCAAACGCCATCCAAATCTTCAAAAGATCTCGTTTGTGGCTCACTCTCTGGGTGGCTTGGTAGCAAGATATGCTGCTGCTTGTCTTTATCAACAGGATTTTACAAGAAAAAATAGTAATGAAAATGGTGATCACATGTCGGATGAGTCGAAAGAATCATCTGAAGAAAAGCCACCAACGGCAAAAATTGCCGGACTCGAACCAGTGAACTTCATTACATCTGCAACGCCACATCTTGGGACCAGGGGGCACAAACAGGTCTGTCACTAGGTTTTTTTTCCATCCCCTTTACTAAAGCAATATGCAAAAATGTTGATAAATTTGGCTATCTGGCAGGTTCCTGTTTTCTGTGGGTTTAAAGCTATGGAGAAAGTTGCATCACGTGCTTCAGGGTTACTTGGTAGAACTGGTAAACATTTATTCTTGGAAGATCGTGAAAATGGAAAACCTCCTCTTCTTGTTCAGATGAGCAGTGACTCTGATGATCTTAAGTTTATGTGAGTTGTTTATTTTGGTTCAATCTACCTTTCAGCCAATTCTAATCGAATTATTGATGTTTCCGGTTCTCAACACTAATGTAGATCCGCTTTGAAATCATTTAAGAGGCGTGTCGCTTATGCAAATACACATTATGATCGTATCCTGACTTTAATTTATATGATCGTCTCTTCCCCTGCATTTTCTTTATGACTTGTATCCATATGAAGCTTTGTATTGACAAATGGAATTTAAAAGCTACGGGTACTATGGCATAGCGTTCAGGTTTTGTTCGAAAAGCAAGGGATAGTGATAAGCACTCTTGATATATTTTGTTTTCTTTTACCTTAACACTTTATATTAGATCTTGTTGGGTGGAGTTCATCATCATTGCGCCACCGAAACCAGCTTCCAAAGGTAAAGACATTTGCACATGCACGCCGATACTTAAGCATGCCTGATATCTTACAGTTCTTGTTTTGTGTTAATCTTCTTAGCGTCGGACTCTCCTGAAAGATGCTAGATACCCACATATTGTCCATGAAGATCCGTCAAAAGTGGTGAATCCTCAGGAAATTTGTCCGCCGGATGCTAAAGTTGCTAGAAGCAGGACAAGGGAGATGGAAGGTTCGTATTATACTCGGGCAATCTAAAATAACTCTATGCGATGACTTGCATTGATACAACAAATTTTGGGTTTATAAGTTGATGTTTCTGGGCTGGGTTTCAAATCCATCTTGGTTTCTATCGAAAGCAAGAAAACTGGGGAATAAGATGTAGTGAAATTGGGGGGGTTTTTTTTTTTTTACTATAACTGAGATTTGTACGATTCATTTTAACATTAAATTATTGGATCCGTATTTTGCAAACCTGACATTGGACTGTTGCTCGTGTTGTAGAGGCTGTGATCAGAGGGCTAACGACAATGACTTGGGAACGAGTTGATGTCAACTTCAGTGGGAGTATCCAAAGACTTGTTGCACACAATACCATTCAGGCATGTATCTTTTGAACTCTATTAGTATAGGCCTGATCAGATATTGTTTGTTGCATGGTTTTTGTTTAGTGCTGAACGATTCAATGAGAAAACACCAATTTCGTTTTGTCTCTGTTATGTTTAGGTGAAAACTTATTGCATCAATTCTCATGGCGCGGATGTAATACAACATATGGTGGACAATTTTCAATTGTAGAGAAATATAAAGATTTGCTAATACGAAGAAAGGGAGGTAGGTTGGTAGGGGTAGCACTGAATCATTCATGCATGCACGCTTGTTGCCAAATCTGAAGAAAATTTTGGTGTGTATATATGTATACACTATAATTATAATATTAATTTGTAGTGATGTTTATAATCAAAGATTTGGATGAATTCCCTGGGAATTTAAATATTTAGTTTTAACATGGTTAGTTCCAACAGGGTTGGAGGTGTTATTTGACGAAGCAATATTCAAATTTGTCTTCAAATTAGTGGATTAAGTGAACGATAGCTAACTAATAGTCACAAATTTAATTCTTCATAAAAAACAACTTTTTTAGCTTAGTTTACAATCTAATATGACATTAGTTGGAGGTTTACACAGAGTAGACCGAAAGACACTTGCGGTTTTCTACCTCAAAAAAAAAAAAATTAAAATCTAACCCACAATTTAAAATGTTTAATGATTTTGATGTGAGGTGAGCCCTGAAGCCTAATGAAAGCATGTAACCAGATGAGAATTTTGTCCTACAAAATGTCGTCCATCTAAAATGTGGCGCGCGACTTTGTTTTCAAATGAACCCCAAACTTATTTGCTATGTCAAATTTCGACATGAAGTTGAAGCATAGCTCATAATTAAATTCAAATAAAATGGAAAATCCATTAAAAGTAGCCAGGAATACACGAAAATAAAGGGAGACCTGAATGAAGAGATCCATGCATATATTGAAAACGAAAGCCCCACAAGTCTCGCCAATGTTATGTATTCTGTATTCATCACTCACACGTCATTTTCTTTGAAAATAAATAATATTCTGACTGCGTCGGTTAACCCTTTCTTGTCCAATTACATTAAATTCACTTTGTTGAACATAAAAACCGGTGATGTTTTCGTACAGCTAAACCTCTTGTTTTTTGTGCTCTTCAAACAAGGAGAGGAAAGGTCTTTCCCTTTTCGGACTCATTCTCAAGTTCTTTTCTACATCCATCTTTTGCTGATAACCCTTTTGTATTCGAGATTCAATCATTGCAGCCAAGGAAATTTATGTTTTTTACTTGGTTATTTGAGTCCCAAGTTTATGTTCCTCCCTCTAAAAAAATAAAGAAAGAATAAAATCCATGGCCTGCATGAAATTGATGGCTTTCGTGTTCTTGGCAATATCACCAGGTTTAAATTTTGACCAAAAGTTGTTGGTTCAAGGTGAGTGAGTATATATATATATATATGCATGAATGACTCTCGCCCATTTTCCAAGTGAAGTTTCTCATGCGCGCTTGCATGTTTCAGGTAGACAAGCTGGCAAATTCTCTGATTTCACAGAGGTGACGTAATATTTTGAATGGCCTCTTCTTTTATATCTGTCAGCAAGTTAGGAATGCTTATTATGATACTGTTGTTTCTGGTATAGGTGCAGAGTAGAAATAATGGCTGAAGAAAATGCAAGTAAAGTGAGATTATTGATAGGATCAAGGCCTCCGAGATGTGAAAGAATGTGCCAAAGTTGCGGGCATTGCGAGGCAGTTCAAGTCCCAATTTCACCTCCCATGAGATATCTTCATCACTTTAAAGGAAACCACTTTTATACGACTCCCACTACCAAATATGCATATTCAAGACGAGAAGACATTTCGAATTACAAGCCAATGTGTTGGAAGTGTAAGTGTGGAGATTTCATTGTCAATCCTTGATTGAGTCCGTCTGAATTTATTATATTCTCTTTGTGCATATGCATTTCAAGAGAGCTACCTCACCATTTATGCAGCAATTGTATTGGCATTCTTCTTCTTCTTCTTCTTGATGGTATTCTCCCGAACCAAATTCCAAATTACAGAAGAAAGATTAAGTTTAATTAGTGATTAAAGTGAATTTGTGTTTTTGAAGTCAGGTTTTAATGAATTTTTCCACACATTAAACGGATATGACTGGAGTTATTGTCATTATTTTTAATTTTTATGAAAAGGTTAATGAATTTTTTGTAAGTAAATAAACTATTAACGAAAAATAGAAATATAAGTGAAACTGATTTTGTGATGCCAGAATTTGTAAATAATTTTATTTAATTATAATTGTACATCCAATGGTTCACACCCCAATCGATGAAACTAACCCAACGTAACGTAGAAAAAAGCAACAAAAAGGGAAGTGAAGGGTGTTGCATTATATAAATATTAGCGTATTTGTCACACGTATTACATATTTGTACAATCCTATAATTTATAACAAAATTCTTTGAAGATTGTTCAGTTTCGTTCGTAATTTATTTGATTTATATTAAAATACAATTAATTACATTAATTTTATAAATTGATGAAGAACCATACTGACCATTTGACCCATTAATAAGAGCAAATATAGTATTAAATACATAAATTTCGTGGGGTGGGGGAAGAGATGGTAAAATGAAAAAAAAATAAAAAAAATCATATCAACATATCAATTTTTTTTGTCTCAATAAATATATATAGCCAGCTTAATCAATTCTGTTTTTAATTAATATGATTTATGTTAAAATAAAAATCGAAGAGACGTACAAATATAGTAAATAAATAAATCGGGGGCAAAAACAAAAAATATTACTGCAAAACGAAAGTAAACCGATGTCTTTTGTCTTTATTAGGTGAGACTTAATATAAAAGTAATTGATAATATAAAAAATAATATAAAAACCGAGTGTCAGTAATAGTACATACAGACACAGTGCTATGCAGTCCTGTTCTGGTTTTCGTATTTTACAAGATTTCATAATTCAATTGGACCATAACGATAAAATAAAAAGGCCTCTGCCCTCACTTGAACAAAATAATAATTAAATTTAATGTCTTCAAACACCTATGTATTTATTTACTCGTTGTTCAACAACATTTTTACTTTCACAATTATCATACGAAAGGACACTTTCAAAAAATTAGAAATAAAATAATCTTCAAACTATATTATTCGATACGAGTAATTTATCCTCCTTCGTAAACCATACGTATTACGAATATACAAGAATTCAGGTCACATTATTACGTTATTATTATAGAGTCAATAATAGCACGGGACCAAAATAATCTAGGTTCCAGCTCAACTACAAGCCATGCTTATTTTTGTAGCGATCTCGGTGGCCTATTCAAATATGTTGAATACCTTTTCATTTGCGTGTACCAATTCAAGAAATCCCATAACAAGAATCAGGACCATGAATTAAACCACCAAGAACAAGCTGAAAATAGATAAATTGGGTCTCAAAGACTGAAAACAATAAGCAAAAATACACGAAAACCTTGCAATCCAAAGTTCGTTGAACAGTCCAAAATGATAGGGAAATGGAGTGAGCCAAAGACGGAGGAAACTTCATGAGGGGATACAAGTTTTAAAAAAAAAAAAAAAAAAAAAAATTGCATCCACGGGTGAGAGTGTAGAAGAAGCAAATGTGCTCGGTCCCCCCTGGTTGCACGTTATTATTGATGCTGATGATATGTTCTTAGATAGACGGATCCATAACAAAACAACTACACATTACATCATAAGTTAGTTGTGTCTGAGAGGTTTGTAAAGAAGAATGCCGCTAAGAAAGAGTGTTTTAAATTTAATAAAATAATAAGGGATAAATATAGAGGATGTAACAAATATCAGATAAAATTAGATAGTAGCAGATACATATTTCGGAGTAGCAGTGTTCGTTCACCTCATGCTATCAGTAAACCCCACATTAGAGAAACGAAACAAACGACTCAATAAAGTCCATTAACCAACAGCAATTCAGCAAATAAAAAAAAAAAAACGGTAAAATATCATAAGCTTGGGAGATCCGTCGTAAGCAAATGGAGATGAGAAGCACGACGTAAACCAGGAACCAAGGAAATATAATCGCATTCAACTGTTCACAACCAGTCAATGAATGCTTACCAAGACGTTAATAGTCAACAACAGATTCAGCTACGATGAAGCATAACAACATTTAATGGCAATGCTTGATGCCACGTCTACGAATGTTTAATCCTGAGGGACTGATGTGAATTCCACTGCAATAACATCCATATGATGGATGTGCCTACAAACACAATTAATATATTAATTTCTTACTCTTTCTAACTAAAATTATATCAGTGCATATGTTATACAAGTATCCACAAAATAATAAATAACTGTACAATGATGTCAACATAACATTATACCAGACTGGTATAAAAGTCCAGGATAATTGATTAGCACATTTCAATTAAGGTCCAAATTGGGCTTGGTGTCGGAAAAACATGTACAGACTAAGCCCAGGTACCTCATATCATCATGGACACGCAATTACTGACGGAGAGAAAAAACCTGATGCTATTGTGGATGTTTCAATCTATCACAATCCAAGAAAGAAAAGGATCTTCCCACTCGATGAAATTCATAATGCATCAATGAAAGATGAGAAAACAATATGATGTAGAGTCCAAATAAGAAGTGAAGATACAATGCAATCCATAGATAAAAGTTATTCATTTGCGGAAGCATTACCTGCAAAAATACCAACAGTTGTCAGATTGGCAATAGCCATGGTGTGATAAATCAGATATTCCGTCAAAAAATGACAAAATGCATAGACGAAAGATAGAAATGTGGCCAAATATAGAGGCTTGTTTTCAAGGTTGAATGCACAAAGGAAGCAAAGGGTGCAAGTCAGCAGTGTCCAAACTCCAAATGTCCGTCCATGAACCTCGCTCACTGCAATGTAATAGATATGATTTTATGAAAACTAACACCGGGAAAGTTTATGCACACGTGGTTTGAAATTATGAACGAAAAATCTTGTATAAATGCCAACAGATTGCAAATGTCAATGCATCAAAGAAACTATGTAATCAATGGCATATCATCTGCTGAAGTTGCAGAATCAAGTTCGACTACTTCATTTCATTAAACATGAGGACATAAAACCACCAGCAAGAATGCCCACCTCCCATATATATATATATATATATATATATATATATATATATATATATATATATATATATATATATATAGAGTAGGATTTATTCAATATAGATTATCACTATTCTAAAAACGAGATAGCATCCTGAGTCCTAAAGAAAACCAAATAGCACGCCCAATAAAATCTGATAACGAGTAGAGGGAAAAATGAAATTTAAAGCAGACCAATACATAAATAAGAAAGCCACGGTTAACTACAGGAGGACATGAAGTACGCATCATAATAAGGGAGTATAAGTTGGCTATGCTTCTACAGCAACAATTCGAATTTCGCGAATCAAATCTTAACAGGCGAGCCCCAACTGTCTCAAGACCCTTCATTCAAATGAATTTTTAGGAGGTTGCATAAAAATTGATATCAAGTTTCAGTTCATAAAACATCAAAATTGAAGTCATTTTAATGTGCAATGACGAATCGAGCTCAAAATCAAATCAATTGAGTGCTTAGGGGATCCCAATGAAATTAAAAAGCAAAAAGAAATAAAAGAACGAACTGGTAGTCTTGGAGAAAACGGCAAGGCGAAGAGCCCAAATGTCGAAGAATCCGAACCAAACAGAAGCCAATCGAAGGGTGCCCACAAGCATCAGCCACCATCCTAGCAACTTCATCCTTCGCCAGATTGATGGGGAAACCAATGACGATGACAAATATTTCATTATTATTTTTTAATTACTATTATATTTAGATCTGTGTACTAATTGCATTTTTCACTTAAAATATGTTAAATTAATAAACTATATCTATCAAAAGTAAATTGGGATTTGTCTAATAGTTTGGAATACTCAATATAATAATGATAATTGTGTATAAAAAGTCGAAGTTATTCTTTGAATTAAAAATTAACATTTCAATCTTTGAAACTTTAAACATACTAGAGGATGGTTATGGCTGGTTTATATAATTTAATTTTAATAATATATATAAAAAAGTAATTTTAAAAATTTTACATTTTTTACATATAAGTTAAGAATATATAAGTTAAAAATAAACATGACAAATACGATATAAGACTAAGTTTAGTTTCAGTAGCGTGCATTGTTAATAATGTTATAGGGGAATAAGAAGTATGGCTCCCACCTCATCATAGGGAAGATCATGTTTTTGTTTTTGAAAACAAAAAATAAAACTCGTCCCAAAAGAAAAGAAAAGAAAAGAAAAGATCAAAGAGTTTGGTCGTTTAATAATAACTGATCCCACCTTTAATTAATGATTATAAACTTTACGTTTTGGTGGGACTAAATTTGAAAGTTAAGCAAATACAGCTAAGCTCTCATCTACTATTATATATTAAAGTAATCCGGACCATTAAATTAAAATGAAACCTGGCGTGTACGCACGTCTCTCACCAAACCAAACCCCCACTTCGTTCGCAGACGAGTGAGTGAGCATCCTCCATCCACAGTTGCTTGCCTAGCCTCTATCATTCACCACTTACATCACACAATTTACCCATAAGGATATAAGATTCTGATTCGCATCAACGACAAGAATTTATCGACTGACAAGTATAAGAATGTGTAACACAAGATTGATAATCCTTACTTTAATGAAAAAAATACAGAGCATCAGTTCGGGTAGTACAAAAAGAAAGAAAGAAAGAAAGAAAGAGAGAATTGAAAACACACAGTGGACAAGAAGAAACAGCAGTAATAATTTACAAGCCACGCATTAGGTTAAAAAAAACAGCGGGCCTCGTTTTCTAACCCCTCTGTTCTTTGCTCGATATGTACATCGATCAATCCTACGTTTCCTTGGTCCTAAAAAATTCGCACAAAAACCAGTAAAAGAACATGGTATAACTAAATGAAAAGTTGATTTCCAGCAAGGTGGGTAAATCGATTATAAATCAGAAGGGTAAATCCTGCAACGGACGTAGTTCTTTACGAAGCTTATGAGAGAAAAGCCTGCATGCGTCTAGGCTCAAGTCCAGGACAGCCGACAAAGCAACAAATGCCGCCGCATCCTCCGCACAACTTACGTGTTGCACGCTCACTTCCACCAAGGGCGTCGTTTTCCTGCCGCGGCGTCCCTCGCCTCCCACACTGGCCGACATCACAAACCCTCTGTACATGCAGTATGGCCACAGCCCGTACCCGAAATCCCCACTGCTCCGGGGGCTGCACACTGGAGACGCTGTGGTGCTGCTCAGTGTTGCTCGCCCATTCACCTGTGCTGGAGTGGAGTTGCTGTTTCCAGTCAAATCAATCATGAACTTCCCACCTTTGCTGCAGCTGAGAGTTGACTCTGCTAAAACAATACCCGCTGCGGCGGCTGAATCCGGAATGAGCTCAAATCTGTAGCCAAGACCATCTGCAGTGCCGCACTCACGCCAAGCCTCGAGGCGGCCCCAGGGCTTCCAGGTGCTGTCACCGGGACGGAGAATGAGCCAACAACCGGGATTGGACCGGCTCACACGGTCTGATCCAGGCGAAGCCACGAAAGGTGTCACCATTGAGGCCACAGCCACGGGGGAACCAGATAGATCGTGAATTGTTATGGACCACCCTTTTCTTTCTTTTAGCGGCCTCTCTCTTTCACTACCGAAGGAACTCAACCACCCTCTTGCACCATTACTGTGCTCCGGCGGTAAAGACCTTAAGAAATAGGAATGGACTATGATAAATTCTTTACAGGCACTAAAAGCGTTTACCCAAAGCAAAGAATGGGCTTTTTCTCAAATTTTAAATAAATCAACAAAGAGATTAACCAATACTTCGCAGAAAGAGAGCAAATAATTGAATAGATATGGCTGTAAAGTTATGGATTCATGCTTTATTTCTAACTGGTATGGTGACTCAGAAGATTTTGACAACCAAATGCAGACATTTCTTTTCCTATCCATACTTCGGAACCCTCTTTTTTTTTTCTTTTAATAAACTAATTCAAGTGTAAAGTGTATGATCCAAACATTATTGCAAAAATTAAACGAAGGGAATTTATTTTCCAATTTTAGATTTACCTGGAGCGCTGATTGCGGTCTGCTGCACGAAAACTGAACTTGCAAGTGAAAACCGGCTGCCGGATATTCCCTCTAATTTGGAAAATCTGGGGGCTGCATTCGGGCTCTCCATCGAACTGGAACACGAACCTCGGGTCGGGCTCTGCCTTAACATTCAAGTGAAACTGCGCCACACGCTTGGTTTCTTTTCCCACATTAATCCATCCATTATGAAAAATGACGGCCCTGGATTCCGCCGTAGTCAGATCCAATGGAACAGAGATTTTCCCCAGCAAACGCCCCGAACTCAAGCCGCATGCCGGCCCGAAGCGGCCGGAGTATACGGATATTTTAAGGCAAGGTTTATGGGAGGTGGAGAAGAGGGAAGACTTTCCAGTGAGTTTGTCGAGGTCGGATTTGCTGAGGTGAAAGCTAGCAGCGTGGGTTAGCGAGTTGGCATCAGTAAATGGAGTGTTCTCCGGCGGAATGTAAGGTACAACGGCGGTTTGCGGAGGGAAGCCTTTGAGTTGAATCAGACAGAAACAGGGAGAAGACGAAGGATGCACGGCTGAGCGAGCAGGCTTCGCGGCGGCGGGGATTTTCAAGGCGAGATTCCCTACGGTAACCCGCACAAAGGGACAGGGATCCATGAGGCTGAGGCTGAGGACTGACGGAGCTCCCCCGCTGTTTGCTGAAAATGAGAAAATGATAATGGATTACAGCTGTCGTATGAATGCCAGTTAGGACAGAAGTTGGCACCCACCCCTAATCTATTTTCTTTTTTAAAAATAATGGCTCGACAAAAGGGGATTAGGATCAGGATTAAGGTTTAAAACACACAAATTTTGTGTGATCAAACATATATATAAATAACATTGATGTAAATAAGATATTTCTCATAAAATTGAGTCGTGAGATGATCTTTAAAAAATATATATGAACAATAGTTGTCCTTTTGTCTTTTAATGATTATCTACATTTTATATAAAGAATATTAATTAGATAAATTAAATCAGAATAGAGAATTTATTTGTACTGTTTTTAATCAATATTTATTAATAACAAACAAATTGATGTATAAACATAAGTTGATAATAATGTATGCGGAGGTAATAGACCATTTTGATGCATTATGTGCAGCTAATTTGGCTTTTACACTTATAGAAAACGTGGCGTCTCCGCATTGCTTAAATCTCAACGAATGCGCTGCCCTATGTAATTAATGCTTACACTTATGAATGGTCGTTTAATAAGGAGCTGAGTATTATGGAGACCGTCTCAGTTTCATAATCCGTGAGACGGGTCAACCCTACCATATTCACAATAAAAAGTAATACCTTTGCATAAAAAATAATACTTTTCATAGGTGACCCAAATAAAAGATCCGTCCCACAGTACGACCGTGAGACCGGTCTCACACAAGTTTTGCCATTAATAGACGTCTATCTTTAAAAAAAATTGGATCCAAAAAATGTATATCTGGTAAAATAACAATATATTTTAATTTTGTATAAATGATAAAAAAAAATTATTTGTAAAATTTTAAACTTAAAACAACATGTACATGACTCAAATATAATTTATCTAGAGTAGTTCTATTTTGAGCGATCTCACGAATCTTAATCAGTAAGACGACTCAATCTTACGGAGTATCACAATAAAAGTATACTCTAGCAAAAAAGTAATATTTGTTCTTGATTGACCCGAAGTAAGATCTATCTCACAAAATACAACTCGTGAAATCGCCTCACACAAATTTTTATCTTATATCTATATTATTGACAAAAAAAATAAATCAAAATAAATTCTAATACTACTAAAAATATATATATATATATATATATATATATATATATATATATATATATATATATATTACAAAATTCAACGTCCAAATAATTAATGATTCATATTGTTCCAATTAAACTTCACGAATTCAATATTGTTATTAGGGATGACAATGGGTCGGGGTCGGGGTCGGGGTCGGGCGGATTTGCCATTCTCATCCCCACCTCCATACATGTCCCAATCCTCGTTTTTTCGGGTTCGGAGAATCCCCAAACCCGAAATTTCGGGGATCAACTTCCCATCCCTGTCCCCATCTCCGTTTCAAAAATATTAATATGATAAGACGATGACGAATTCGGAGATTTTCTCGAACCAAAACTTATTATTATCTATTATTGTTACAGATAATATTAATATTCATATCAATATCACTATTAATAATAATAAGATTATTAATATTTTAAAAATAATAATATTATTATACTATTAATAATACTATTATTTTATTATTGATATTATTTTCAAGACGGGTTCGGGGATTTCGGGGATGGGAATAGTAACCTCATACCCGCCCCGAATTACATCAAAGATTTAAAAAAATCTCCGAACCCGAACCCAAACCCCAAAAAATCAGGGATCCTAATAATATTAATAATACTATTATTTTATTATTGATATTATTTTCAAGGCGGGTTCGGAGATTTCGGGGATGAGAATAGTAACCCCATACCCGCCCCGAATTACATCAAAGATTTAAAAAAATCTCCGAACCCGAACCCAAACCCAAAAAAATCAGGGATCCTCATCCCCGTTTCGGTTTTTCCCTACGGGGCCCCAAAACCGTGGGAAAAATTGTCATCCCTAATTGTTACTCGTGATTAAATAATGTATGCAACCAAAACCTGAACCTTGTAAAATTTTAAAGATATAAAAACACTTTGAATTATGTAATTAAACTATTTGATATCCGCAATTGTACTCTTTGTAATCTCTTTTTGCATCCCGGCAACCGAAAGATTCAAACATGTAATGATTGTTTTGATAACAATTGTATGATCAAAAGTTTGTCATCTACATCCTCGTCCCCTCCCTAATATCCGTTTTTTCGGATTCGTGGAATTATCGAATACAAAACTGCATGTTTCAAATCATCATCCTCATCAATGTCCTATCACCGTTTCAAAAAAATTAATGGAATAGGACGGGACGGATTCGAAGATTTCTCAAACAAAATTTATTATTATTTATTATTATCAGTGATAATATTATTATTAATATTAATTTTGAGACGGATTCGGAGATAAAAATAATATCAACATACTCACCTCGAACTATTTCGGAGATTTTAAACTATCTCCGAACCTTGAAAAATCGGGGGGCCCTATTCTCATTTCGGGTTTTCCCTACGAGGCCCCGAATTCGTGTAGAAATTTTTATCCTTACATCGAACGTATCAGTTTATGAAATGATTAAAATTAAAAATAAGAGTGAGTATCATGTGAGACCGTCTCACAGATCATAATCTGTGAGACGGGTCAACTTTACTCAAGTTCACAATAAAAAGTAATACTCTTAGCATAAAAAGTAATACTTTTTCATGGGTGACCCAAATAAGAGATTCGTCTCACAAGTACAATCCGTGAGACCGTCTCATACAAGTTTTTGTCTAAAAATAATATACTATATAAAATAATAAAAATTCGTTGTCAAGTAATTGCTTTATTAAATTGAAATTAAAATATAACGATGAGATAATGATCTTTGAAATAATTATCTGTACGATCTGACCTCTAAAGAACTACTCAAATATTGAAGATATAGAATAGGGAATAAAATTTTCTTTGATAGGTTTTGAAAGGTCTGTTTTGAATTAGGAGCAGATTATGGTACTTACAACAATAAAAAGGATTTTGTGCAAGATATTGTGGTGATCAGAATATATGTTATACGACAAAATTGAGCTTTTCAAGTTTTCGGGGTGAGAACAAATGAACAATTAACATTTGAAAGTACATTAACTGATAAATATTTGAAAACGGGAATTTCTAAATTGTACAGACATACATAGTGTGTGTATAATGTCTCATTCAACTATTGTCCTCACAAATCAATATAAATCTTTATATTATATTTATCTCACTCACACTATAAGAAATTACCTAAG
The DNA here is from genome assembly GCF_022965805.1 of Primulina eburnea. NCBI lineage: Eukaryota > Viridiplantae > Streptophyta > Magnoliopsida > Lamiales > Gesneriaceae > Primulina > Primulina eburnea. The sequence goes on along the minus strand of NC_133112.1, from coordinate 535,191 downwards.
ATGAAATTAATCTCATAATCATTATAAGTTAAACATGCTTCACTTTGAAATTTTAAGGTATGATCTCTTGAAAATAAAATGCATATCGTTGATATGAGTACTTCATATCAAATCTTTTAGGTATTTTATCTATTTTTATGTCCAGCAGCTTTCTCATTGATTTGTGATTGGAGATGACAATGGACAGGGCAAGGAACAGATTTGTCATCCGTACATTCGTCCTCGAATTCAATATCTATCCTCATATACATCCTGATCCCCGTTTTTTCGGGTTCGGGGAAATCGCGGGGATCATAGAATTTCAAAAACGCATATTACTTCAAAATATATACATATGAAATGAATATTAAATCAAAAATTCATAATGGAAAGTTTACAACAATAGTTCAAGATTACGAAAAAAGAACATGACTATGTAGGTAGCAAACAAACATAATATAAATTTAATTTTAAATTTGACAAAAATATTGAAACGTACAAGAAATCTTATCTGTTATGAATGAAATAACTGATGAATAATTTTTTTTTATCGTCCTCCGTAGCACTAACACATTCTAGCTTTCTTTGTACGATTGTTCAATCTTATCATGAAATCCAAAGCCAACTATCTACAAAATGGTCGAGTTCAACTCATCCTTACATTGCTCTAATTGAAATATTATTCACATTTATTGTTATAAGTAGAAATCCATGATTTCTCTATAGACGTCATATGTGGACAATCCAATAAATCCTTAGAATAAGAGTCTCAAATTAGCATCTCATTAACCTTATAACACCAACAAGGTTTTGATCCATATTGAGACATCTACCGATTGAACATCACCATACATCCCATTCTCGAACCGTACTTCAAATCCAACACACCTATACCAGGCAAAGAAAGAATCACCTGAGTACTGACCCAGTAGAGGACGACAGGAGGAAAACGCCTCCCCCACATAAAAAATTGTTTGAAATGTGGATTTACCCACTAAAAAACTAGGAACAATCAATGTGATATGGGAGAAATTTTGTACATACTCCTCGACAAAGAAGAGTATACAAGGAGAACTAGAATGGCAGCACGCCACCTAAAATTTGGGCCTAAAATGATTAGCACCTAGCGAACTATTAGAATCGAGTCATATTGATTCCACCAACTACTACCGAGTCCAACATGTTAAAGCATGAGAGCAGCAAATAAGAAACTGAAAATGGGATTGGACCTTCTCCAGAATGTTGCCTTCGATATGGTCAAAAGTATCGCCATGGATGGGCGAAAACTGCAAAGGAATGGTGCAAACAATCACATCAATGCATTGGCAAGCACATATAGTGATGCAATGCAGAAGTCATGTTTCTCTTCTTTCCAATTACGTAAATGTTTGTTCTGGTGCATCATCTTGCACACACGGGCTCATCTACACCCCCTCTGGCCAGATCCTGGTTTTTATTTGCCTTGTACCAAGCTCAGAAGAAAATCTGTAAATATATGCTCATACTCTGGCATTTTCCCATATCCTGCAAATTGTGTGGAAGCATGTAAGAACTAACACTCTAGGCAGGCCCTTTACATTTTTAGGACCTTGTTGCTTGTACAGAAAAGTCTGTTTCCGATTAAGACTATATCATTGTTCGGCCATAATGCTTCAACTTTCCCTCATTATTTTGATTCTTTCCAACACAACCACAAGGTCATATACCATACCTGGAAAATAGTTGATGTCTATCACATAATAGCAGTCTTCAGTTCCATGTTCTCGAATTATATCTAAGTTAAATAGTCGAAGACCCTATCACATGCGCATAATATAATAATTAATCAAAAAATGTCCCAGTAAAAACCATGGGGATACAAAAAATAAAAAAATTGTTGTTTGCATTAATATGGAAAGAAATAACAAAGGCATTGGGAGTACCAGTCGCCGACGTAGTTCCCTGGCCAGTCTCTCAAGTAACGGACCTGGAGGAAGCTCTGATAAAGATGGTAAAGAAAAAGGTGAATATCCTTTCAAATGTCAATGCAACCAAAAAATAATCACCTAACTCAACTCAACAAATGATCAATCATTTGAAAGGGATATTAAATCTTGTTTCACGGGCCGTAAAGGAAGCGCACTCCACTGCACTCACACTAAAATTATGATTCTATATAGTAGTTTGCACTCAAAAGTCTATGTCATAAAAAAACTGCTCACCAGCAATACCAGGATCCAAGTCTGCTTCATCGGCAGATGCAGCAGCACAAGATACTCTTGGAAAGCGATAAACACCCACATTCTTTGATAATTCGCGCTTACTGACATCAGGCAAGGAGAAACGCCTGACCACCTTTACTGCTTCCCCAACAATATAAACTTTGAAGAGTACACCTCCTACAAATTGAATAAAAGAGGAGGTGCCACATGGATGAATTTTCTATTGTAAGCATAGGGAAGTTGCTGAACATGAGATTAACAATGGAATCCTACCATGATTAATGAATTCCTGCAAAACTAGAGGGGGTTCCAACTTCTGGAGGGAGCACTCATCGTAAGCAAGAGACAGCTCATGTGACTTGGCAACCAACGGCTTTGCCACTGAAATATCCATAGACCGATTACAATATATCAAAATGAGGATAAAATCATGACAAGATCTCCTAAGTCCTGCTCAATTGCATAAAAGTATTTATGGCTGCATACCAGAGAACAGTTCCAAGTTTATCCATCACTATTATGATATTAGAGTTTACGCAAATATCAAAGGAATGTACCAATAGGTAGTCTCAGCCCAGCCTTGTTCACTGCCTCCGGAATAGATGATGGATCTTTCTTTATAACCAACTGTTTAGGAACACGAACTTTTCCTGAATACAAAATGGAAGTGAAACCTGATGGCACTTGCATCTTACTTTGCTAAGTTTGTTAGTTCTGAAAATGCCCATAAACTGGCGCGTTAGCACGAATCAGATTTCTTATGTCCACAGCATTGCTTCTCGACCTTGAAAAAAGAGAAGCAAAAGCCTCCAAAGAAACACCCAAGCTATTGAAGGCATATCTATAAAATTACCGCAAGGATCCGACAGATTTAAGTCAGCAACATCCTGAAGCATGGACTGTCGATTGTACACATGCTGAATGGCATCAGGAGGATCAAGAACTGTCACTTCAGGATGTGTCTGCCGGTAATCCTTCAACAGATACAAAATAACAATTAGAAAGGATCCTTAGGCACCCTGTTAATATTCAGGCCTAGTAAAGGATGATTTAAAAATCAACAGGTAAAAAATTAACATATTCCATCTCTTCCCAAATTACAATCAGACAAGAATAAAGAAACATTAAATGAGAAAATCAATGAAATACGAACCAATGAAAAAGGGAAACAAAGCACAGAGAACATTGGAAGTGCATTTTCTAACTACAAATTTTGCATGTAAGTTCAGCACGGTATCATGGCTACAACATTTATCCTCACTTCTTCTGCTAGTGAGATATGTGATGAGCTGGTTCAATGTAGTGTGGACTAGACTGCACTTGATTAATCAAGACAAGTCTTTGTCCCTAGTGCATAAACCCCAAAAATACCTAGATATTTCATTTCAGCGATTCTGATTTTATCACTGCAACACACAAGATATTGTTATTTGGACTTTGGTTCAGACAAAATTCCAAGATTCTTGATCAAATTCTTTAACTGCTAGTCTGATCCCTCGATGTATAAATATATTACCTTAAACACATAAAAATAAAAAGAAACTATCGGAGAGGAAAAAAACGAGTTGTAATCTCCAAACAATTATGGAAGGCTGGAATATGTCCAATTCATTTTTTCTTGAGTGCATGTGCTAGCAGTTAGTGTAACTGACTTCATGTTAAGACAAAACTTAATGCTCGGGATTTGGTGATTGCTATGAAGAAGTTTGTATTCAGACCAATCCATTACTATCCTTTGTGTTGTATACAACATGGTTTTTGGCTTCCTTCTCAGGAGTTTTCGTGAATAGAATTCTTTATATCACATTCTTTAGCAGATCCTTTAGACCAATTTAGGTTACAAGGTCTTTCTCCCACCACACATACAGACCGATCCTCATCACACTCCCACCTGGAAACTCAGCACCATAGACCCAAGTATGCAGAAAACTTATAACAGAAAACATGCAGAATTTAAAACACAGTACATGAAATAACAAACATTGAAAAAGATGTAAAACTGTTGACAAATAAAAAGGTGAGCTTTCTCAAGGGATGAAGTGATGGTGGTGGTGATGACATTAGAATAGAGAACCCGTTGAAAAGATAAACCCCAAATGCCCAAAGGCATAGAACTTAAAATGTACGAAAACCATTCCAAAAAATGAATCCACTGGGGATGCATTGCAAGAGGGCATCCTCTTTTCTGAACTCTTGAGGCTTTAGCCAAAATCAACGAGTCATGATTCATTGTGGCGGTGAGTTGCACACTGCAAATTAAGTTGGATGAGACAATTTTTAGGGCAAGCAGGTTGCCCACCAGTCGGAGACAGCACTGTCCAAGCCATAGCATCGTGCATCATGCAATTAATTTCCTAAGATGCTATATGTATCATCTAACCGTAACTTCCGAAGGCATTGCAATAATATAAGTAAAAGATGCAGTTCGATAACAAGATCAACCTCGAGCACATGCCGCCACTCCTTTCCAGATAACTGCAAAAGAAGTATATTTGGGATGTATCAATACTGTGCTTGAGTTATAAGCACAACAAATAGGATATAAAGCAGGATTTACATTTATAGACAAGGGTGGTAAAGCCGTGAATGGGCACAAGCAAACTCACTTTATGCAACACGATGTCAAAAGGACCTTGATCCGAAAGGGGTTTACTTTGGTCGATTGCAACAAAAAGAATCCCCTTGTTCCTGGATTTGTATAATCCAAAAGCTATTAGCACATGATAATCTACAGGCGTTCTAATTCTGAGTGATAGTCATGACATAGTATCATGAAAAATCTGCCTATTACTTTTAGTCAAATAAAAGACATCAATAGTTATACAGCCTTTTCTTTTATCTCTTCATTGAAAAAAAAGAAAGAAGAGGAAGTGATGATGCCAAGCATTCAAGCATCTAAATTTGTTCCAAGGCTTACTAATGAACACAAGACACAAGAACAGTAAAAGATACCAAACCTATTTTCTTTTTCAGTCCATAAAAAGCTTCTGGTCAAAGCACAAACTAGGAAGTTAAAATGAACAGCTAGAGAACATAGAAGGACAGCTTCAAATTCCAATTCGACAGCCAAAACTTCCAGGCTTCCAGCACTACTAATAGAGGATAAACTCAAAGTTTCGCGACAATGCAAAGGTGGCAACAAGTATCAAGCTAAACAAGGCGGAGAATGACGAGGACCATAGAATATCTAGAAAAAATGCTTTCAACTTGTGAACACAGGTTTTTTGTCAAAATTAAAAATATCCTTCTGTCCGAAACTCTTGTGTGGCTGTGACAACAGACCACACCTCAAAAAGGAGATTCCGTTTAGAATATAAATAAACTGAAGCAATCACACAACCAGAAACAAATTCAAATGTTACCAAGAAAAAGACTTGCACAACATCTAAAGCTACAGAACCGACTCCAAAGACAATTTCAATCACAAGAAGCGCCTTATCATCCAGAATAAAGTAGGGATAAAATCATTAAAAAAAAAAACTGAAAAGGAGATATAAAGTTAGCGAAAAAGAAAAATAAAGAAAAAGGAGGCGTACACACACAAAGACACATACATACATGTATATGGCCTTGGAAACTGAAACAGATCTAAACATTTTGACAATGGAGGGAGCAATGAAAAAACAAAAAGACACGCATTATGTTGTGAAAGTTTATAATACCTGGCCAAGCCTTGAAGCTTGGGTTGTAAAAAGCTCTTAATCTTCTTGGACGTAAGAGCATATCCGACGACGACAAGTTTTAAAGCCGGGACGACCGGAGGCGCGCACTTCTTACGCGGAAGCGCCACCATTTTCTTATTATCCCCGACCTCTCCGTCGTTTCTGATCTGTTCTTCGAACGGCATTTCACCAGTCATCCTCATTCCCAAACAACGACAACACGTTTTTATGCTGTGAGATTAATGTTTAATTTTGTCCCAACTGAATGCCAATAAACAAGGAAAGAAGGAACTTTTACACATATTTATTATTAAATTAAATAAATAAATAATAAAATATTCACTCGATCGCAAATCAAATCTTTTCTCCTATGTTCGTTCAACTATGGTCATATTTTTTAAAAAATTCAGGGGATGGGAAAAGACTCCAACATAATTCTCTCTAGACCTATTAATCCACGTTAAATACATACATATAAAGAAATCTCACATGAAAATTTGCATTAATCACTTCATCATGGGTCAATGCAAGCGGAAGTGACTAATAAGGTGACACTGAAAATCACCTGGGGTGATTGAAACATTGTCATTTCATAAATTTTATCGTACCATTTACAATGACTTGTTACTGATTTACCAACACAACCACTGAAGGCAGTGAACATCAACTGATTCGAATTAACAAATTTAGTTTCTCGTGGAAGCAGTTGATATTAAAAATAGCTACCCAAATCTTACGATAAATTTTAAAAATATGCGTCAATAAAGCAGTTTAAATAGTCCATTGCTAAGAAGAATGATCACATACAAATTGTTTGGCAGTTATCGTACAAAATTACAACAATCAAATAATGATTGAAACAAAGATAACAACCAGTAATAAATAAAATATCATATCTGCTGCTGGTAGAGCCACCAGATTTACAATGGGTATCAAACACTTCGACAACAGAAACTGAATATTGGCTCCGAGATGATGGCGGCAAATACTGAGCACAACTCAAACCAGATTCCGGGTCAATATTGATCAAACCCAGTTGGGCAGGGCAGAAAGCACAAGTCTCAGTTTCCTTTAATTCATCCTCTTTCATTCGAGACTCGCTTCCGTTTCCTAAAACAACAGTTTAAACCCATGTTAATGAAGCTCGATTAATTACTACAAATGCACATACCTGAGTATTGCCCCTGTTGGCCGAACAAAACTAGAGGAGAAAGACAACTGCTCGGAAATTCAGTGCATGAGTTGTGGAAATGAGGAAATCGATAAGCTTATACCAGATATTAAGTCATATTCACAACAGCAAAAGCTCGGTCACTCCCCTATTACCGTAACTTCTTCCACTAACACAAACATGGTGAGAACATGGAGACACAAAGTGACAATATGATAAATTTCAATTCAATACTAAAATTGAAGGGATCAAATCAGATCCTCGATCTTCATAAATTCAACCCTTTCCACTCCATATGGAATTTATGCCTCAATTTTTCATTCATACAAATGCAATTTTCCAACACAGGTAATAACAATAAGAAAAATGACAAACAAAAGAACAACTTTTTATAGCAAATTATAAGTAAAAAATGATATTATGAAAAAGGTATATGCACCGGCCAAATTTGGTGAAGCGCACAAGTTGTGCATTATAATAGGGGCTTTGTATCTGTGGTTTTTCACACAGCGTGTTTTTTTTTATAGAATTGGATGTCAACATCTACTGCTCACAAAACAAAGCATGTAATACAAGCCTAAAAGTAACTAAATAAAATATTTCGAATATCAAATTTAGATTTTTTTTACACAAGCCGTCATTTGGTGCGCAACATCTAGCAAGTTAATAAAACATCACATTCGAACAGCTTGAAGGAAACATAATTGTCACAAGATAAATCATATCCATAGAAATGCTGGCATCTTGATTATTTCGCATCAATCAAAGCCAAACACATATCATGGACAATACATCGACAATATGGTGGAACATTTTTCATTGCAATTAGTCTTCAAAAACACAAAAGTAACAAAAAATGCAAGTGAGGAGGTGCAACTACGATATGTAATGCCCTTGAAAAATTATCTGTAAATGGATTAAATTACCTGCCCGCATGAGATATCTTTGCTTGTCATCTTTTTAGCACAAGAACACAAACCAGTATGCTCAAATCAAATACATCGTCTTTGACTCTGCGATTCAAAGAGGGAATGCAAAAGATACTGTGAATATACCAATTACCCAAAGACCCTAGACTAAAATCCGTATCATGACCGTTGCAGCAAGGGACCCCCTAGTAATCACATGATTTAATGGCCATAACAAGAGGGTGACAAAGTTCCATAAATTTGATTAAAGGTGTAGCGTCGTCGAAAACGGTTTGGAGTATTATAAATACAACACCCATGCTTCAATCATCCCATGCATGTATGCACTGAAGTTCTGGTGGTAAGGCCAAAAAGGACTGCAAACTGTCAACAACAACAAAAAATAAATAAATAAAAGGGCAAGACCAAAGTAGTAAGACTGCAACGAGAAGATTACCAACCTCAAAAAAACAAAAAACAGGACAGAGGATTAAATAAGCGGAGTATTAACACACTGGCTAATGAGGAATGAAATTAACAAATCTAGTTCAAATTATTATAACATGAGTTGATTTACAATGCAGTATGCTGTATACACCTCCCCTTACCCCAAAAAAGATATGAAAACTTAACTATAAATCACCAAATAATTTTCTTAAGTATGGGGTTTATGGAGAATAAAAGAAAAACTTAAAAAATACAGAATTTCTGAGTGTTAAGGATATATATGCATTACCATATACAAATTATGCAGCTTAACCTAAATAAAAAATATTAGGATAACTAATTTGATTGAATAACCGAAAATGAGTAATAATCGAGCAACATTTGCAACAGTTCTATAAACCTTAAAAAAATGGAGAACTGGAGGAAAACCAGAATAGCATAATAAATCTACAGATGATGCCGTCGTGGAGAAAGTCCAGATTAACTACTTTGACTTCATAACAAAAAAGATAAGAGTGAAAACAAAAACCACCTAGTGAAGACTGTAGAAGACATCACATATTTAAAATCTTCAAATATTGCTACAATTAAAGGGATAAATCATGACCATATCTTCACAATACAAAATCCTCAACTTTACAAAAAAAAGAATTTGACATAAATGTACAAATAATCTGCGAAGAAATATTCAAAAGGCTAAGATCTCAGGGAAAAATTTTTATCGAGAAAGTAGAAAGTACCTGTCATAAAAGTACAAATAACACCATTCATAACTCTTGCCACAGGTAGGAGCAGCTGGAAGTCTAACAATTAACATCTCAACTTCATGAAGAGGTTTTTGACGATAGCCGTGCAGCATAGAACACAAAGACTTGCTAGAATATTGGTGGGTACACACTTCCTTTATACATTATATCCATTTAATAAGTAACTAGCACAACAATACTCAAATAACTTCTATTTTCATCACCATCAACCAAAACACGTAACATTTCAGGGTAATTACGTATTAATCGCTAGGTATCGATTATTAAATATCATCAAACCTAATTTAGTCCTTTCCAACAATATCCAGTAAACAAACCATAAAATTCATCAAATGTGAGCCAAACTATACGTTTGAGCTGGTATACCCAACAAATCATTAGCTTTAACCCAACCAGAGATCACGGCAAATCAGAGAACATGCAGACTAGCCAACCAATCTCACACACATTCACATACAGCAGTCTAACTCTCAATGAGTTTGACTGTATTACCTAGCAAATGTTAGGAGCAGAAGGGTGGGTTCCCACTAGACAACAATACAATTAGACAGCCCCACCACACCAATGAGACAGCCCCACTATTCCAACACACACACACAAAGAACATAAAAACATGAGAGCGGGAGAGAGAGATCAAAGCATACACAAGGAAATCATTCTTATCAAGCGAAAGTAAATCAATAAAGTTCAAAAATTGATTCCAAAGTCTGCCCTAAGCCTACATATGGATTCACATTTGAGAGGCTTTCTTTATAACCAGTTGGTAACATTACAATGAGTTCTACAGACTATATGATCCACGAGAAAGAATATTTCTTAATTTCTTCCAACTGCAAACACAATAAGGACAAAACCTTATTATCAGCCACAAATTTCTTGGATAGTAGACCGTAACAGATCATCTCCAACAACTGATCTTAACTGTTGCATGAAAACATTTTTCCCCAACTTTCCTTCCTGCAGTGCAAATAGTAAAGAAGTCGGATAATATCGATTAAAATTCAATCACCGACCAAATTTTGGGAAAAATTACCACTTATATAACACTTATAAGAAATAAGGCTTGCCTTAAACAATCCACACAAAGTTCGCAATTCTTGAAACTTGGGCATAGGCAGATAACTTTTCATCCTATAAAGCAATTTGGCAATTACGTGAGACGGCGGAACCCAATTCACACTAGAGACACCATTTACTGAACCTGTAAAATAATTGTACCTCAGTTTCAAACAAAACTATAAGCAAGAGAATACATAAAATCAAGGAGGCTTACCTGGCACATTTGCAGGCCTGTAGCTGACAACACACTCCGGAACAATATGGGTGTTCATATTCGCATACCACACTGTATACCACTTAGGACTAGTCAAGTCATCCACACCAGTATCGTACTCTACACTTGAAGGATGAGACTGTCGAGACGCTGCATCAATCTTCTCGCATTTTCCTAGTATCACTTTACACAAAATGACATGTTTCTCGCCATTCTCATCCATCTCCAACAACAATGCACTGGACGAAAAACCAAAAAAGATTAAAAAGCAAGTAAACCTAAAATGCATTAACTTTTTTTCTTGTTTTTCACAAACGATCAACAATGAAACTATAAGCCATAAAATTGGTAACCAATACAATGAAAAATTAAACCAGCTGTCTGAAGAAAACTCAAGTTGAATCTCAAACACATAATACCTATTCTGGGGTGAACGCACAGGGGACAAGTGAATCCCCACGCCATGACCTTCAGATCTTGATGCCATTGCAGGAATCCCAAACCCATGCATCAAAATGCTCTCAACACCTTTGGCAGATGCCCCATACCATGCAAGGACCATGTTACTCACCCCTCTAGATTGTTTAGTGATCTCCATCTGCTTCATGAAAACCTGGCGACGAGCCGCATCCAGCGGTCCTGTCTTAACACATTGATTAATGACAGTAACTTCTGCACCCGGTTCCACAGTCTTCAATCCCGTCAAAAATAATTTTTTCACCGATGTATAACCTTCTTCTTCAGCTCTCAAAACTCTCGTCTTGGGCCATCTTGGAGACTGCAATTCTTTCTCACAAACAATTTTCCGCCTTTTCACTTTAACGTTGGATGAACTCTCCTCCGGTTGATTCATTTCTGCCTGTTCCTCTCTGTTTCTCTTAGTTAATTTTTCCAATTCATTCAAGTTCAAACTCTTTAAACTTCCCGAACTAGCTAATTTGCTAAGTTTTATCTCGATCTCAATCTTCGGATTGTTCTCATCGCCACCGACAAAATCCGGATCGTTATTATCGTAAGTATTGATACAAATCTTGGGGAAAAAGCACTTACCATCAACATCAATCCAAGAAATAGACCGCTGATTTCCAGACTCCAATTCTATCTCAAGCATGCGGTAAAAGTCGAGAAAACGATCAATCCCTTCAATCCGAGCCTCGATCATGGGCATGCCCTCGGAAAACCCTAGCTTCAATACTTCGACCACTACCTCCGGGTAGTCAGTCCAAGATCCGTGATCGTAAAACATGACCCGTTTTGGTTCGGAGCTCCGCTTGAAGTTTGAGTAATTCTGGATCAGCGGGTCGCGAGACGGCGACGCCTTGGAGCATCGAGAAACATCGACTCTGAGACATTTGCCACCTTTCTTCGTCATCATCGTTGAATTGGGGGCCGAATCCATGGCTACACAAATCTACAAGTTGAGAAGCTCTGGGCACAAGAACTTCTGAGGTAGGGTCCATTTTGCCTACCGTCGTTTTATAGTGGAAGGACTGGTCTAAGGGACGAAATGACCGAATTGGCCCGAAGCAAACGTCAGCGGAGCGGCCACGTGCGAATTTCGATTGCTTCAGCCCAAAGAAACGAATTGACATTTCCAAACATCCTTAGGGTTAATCTATTACGTCACATGTATGTCATATTATTAGTCGTTGTCCTAAAATTCTTTTTTGGGTCTTCACTTTGCAAAATGTTTAAACGTCGTACCATTCATCACGTGATACTTATTTGATTAAATTTTCTAGTTTAACTTGTGATTGTTTTTTTGGGTAGTGTATGCATTTAATGTTACATAAAACTGTGATAACAAAGAAAATTCCTTTCGTTTGTATCAAAACCTAATAGAACCTCAAAACTATGCTAATGTGCTGATTTTGCTCATGGTTTTGTGTGCCTTATTTATTTCGCAGTTTACATGCAGCTCTTGGTTTAAACATTTAACAGTATCCACAACACTACATATGCCGAGCATATCCTATTTACAGGGTGGTTAAAAACATTTTTTAAAAAAAAAAATGGTGTCGCTCAAATTGCAGTATGTCACAGGATTTTGAGACGTCTAAACAGCTAACCTTCAAGGACTGCCAAGGTTCGAGTCACTGACGTAGCTTAAAAAAGTTTCAATATAACATGACATGAAGTCCAGAATGCCGCCGCAGAGGCCGCCTTTAAAAGAGCTGGATTTTGATAAATCCCGTTCCATATGTAGCAACTAAAAAACGTTAGACAGCTCCAAAACTAAATAGAAATGACAAAATATTCTAAGAGCTTTTGGATGCAAAAACAGTGATCTTCTACAAACACTCGATATAGGAGCATAAATAGTATCCTAAAACCTCAACATGCACCATCAGATAATTGATTCATTTTAATCGTTGTGTCAACACAAAAAACTTGCTATAATGTGCTGATTTTTAACATGGCTTACCCAATTGCTGTCGCTCCCCAAGATGCTACATTGTAGATGACTTTGCTTCCATCCCATGCCTTTCTAAGCTTGCCCTTCTTCTTTCTGACAGAGAACGTCTTGCTACTAAGAGCTAAAGAAAATTGTAAATCTAAATCAATTATTAAGAAGGGATCGCAAAAGAAGAAAAATTGTAGGACCCGCCTTATTGAAGGTGGTTTGTGTTGGATCCGGTTTTTCTACGCGCCCAAACGCAGCGGAAGTTTTAAAATTTTATTTTATTTTGACAATCAAAATATGATTTGCTTTGGGCGCTCGTATGATTATAACAAAACATTCATAGGGTGTTGAATTATACCTTTAGTGAATTGAATCACTTGGCCCCAACTAATCCGGTATAGGCGGATCTAGCTCTTGATGAATTCCCTACGAACTTTCTTCAAGGACTCCTTTCTTCTAATTAGGTCCACGACTAGATGATTTGTTCCTCTTCCAAATTGCACTAGAAATATTGGAAGATATTTACGTAGGAGAGAAAATAATTGAGAGAGACGACACAATATTTTTCTTTCCCAAAACCAAGTGGCCCATTTTATTCCTTGGAGGTGGGTCTCTCGAATGTTTCATAGTGGTGGGCTAGGGTTTTTGTCTTTATATGTATTATTTATAATTAATTAAACTTTAATTACATAATTAACATTAATAGGCTTGATTTAATTAATTAAGCTAGTCCAACTAGTTTAATTAATTTAATCAAAGCCCATTAAAACTTTAATTATTTATTATGTTGGACTTGTACTCCTACAAGACCATTAAACATAATACCCACCATATTTAATTTATTAATTAATCAACTCAACTTTTGAGCTTAATAAATTAAATACAGTATAAATTCAACATTTGAATTTATTATTTAAATTATAAATTCAACTCTTTGAATTATTATCACCTCCAAAATTTAATATTTAATAAACCCAACATTTGAGTTTAATAAATTAAATTCTCAAATTTTATAAATTCAACTCCTTGAATTTATTCTCTCAAAATTTAATTATCATAAATTCAACTCCTTGAATTTACTATATAATATAAATTCAACTTTTGAAATTATTCTCTCAACGGGAACAAACAATCCAGTACTTGTGTTACCCTCAATGGTTCAGGGATACAGCTAGCCGTGGGTTCACAACTCCTTGTGATTCAGAATGACATTTATTCTTATTCAGGCTTACCCTAGTTAGCCCCATTCTATTCATCAACACCTTGATCAAGAATGTCATAACTCATTTCTGATTGTACCCATCGGATCATGGTAGGAGCGTCTAGTAGCATCGCCCCATGATCCCCTAGGTATCACTGATAGTGCCTGCAAGAACCAGTCGATTATGATTAACGTACAGTACGGTCCCTTCATCTCATATATCCCGATCGAATCTGCAACCATTGGTTCATCGAAGGTTGCATATTAATTCGATAACTATGTGATAACTATAATAGTGGCATCGCGTGTACTATTGGAGAACTCCTTCTCCAACGTACATCTCATACTCTGGCCAGAGATTCCATGCACTATTATTACATTAGATCACATAGGATATCCACACCCGTAGGTGAGCGGTGAATCCCCGACTACAATGCACTGGCTCCTATATGTGTCGCAACTGTACCCAACCTCGCCACCTGATGACTCTCCTGGAGCCGGTAAACGAGTCAAAGCACAGCCCTAGCATATAGAGCCTCAGTGTTGTCCTGGGTCGTAAGGATAATGGTGTACAATCATAACCACGGACTTATCCTCTCGATGAATGATAACCACTTGGAAAGTCCGAGGGAGGGTTGTTCGGTATAATCATCATATGACTACCCATCTGTACGTTTGGACATCTCCATGCCCTTACCAAAAAACGCAGTACACAACATCACATATGCTAGTCTCGAGCTCAAGCGGCCTTTATCCCTGTTTTAGGCGGCTGAATCGACTAGGAACGAATTTAGAATATGCAGTGTTTACAAATGAGTTTCAACATCGAATTACGATTCATTTGTATTAAAGCATAATCAAGGACTTTATCTATGCTGTTCGCATGGGTATACAGATAAAGTATAACAAGACCATAAAAAGTTAAATTATATTAAAATAAAGATTGTTTATTTCACTTGAGTCAATAACTTCCCCAGCCAACCGTTGGCTTGCAGGGCATCTACTCTAACAATCTCCCACTTGCCCTAGAGCCAACTACCCTTAATCCCATTGGTTCGCGATGCTTTTCAAACAATGGTCCTGGCAAGGGCTATGTAAGTGGATCAGCAACATTATCTGCAGAGAGGACTCTTTTGACTGATATGTCTCCTCTTCCCACAATCTCCCGTATGACGTGGAACTTCCTCAGTACATGTTTGGATCGCTGATGAGACCTTGTGTAGTGACCCGTTCCAGAATCACCTACTAATGAAGAACTAAGCATGCAATTAACTTAATTAATAATAATCAGAGATAACAGCGGAAATATGGCCGACGACAATAGTTATACAACCCAAACGAAAAATCCAGGACAACTCAAACTAAAATGAAATATACGGTACAACCATATCGAATCAAAAAGATACCGAAGAACTAAACCAACCAGCTACTCAACGTCCTCCTCCTCCTCCTCCTGAGCTGTCCAACCTGAGGCCTGCCCCGTGGGAATGGGGTGTCCAAGATAAACAAAACCGAGGACGTGAGCGATAAGAACGCTCAGTACAAAAGCATGAGTATACAAGCCTATATGAAATGCACATGCTATGATATGATACCAGGGTAGTCAAGAAACAGGAGTAACAAAGGATCTCAAAATGCTCAGTCTAGAGGCGCCAAGTGGATAGTGCCGCGCGGTACTCCTCTGGGTCACTGCATCCACTACAAGAACAGACGTGGACCTAAAATGTCCCGGATCACCGAAGCCCTCCGGACCCGTCGGCCACTGTGTACTCTCGGTGTCCATGCGTCCACAAGACAAGACAGGGCTGAGCGGCCCCACAAGATATAGCTTATCTCGAAAGAGATACAGCTCAACAGTAAAGGCTATCTCGAAGGAGATACGGCTCAACATGAAATGCAACATGCATCATAAAACGTGACATAATAGCATGCATCATATGACATATATCAATGCACCACATAATCATGCAACACATATAAGGATGTATACTCGACCAGGATATCTCGGATAGTACTTTCGTACCTCTATCACAGCAAGCCTAGCCTTACGCAACACCGCTAATCAGGTCTAGAACAAGCCTACGCATCAAAAGCATACCCAATGAACAATACTACCATGCTCGACTAGCAAAACCAGTACTACCAAAGGTTTAGGGTTTACCTTCGTCCGTCGACAGCCCTTTGATGTCGATTGCCTCGTAACTCAGGCGTCGCTACGCTACCAATCCTGGCAGCTCTTGGCTATCGCTCGACCGACAACTAACCCTAGAAACCTTCCAAACTTCTCAAATATGAGACACAACTCAAGAATTTACAATGCAAAATGAGGAAATCCGAGCACTATTTATAGGCTGTGTTCGGATCCACCGAACCCACTTCGGAACGTCCGAACTCCTACGTGTCCATCGGCTCTTGACACCTCATGATCGGATCCACCGAACCTACACTTCGGATCATCCGAACTTGCATGTAAACTGACGTGTCGATCAACTCTTGACACCTCATGATCGGATCCACGTAACCCACTTCGGATCGTCCGAACTCTTCGGTGCTACCGAACCATCTTCGGTCCGTCCGATCATGACCACGGTCAAAATTACACATTAAACCTTCTTAATCACCATTAATCCGTTAATTACCCAATTTGGAATTCGGGCTACTACATTCTCCCCCCCTTAAAAGATTTCGTCCTCGAAATCAGGCTTAGAGGATGAACAAAACGAAATAACAACATCGTTATTACATCTCAATGGTTGTTGAATACAACTGATATTTCGATTACAACTGAAAACACAAACATATACAAAGCATAACTCAAAAGAGCTCTGGATGCTCCGAACGCATACGACTCTCTAGCTCCCAAGTGGCTTCTTCAGTGCCTCTGCGCTGCCACTGAACTAAGACAAGAGGAATGATCTTATTCCGCAACACCTTGTCTTTGCGATCGAGGATCCGCACTGGTCGTTCCACGTAAGACAAATCTGAATTTAGTTGAACTTCAGAGGGATGCAAAATGTGAGACTCATCTGCTACGTATCGTCTTAACAAAGATACGTGGAATACATCATGAATACTTGATAGGTACGGCGGCAATGCAAGTCTGTAAGCCAAATCTCCCACGCTTTCCAATATTTCAAATGGACCAATAAATCTCGGAGACAGCTTACCCTTGAGACCAAATCTCAAAATCCTGCGAAAAGGCGAAACTCGGAGAAACACTTTCTCACCTGGCTGAAAATAAAGAGGTCGCCGCTTGGTGTTCGCATAACTAGCCTGTCGATCCTGAGCGATCTTAATCCGTTTCTTGATTACTGCAACCTTATCAATAGCCTGCTGGACTAACTCCGGTCCCTCAACATGTCGTTCCCCAACTTCATCCCAAAATAATGGAGTACGACAACGTCGCCCATACAACGCCTCAAATGGTGCCATACCAATACTACGATGGTAGCTGTTGTTGTACGCGAACTCAATCAAAGGCAAATGATCCTGCCAAGCGGTTCCGAAATCCATCACACAAGCTCGCATCATATCCTCAAGTGTACGGATAGTCCTCTCCGTCTGACCGTCGGTCTCTGGATGATAAGCTGTACTCAAACTTAGTGAAGTGCCCAATGCTGACTGGAAACTACCCCAAAATCGTGAGGTAAAACGAGGATCTCTGTCACTGACAATACTAACTGGCACCCCATGCAAACGTACAATCTCTTGAATGTACAATCGAGCCATACGATCGAAAGTGAAATCACGGTTATATGGCAGAAAATGAGCAGACTTGGTGAGTCGATCCACCACTACCCAAATAGCATCACTATTCCTCGAAGACAATGGTAAGTGAGTAATGAAATCCATCGCGATATGCTCCCACTTCCATTCGGGAATAGGTAAGTTCAACAATAATCCTCCCGGTCGACGGTGCTCTGCCTTAACCTGCTGACAAACAAGACACTTGGAAACAAACTGATAAACGCTGCGCTTCATCCCTTTCCACCAAAATCGTGTCCTCAAATCTTTATACATCTTGTTGCTTCCCGGATGGACACTCAACTTGCTTCGATGAGCCTGAGCCAAGATCTCTTCCCTCAAAGTATCATCCTTTGGTACCACAACCCGATTAGACAAACACAGAAGACCATTAGACTGATAATGGAAATTGCTATCTCCACCAACCAATCGGGCTAATCTCTGAGTCTTGAGATCAGACATCTGTGCATCTCGAATCCGAGCGAACAAAGCTGGCTCAGATAAAATGGTAGCAACACGAATGCTCTCCATACCTTTCCGATGTTTGAAATTAAATCCCAATGAACAACAATCCTGGATAGTACTAATCATAGCACTGGTCTAGAGTGCAGAGGTTCTCACCTTGCGACTAAGAGCATCGGCTGTGAGATTCGCAGAACCTGGATGGTATTTGATCTCGCAGTCATAATCTTTAAGTAGATCCATCCAACGACGTTGTCTCATGTTCAACTCAGCCTGAGTGAACAGATACTTCAGACTCTTATGATCAGTAAAAATTTCAAACTTAACCCCGTACAAGTAATGACGCCAGATCTTCAGCGCGAACACAATAGCAGCTAATTCTAGATCATGAATAGGATACTTTTCCTCGTGAGGTTTTAACTGCCTGGATGCGTAAGCGATCACATGATCATTCTGCGTCAACACACACCCTAAGCCTTGAAAAGAGGCATCGGTGTAAACACTGAAACCATCAGATCCTGACGGTAACGCCAAAACAGGTGCAGAAGTCAGAAGTCGACGAAGCTCTCTGAAACTATCTTCGCACTCAGATGACCACTCAAATGGAACATCCTTCCGAGTAAGTTGCGTCAATGGTCTAGCTACCTGAGAGAAATTCACGATGAAAGCGACGATAATACCCTGCCAGACCTAGAAAACTACGGATCTCAGCCACCGTCGTAGGACGTGACCAATTCAGCACTGCCTCAATCTTGCTGGGATCCACAGAAATTCCTTCCTTGGAAATCACATGACCAAGGAATACTACACGATCAATCCAGAACTCGCACTTACTCAGCTTAGCATACAATTGCTTCTCGCGAAGAATCTGCAACACAATCCTCAAGTGCTGGATGTGCTCTTCCACACTGTGAGAATAAATCAAGATATCGTCGATGAAAACCACAACAAACTGATCTAGAAAATCCCGAAAGACTCGATTCATCAGATCCATGAACACCGCTGGCGCATTCGTCAATCCAAATGGCATAACTAGAAACTCGTAATGCCCATATCGAGTACGAAATGCAGTCTTGGAAATATCATCATCTCTAACTCTCATCTGATGATAACCCGATCGCAAGTCAATCTTGGAGTAAACAGAGGTACCCTGAAGCTGATCGAACAAATCATCGATACGAGGTAATGGATACTTGTTTTTGATCGTCACACGATTCAGCTGGCGATAATCAATGCACAATCGCATAGATCCATCTTTCTTCTTGACAAACAAGACTGGAGCTCCCCAAGGTGAAACACTCGGGCGAATATAACCTTTATCAAGAAGATCCTGCAATTGCTGCTTCAATTCTCTCATCTCTGACGGAGCAAGACGATAGGGGGCACGAGAAATCGGTGCAGTCCCTGGCATTAACTCAATGCCAAATTCCACCTCTCTAACCGGAGGAAAACCAGGAATCTCATCTGGGAAGACATCAGGAAATTCACAAACCACTGGAATATCCTCTATACCAACACTACCTGTGGATGAATCAAACGCATAGATGAGGTAGCCTTCCCCGCCCGACTCTAAAGCACGACAGGCTTTCAGAGCAGATACCACTGGCATTGGAGGTCGCGCTCCCTCACCATAGAAAAACCAACTAGAGCTCTCAGTCGTACGAAACTGAACAAGCTTCTGGTAACAATCCACGGTAGCTCGGTAGGTAGTCAATAGGTCTATACCTAGAATACAATCAAAATCTTCCATCTCCAGGATCATAAGATTCGCAATCAATTCGTTACCCTCAAAATCTAAGGGACAACCCATCACTAGACGCTTCGCTAACACCGAATGACCCATCGGGGTAGAAACGGAAAGAATGACGTCTAGAGAAACATACGGTAACTTATGACGCTTAACAAATCGTGCAGAAATGAATGAATGTGATGCTCCGGTATCAATAAGAACAAAAGCAGGAATACCGCATAAACGAAAAGTACCTGCTATGACTCTCTCTGTCTCATCTGCAGCCTGATCCTGGTTCAGCGCAAAAACCTGACCTTGGGCACGAGGTCGAAGATTTGAACTACCCACTGCCTGACCCTGCCTCCTCTGCTGAACAGTCGTCTGAGATCCGGAACCAGATCCTGCTCCACCTCGCAACTGAGGACAATTTTTCTTGAGATGACCCATCTCTCCGCACTGAAAACAAGCTCCCGCGGCTGATCGGCATTGCTCCGATGGATGGTTCTTCCCACAATGCACACAAGAAACCTTCTTCTTACCAAAGCGGAAAACACCGCTAGACCGTGATCCAGATCCAGAAGAAGAAGAACCAGATTTCTTGAAAGACTGAGATCGAGGGCTCAAAGTACTCGGAGGTCTAGAGGAAAGAATAGCCCTACCACGCTGGAGACTGATCTCTGCCTGGCGACACCGGTTCACTAACCCATCATACGAAGTAGGATTATCACAGACAGTGACTCGATCAAAAATCTCCTGGTTAAGACCCTGAAGAAAATGGTCATACTTGGCCTCAGAACTGCCACTGATATGAGGGGCAAAGGGTAACAACTCGAAGATCTTCTGCTGATATTCATCAACAGACATACTACCCTGCTTAAGGTTCAGGAGCTCAATCGTCTTTGCCTGGCGAAGGGCTGGAGGAAAATACAGCTGCATGAAAGCTGCATGGAAGTCGGCCCAAGTCACCCTACCCTGGGACTGGACTATCGGCGCAGAAGTCGATCGCCACCACTTGCGCGCACGGCCCTCGAGAAGAAAACCAAGGGTCTCCATCTGCTGCTCCTCTGTGCACTGGAATGCACGGAAACAACTCTCCATGCGTTCTAACCAATCCTCAGCATCATCGGGAGTCTCACCGCCGACTAAAGGCTTAGGCCCCATCTGAATGAAACGGTGCAAATCAAAACGCCTAGGACCATCCCGACGATGACGATGTTCACGATGACGCCTACGATCGTCCTGGTCACCCCAACGACCTACACTTCCCTGACTACTCTCATCACCAAAGTGGTCAGCCATCGCTACAAGATAGAATGGGGAAAAAATGGTAAAATGGTCAACGGAAATCCTAAAACAGAATCTATATCCCAAAATCGTAAGCATGCTCTGATACCATAAATGTAGTGACCCGTTCCAGAATCACCTACTAATGAAGAACTAAGCATGCAATTAACTTAATTAATAATAATCAGAGATAACAGCGGAAATATGGCCGACGACAATAGTTATACAACCCAAACGAAAAATCCAGGACAACTCAAACTAAAATGAAATATACGGTACAACCATATCGAATCAAAAAGATACCGAAGAACTAAACCAACCAGCTACTCAACGTCCTCCTCCTCCTCCTCCTGAGCTGTCCAACCTGAGGCCTGCCCCGTGGGAATGGGGTGTCCAAGATAAACAAAACCGAGGACGTGAGCGATAAGAACGCTCAGTACAAAAGCATGAGTATACAAGCCTATATGAAATGCACATGCTATGATATGATACCAGGGTAGTCAAGAAACAGGAGTAACAAAGGATCTCAAAATGCTCAGTCTAGAGGCGCCAAGTGGATAGTGCCGCGCGGTACTCCTCTGGGTCACTGCATCCACTACAAGAACAGACGTGGACCTAAAATGTCCCGGATCACCGAAGCCCTCCGGACCCGTCGGCCACTGTGTACTCTCGGTGTCCATGCGTCCACAAGACAAGACAGGGCTGAGCGGCCCCACAAGATATAGCTTATCTCGAAAGAGATACAGCTCAACAGTAAAGGCTATCTCGAAGGAGATACGGCTCAACATGAAATGCAACATGCATCATAAAACGTGACATAATAGCATGCATCATATGACATATATCAATGCACCACATAATCATGCAACACATATAAGGATGTATACTCGACCAGGATATCTCGGATAGTACTTTCGTACCTCTATCACAGCAAGCCTAGCCTTACGCAACACCGCTAATCAGGTCTAGAACAAGCCTACGCATCAAAAGCATACCCAATGAACAATACTACCATGCTCGACTAGCAAAACCAGTACTACCAAAGGTTTAGGGTTTACCTTCGTCCGTCGACAGCCCTTTGATGTCGATTGCCTCGTAACTCAGGCGTCGCTACGCTACCAATCCTGGCAGCTCTTGGCTATCGCTCGACCGACAACTAACCCTAGAAACCTTCCAAACTTCTCAAATATGAGACACAACTCAAGAATTTACAATGCAAAATGAGGAAATCCGAGCACTATTTATAGGCTATGTTCGGATCCACCGAACCCACTTCGGAACGTCCGAACTCCTACGTGTCCATCGGCTCTTGACACCTCATGATCGGATCCACCGAACCTACACTTCGGATCATCCGAACTTGCATGTAAACTGACGTGTCGATCAACTCTTGACACCTCATGATCGGATCCACCGAACCCACTTCGGATCGTCCGAACTCTTCGGTGCTACCGAACCATCTTCGGTCCGTCCGATCATGACCACGGTCAAAATTACACATTAAACCTTCTTAATCACCATTAATCCGTTAATTACCCAATTTGGAATTCGGGCTACTACACCTTGGTTCCTTTGTTTGCGCAATGGCACCAGTGTTGTCGCAGTACAACGGGACTGGATCAACTCTATTAGGAATAATGCCCAACTCTTGGACAAAATTCCTCATCCAAACTACCTCTTTGGTTGCATCAGATGCAACAATGTATTCAGCTTCAGTGGTGGAATCCGCAACGGTGTCTTGCTTGGAACCTTTCCAAGAGACAACCGCACCATTTAGCATTAATACAAATCAGAGGTCGATTTCGAATCATCTATGTCACATTGGAAGCTAGAATCCGTGTAGCCTTCCAATTTCAATTCTCCACCCCATAAACCATGAACAAATTCTTAGTCCTTCTCAAGTACTTAAGAATATCTTTCGCGGCCTTCCAATGCATTGGACTAGGGTTCGCCTGATATCTGCTTGTAACACTCAGAGCGCAAACAACATCAGGACGTGTCTATATCACACCATACATTATACTACCAATGGCTGACGCATATAGAATACATGTCATCATCTCTATCTCTTCATCAGTTTTGGGACACATAGCTTTAGATAGAGTAATACCATGACACATTGGTAAGTATCTTCTCTTGGACTCTTCCATAGAGAATCGTTTAATAATGGTATCGATATAGGTGGCTTGGGTGAGTCCGAGCATCCTCTTTGATCTATCTCTATAGATTTGTATTCACAATACGTAGGATGTTTCACCCATGTCTTTCATGGAGAATTTACTTGCTAACCATACTTTAGTTGATTGCAGTAATCCTACATCATTCCCAATGAGCAGGATGTCATCAACATAAAGTACTAGGAATGTCACTACACTCCCACTAATTTTCTTGTACACACACGGTTCCTCAGGATTCTTAGCAAAATCAAACCCTTTGATAGTGCTATCAAATCTGAGGTTCCAACTCCTTGACTCCTGCTTGAGACCATATATTGATCTCTGAAGTTTGCATACCTTATGCTCACTTCCTACTGATGTGTATCCATCAGGTTGAGACATATAAATTTCCTTTTTGATGTCTCCATTGAGGAATGCAGTCTTTACATCCATTTGCCATATCTCATAGTCATACCATGATGCTATGGCTAGAAGTAATCTAATGGACTTAAACATAGCAACTGGTGAAAAATTTTCTCACAGTCAACTCTTTGCCTTTGAGTATAATATTTTGCAACCAGCCTTGCTTTGAAGGTCACTACCTTCCCATTCGCCCCAAGCTTTCTTTTATAGATCCATTTGCACCCTATAGGAATGATTCCCTCAGGTTGATCCACCAATGTCCAGACTCTGTTTGAATATATAAAGTCCATTTCTGACTGCATGGCTTCAAGACATTTGGTTGAATCAGTATCAGATATTGCTTCTTTGAAATTCATTGGATCACATCCAACACAAGACTCATCATGGCCTTGTTCATGAAGAAGCATATATATATCTTGCAGGTGGTCTAATAATGCTATCAGACCTTCTAGAAGCTTGTACTTCAACTACTGGTTCTTGGGGATTAGGTTCAACTTCTAAAGTTGAGGGAGTATCTTGAATTTCTTCAAGTTCTATCATCTTGTCTTTTCTATCTAATAGAAATTCCCTTTCCAAAAAGGTGGCATTTCTTGAAACAAACACTTTTGCTTCATTGGGATGATAGAAATAATATCCAACAGAATTCTTTGGATATCCTACAAAGTAGCACAAAGTGGATCTACTATCCAATTTGTCTCCCACTGTCTGCTTCACGTAAGCAGAACATCCACATTTTCTCATGTAAGAATATTTGGGAATTTTTTCCCATCCATATCTCATATGGTGTTTTATCCACTGCTTTAGTATGGACATTATTCAACAACATTGCCGCAGTTTCAAGCGCAAAGCCCCAAAACGATGTAGGCAATTCAGTGAATCCCATCATGGATCGAACCATGTCCAACAAGGTTCGCTTACGACGTTCAGATACACCATTAAATTGTGGTGTTGCTGGTGGAGTCCACTGTGAGAATCACATTCTCTTTTAGATAACCCAAAAATTCAGCACTCAAGTATTCTTCACTTCGATCAGATCGAAATGCCTTAATACTTCTTTCTAGCTGATTTTTCTACTTCAGATCTGAATTCTTTGAACCATTCAAATGTTTCAGATTTGTGTTTCATAAACATATCCATACCTCGAATGGTCATCAGTAAGGATAACGAACTAGGATTGCCCATATTTTGTGCTAACACTTAGCGGGCCACAAACGTCTGTTTGGATCAAATCCAGTAGACCATGCGCACGTTCCATGCTTCCATCGAATGGAATCTTGGTCAATTTTCCTTTTGGACAGGACTTACAAGTAGGTAGAGAATTTATGTCTGACAAGTCAAACATTCTTTCTCCCACTAGCTTGTGCATCCTTCTTTGGGAAATATGATCTAGTCTAGCGTGCCATATTTGTGTAGGATTTGGATCATCTAACTTTCTTTTGTTTGTTGTTGAAATAATGTTTACTTCGACATTCACTTATCATTTCCAGAACATTTCTGGCGCATATAATTTCTTATGTGCAGACTTCTTGCAGTGAAATAAATATGTTCTAACTTATCGGGCTTTGTAGGCCTTTTAAGTATCTTTCAGAGTTTGCTTCTTATTGGGATTGTTTTTCTTGTGAGGGGCAGAACATTTCTTTCCCTTATCTTGTGGGCCATTTTCGTCTGACGAGAGGCCCATAAAAACAACAATTTTCTTATTTTATGGTGATCTCACAAGTCATAAGCATATTGACTAGCTCTTCAAGGCTATCAAATATCTTATTAAACTTGAAGTTCACCATAACCCCGTCAAATGAGGAAGAGAAAAATAACATATTCATGTTTCCTAGTAACTCGTTAGGAATCACATATTCCAGGCCCACCACATTCTCAATAAGCCCAGTCATACGTACACTATGCTCATGGGCCAAAGCCCCATCTTGCATATGTGTAGTCATGAGCTCCTTGAAATTGGTGTGCATCACTGTACGAGTTTCATGTACCATGCAACTCTTGCATGTTTATTCGAATGTCAGCAACATTCAACATATCCTCAAACTGTCCATACAGTTCATTTGACATAGAAGCGAGCACATCACACTTTAGCTTGCACACTATGGTCATACCATCTTGCATGCTTTGTCAGTTCAACAAGACTGACATTAGTGTGTATGTCATTTTCTCCGAATTCAGAACAATTTTCCCAACCAGTCTTGAAAATTAGATTCGATTAGCTTGTTAATAATAAAAATTTATTACGTGACGAAATCGAAAATATACTGATACGGAAACAGAATAATAGTTGCTGATTATTTTAAAATAATTTTAAGATATAAAATATGGATTTCATTTTATAAATCTCCCTCCTACTATTTTGACATTTCCACCACCCTCTGATGAAAAAGGGAAATCGTATTTCCTTAGTAGGCACGTAGAGTCCAATTAGCCAATTATAATCCCGAATAATATCAGCCAATTATAATTTCTAAAAGGTAGAGTCCAATTGCATCCCTATGCAACCTCCGCGTGTTTTGCCTCACGTTTAATAAGGACCCAATAATATGACGCCGTTTATTTTCGCGTGTCAAACCAACCCATCAATGTTGAATTGTAGTAGACGGTCGCCATGAGTTCCCCCAATAATATGAGCCGAAATCATGGGAGTTCCTCTCAATTCACATCATATGTCCGCTGGAAGTCACAGCTTTCCGGCGTACAGGCCTCCCCAATAATATGAGCCAGACACTGTCCGCGGGTAGCGATCAACATGCAACCACGGTTGATGGAATGCAAGGAAAAATTAAACTCTTTTAATTTCTACTTTTCCGGTTTGATATAAATTTTGAATCATATTCAAAATGAGGTATTTTAATTTAAAAAATTGTCTCATCATTTTAATTTGAAAATCACGTGCCACGAGTTTGTATGTTTGCCGGATTCATGCAACTATATTATCTAATAATATACATACATGCATACTACTATATATCACATATATCATAATATGATATTCAACAATAAATAAGGATGATCGATCGCCAACACTATTAGATCCATGTGAGCCATACATGGATCCAGGTCCAACCTAGGTGAATGCAGGGATGCAAATGCAACTATTACAAGAGCTTCCAATATTTTACATGTCTTCGTCTTGATCATCGGGCCCACCATCTTCCAGTCTTGATCTCCCACTATTTCTAATAATTACATTTGGATAGCCATGGCACATAAAGGATACATCTCATGGGGGTGGCAACGGGCCATAAACCAGGCTCACTTTAATAATATCAAATATTATAAAAATGAATAAAACAGTAAAATATCCTAACATACACCTAACACATTGGTCAAGGCTCTCGATCATCCTCCATGCATTTAATAACAAATATTAACATCAATTTAATTAAACAATTTAATTAATTGATAAGTCATATATCTAATAATTTTATCACTAACCACCACAATTATTAAAGATTTAATAAATTAAATAAACTCCTTTATTTAATTTCCAATTAAATCAATAATAATTGATTTCTTGTAAAACTCATTTTACCATAAATAATTAAAATCATATTCTAATTATTTATTTCACAAGAAAATTATTAATTTTCTAAAAATCAATTTTTTCAAAATAAAAATTGAACCAATTTTCAAAAATAACAATTTTACCCAAAAATTTTAAAATTCAGAAAATTGCACCCTAGGCCCAAACAATTCAGGCCCAACATTCAGCACGCTTCCCGAGACGATCCCGGGCAGCCGCCCTCGCTGCCCGCCTGCTGCCCGAACGTTTCGGGTAGTGGCGGCAGCCCCTGTGCGCGCTGGGCGCACAGGTGCGCGCGGCGCGTGCGGACGTTCGCACGCCGCGCTAGCGCAGCCGCCGCGCGCTGTGCGGACGTTCCGCACAGCGCGCTAGCGCAGCCGCCGAGCGCTGTGCGGACGCTCCGCACAGCGCGCGCCAGTGCGGCCGCCGAGCGCTGTGCGGACGCTCCGCACAGCGCGCGCGGCCTTGCGCGCACGGGCTGCCCGGAACAAATCCGGGCAGAAACGAATTTTTTTTTTTTTTTTTCGAAAATCTGGAAAAATAAATTTTCATGGTGCCATAATTTTCTGAAAAATTTTCTTGTGTGGTTAGAAATATATTATTCAATATAATTGAAAATCATACGATTCAGAAAACCTGGCTCTGATACCACTGTTGGATCCGGTTTTTCTACGCGCCCAAACGCAGCGGAAGTTTTAAAATTTTATTTTATTTGGACAATCAAAATATGATTTGCTTTGGGCGCTCGTATGATTATAACAAAACATTCATAGGGTGTTGAATTATACCTTTAGTGAATTGAATCACTTGGCCCCAACTAATCCGGTATAGGCGGATCTAGCTCTTGATGAATTCCCTACGAACTTTCTTCAAGGACTCCTTTCTTCTAATCAGGTCCACGACTAGATGATTTGTTCCTCTTCCAAATTGCACTAGAAATATTGGAAGATATTTACGTAGGATAGAAAATAATTGAGAGAGACGACACAATATTTTTCTTTCCCAAAACCAAGTGGCCCATTTTATTCCTTGGAGGTGGGTCTCTCGAATGTTTCATAGTGGTGGGCTAGGGTTTTTGTCTTTATATGTATTATTTATAATTAATTAAACCCTAATTACATAATTAACATTAATGGGCTTGATTTAATTAATTAAGCTAGTCCAACTAGTTTAATTAATTTAATCAAAGCCCATTAAAACTTTAATTATTTATTATGTTGGACTTGTACTCCTACAAGACCATTAAACATAATACCCACCATATTTAATTTATTAATTAATCAACTCAACTTTTGAGCTTAATAAATTAAATACAGTATAAATTCAACATTTGAATTTATTATTTAAATTATAAATTCAACTCTTTGAATTATTATCACCTCCAAAATTTAATATTTAATAAACCCAACATTTGAGTTTAATAAATTAAATTCTCAAATTTTATAAATTCAACTCCTTGAATTTATTCTCTCAAAATTTAATTATCATAAATTCAACTCCTTGAATTTACTATATAATATAAATTCAACTTTTGAATTTATTCTCTCAACGGGAACAAACAATCCAGTACTTGTGTGACCCTCAATGGTTCAGGGATACAGCTAGCCGTGGGTTCACAACTCCTTGTGATTCAGAATGACATTTATTCTTATTCAGGCTTACCCTAGTTAGCCCCATTCTATTCATCAACACCTTGATCAAGAATGTCAGAACTCATTTCTGATTGTACCCATCGGATCATGGTAGGAGCGTCTAGTAGCATCGCCCCATGATCCCCTAGGTATCACTGATAGTGCCTGCAAGAACCAGTCGATTATGATTAACGTACAGTACGGTCCCTTCATCTCATATATTCCGATCGAATCTGCAACCATTGGTTCATCGAGGGTTTCATATTAATTCGATAACTATGTGATAACTATAATAGTGGCATCGCGTGTACTATTGGAGAACTCCTTCTCCAACGTACATCTCATACTCTGGCCAGAGATTCCATGCACTATTATTACATTAGATCACATAGGATATCCACACCCGTAGGTGAGCGGTGAATCCCCGACTACAATGCACTGGCTCCTATATGTGTCGCAACTGTACCCAACCTCGCCACCTGATGACTCTCCTGGAGCCGATAAACGAGTCAAAGCACAGCCCTAGCATATAGAGCCTCAGTGTTGTCCCGGGTCGTAAGGACTAATGGTGTACAATCATAACCACGGACTTATCCTCTCGATGAATGATAACCACTTGGAAAGTCCGAGGGAGGGTTGTTCGGTATAATCATCATATGACTACCCATCTGTATGTTTGGACATCTCCATGCCCTTACCAAGAAACGCAGTACACAACATCACAGATGCTAGTCTCGAGCTCAAGCGGCCTTTATCCCTGTTTTTAGGCGGCTGAATCGACTAGGAACGAATTTAGAATATGCAGTGTTTACAAATGAGTTTCAACATCGAATTACGATTCATTTGTATTAAAGCATAATCAAGGACTTTATCTATGCTGTTCGCATGGGTATACAGATAAAGTATAACAAGACCATAAAAAGTTAAATTATATTAAAATAAAGATTGTTTATTTCACTTGAGTCAATAACTTCCCCAGCCAACCGTTGGCTTGCAGGGCATCTACTCTAACAGTTTGGCGACAAATCCTGCAAAACAAAGCAGAAAATATGTGAATACAACAAGAAAAAGTTCATTTTTAACTCGTATGAGTAGGAAATAAACGCCCCAGAAAAAAACTGAATCACTCATCTCGTTAGAGATAAAAACCATTTTTGAAATCCTGAACGACGAAGCATTAAAAACCCACAGAAGCAAACCCACTTATTCAGTTGAAATTCCAGTAACTTCACAGTCAATAGATGAAGCAATGGATTGCACTGAGCAAATTAACAAATACTAGACATTAATTAAGGGCACTCATAATTTGGAGCTTGTGGATACTACAGTCATATGAGTACAAATAAATGTTTAAGCAAACGGGCTTCAGTAAGCATTTTACCAAATTTGAATCAAGCGACTATGCAGTTCAAAACCTTCAACAAGGTAAGCTAAAACAGGATACTCTGCCCACACCCACGTACAGAGCGAGTATTGAATCAACAACAGAACAAGACATGCCACGGGTTTCAGCTAAAACATCATCGAGATCTTCGGGTTCATCCAGAGGCGAGCTGTTGGAGGGGAAACTGATATTGCTGAAGCACCTTCTCTAGGGTTTTCCTCTTTATACGAACGACCCACCATCCATAAATTTTGCTTTTGTATTATTATTATTACCAAACTCAAAGCTAACAACGATTGAATTGATCATCTTCCTCTGTTTTCTGCAATCATCTTGGACTTCCATTGAATTTAGCCTTCCCAACCCGATTATCTTATTAATATTTTTTCAGAAAACAAAATCATATCACTATTTAGCAATATTGTCTCTTTTAGTTTTAGATTTCTTGAAACTTAGAATTAATTGTTCAAGCATTGAAGACTATGTACAGTTCTCTTTTCCTTTGTTTGTCTGAAAATATTTTCTTGGAAAATTAATCTTAGTATGAATTGACGAAATGGAACAAAGACAACCAAGAAGGGAGAGCGATCCGTCAGATCTCTGAAGTGTTGGTTTTTCTTTCTTTACGGTTCTCTTGATCAATGCCATAATATTGACGTGGGGGAAAAAACAAGACACAAGCATGATTCCTTCGGAAAATATAATAATAGTCTAATTAATTCAGCCGAGTAAATATTAACACATTAAAACGTCGGTTCAACTAATCCTTTTCACCCTCCATCCAATCGTTAAATATTGTTGTTAGATTTTAAATTCTACAGCACAAGTGTTCATTATGAGCCACCCACCAAAATCTTTATCTACCTGCATTATTGTATTTTTACGCATGTTTTGGCCCCCAAAATTTCCCTGGTGCACTCATTTCCTTGCACGTGAGCATTCGGACAGAACCGAGTGCGGAACATAGGCAACCTAAATGAATAGGCAGGACCTCGATCATTGTACCAAGGAAGTCAACCCTCCAAAGAGTCGTTGCAGTCGAGCTTTACACATGCAATCAGGAGCCGGATATGTATATATGGACTGCTTTTTCTTTCTCAACCGGATCTGCCCTTGTCTGTTCTTGTGGCCATCTGCCACCGCTTGTTGGAATTCTGACCATTCCATACTCTGATTGAGGAAGAGTTTCCCAAGTAACACCATATTGGGCCGTACAGTCTTTAAATTCTTGTATGCTCGATGGCCTAACTGGGAATTCACAAAAACCAAATTTCAATTTTCAGAAATACAATTTGCAAACTGCATGAATACATTCCACAGACAACAGCAGGTCCAACAGTTTGATTTCATGATTTGTACTACTTGTCAACTAATTTTGTAAGAAACAATCCAATATCCAATAATAATATCTTATAATGATTGAGTTTGCAAAATTTACCAGTGCATTGTGCATATTTCCCGGAGAAGCAGAAATGAATATGTCACTCTGCATGCTCACGTGATAATCAACTGCAGCTGATAAAGAAGCTCTTCCGTCAATTAGAGCACGCTCATCAGCTGACAGAAGGCTTTTCTTATCCTCCATTAGTGGGAAAAAATTTCGAAGAACTGAGATCCTAGCCTCTCCCCCATATACCTAAGCCCAGTACAAAGAATATTCAGACCATCATCAGTAAAGACTTGCTGACAAGTGAAGGCACAGATTCAAATTTCCAGAACTTGCATCTAAAACTACATGACATCACAATCTTCAATCAAATAACCGTGGTTTTCAAGATACATAAAAGATTAAAGTCAACCTTGTGTGAGGCAAGATATAGGCGGGTATTGTTGTCAAATCCTAAAGCAGCCAACAAGAGTCCAATTTCTTCAGGAGTCAATGGACAACGTCCTCGATTTCTTAATTCGTCATCTTTGAACTGAGAATTGAGAACCCTTCCCTGCCAAATCACTTGACGGTATTTTGCGAGAGCGTGTTTTTCAGCTTCTCCCCCACCAAAATCACAAGCTGAATGTGCAGCCATATCCTGGATAAGACAGAATCCAAAGTTTCAGCCTAGCAACTCTAATTGGTGAACCAGGCAATCAACAGAACTCCGCTTATGAATATAATTTATTGGCCTAAAACTCACCTAGATTGTCAAGGAAAGACACATACTTCTAAACCTAGTTTTTTTACACAAAATAATCAGTCAGGAATACACTAAGTGTTTAAATTTGAAAGGTGCTAGCCAAACCCAAGGATCCTCACTCTTATGGAAAAATATACGCGGTAAAAGCAGATTGAAGGTCATACTTTATCAAAGCGGAGATGCAATACAATATACTTTCCAACTTCCATGCCATTCATACCCTCCAACCTGCTCATGTGCTCTCCCTTTCTCTTTGCACTCGGAGGGTTTCGCAGACGACTAATGAGAGCCTCTGCCAATGCCGTGATACGGGGAACAAAAACTAATGCTTCAAAGTTAACTTTACAACGGAGGTGCTGGATGTCTGGATGCACATCGTCAAAGGCCAATCGATGAGAAAAAGGGGCAATAGCAGCTATCCCAAAACTGAAATAGCAGCAGAGGAATCAACCAGATAAACAACAAAAATACTGTGGAAGTAATGTTGAGCCAAGTTAGTTTAGTAACACAATAACATGTTTATAGTCACTTCAAAAGTTATGTTATTTATCAATGTTACATGCAAAAGGCACGTCACAAAGATATGTTTAGTTTTTTTATGGCATCGTACACCAGTATATGACACCACATTCATTTTCATTGTCACAGCTTCCTAGTTGCAAAAACCATCGAAGTAGCCTATTTGCCTGGTCATTTTGGATATAACCTAATCTTATGTCTCCCATGGTTTGCTTATAGAGAAAACTAAGCATGCATAGAGTTCATCAACTATCATCACTTGGCATTCATTTCGGATAAACTGTAATTTTAAATGATTCCTGCACAGAGAAAATGATATGTAGGCATCCATATTTCATATACAAATCTATTTTGGCTGGCCCTGGTTCATTTTTCTAAATACCAAAAATTTAGAAACGTAAAAAGGCCTATCACATAATTTCTGAACAAGTATTGGAGTAACCAACATACGGAAGGGACAATATATATAGGTCAAAAACAGTTGGCAAATTCTTGAGTACCCCATATGGGCGTGCACTCTAT
This sequence comes from Primulina eburnea, assembly GCF_022965805.1. NCBI lineage: Eukaryota > Viridiplantae > Streptophyta > Magnoliopsida > Lamiales > Gesneriaceae > Primulina > Primulina eburnea. The sequence goes on along the minus strand of NC_133112.1, from coordinate 501,666 downwards.
GAAGCAACGGATAAAAAACCAGTGGAATATTGTGGGTGTGCAATCATAGTTCCTGATCTTTGGGGTATGCGACTTTTGTAGCGGAATCAACGGAGTAGACAATTGTGAGTAAACTTGGGGTATGAGACTTGAGTAATTAAATCGATTGGGAATGTTTGCATGGTCATACCTCTCTATTACCGGGAGAACATTCTCTATATACCATGACGGAGATGCATGAACTGGTGCATTTTTTATTCTAGTAGCTCGAATGCCAGTTGCATAATATTCCCGGTTACTCCAAGAGTATTCAGCTGGTAGTTCTTTAATTATATAAACTTCATCCTTCAGTGCATTGATGAAGTGATCAACATCAAATATATCTGTGAAAGAACTGAGAGACAACTTCACTTTAGAGGTGACTTATTTTGTTTGGAAACAAAAGATAAGCTCAGCAAAGGATACCTAGAGTCTCTCCACACAGGATTCACTTCAAGGTGTGGGATCAACAGCGTAACATTTAATATTTTAGCAACCGCAACAGCATCACAGATCTTTGAAGACAAAAATAATAATAAGAAGATGAAATAAAACTACTGCTTAGATATGTAACGTCTTTAGATTTAACATAACGTCAATAAATATAAGCAACAGTATTTATTCCTCGTGCTTTACTAAAAAAGACAAGAATTAAGTAAGAAGTTGCATACCCCCATTCTCTGTTGATTCAGTCCTCCATCAAGAAACACCTGAATATAGCCCCTGGATTTCTTCGGCAGATCTAAAGTATGGCGGCAGAATCCCAAAACACGAAAGTCAGATATCTAAACCATCAGCGTGAAATTTTAAACTCGTGTTGAAATTTTAAGTGGAAAACTGGAATTACAGAATTAGAAGCGCTTCGATAAGAAGATGAGAATTTTTTTAAAAAAATAACTCAAACAGAAACCTTTGATCCAAATATGGATCGCATCACGTTCCAACGTAACAGTTTAACGAAGCACGTACTGTGAGACTTGGAGAAGTCCTGACATGGCTTCAATCCTTGATCAGGCAAAGCAGACCACACCCTCGATCTATAATCGTCAGACTGTTCCGAAACAGAACCACAAACCATGGCATTAGATCAACAATTTCCACTAAAAAAAATAATCACAAAACACATGAAGAGGAAAACAAAGCGCACAATCACACGTTGCAAAGCACCATTGAGTAAATTCAAGTGCATGGGCTTCGGAGCATTCCATTCCTGGAAAAAAAATACAAATGAAAAATTCAGTTGAAAAAGAATGCAAATGAAACTAGTGAGAAATCGAAGAGTTGCATACGGAGAGGAGTGAAGGAAAGGCGCGGGACAAGGGCGAGAAGAGGGAAGGGAAAAGGTTGGGAAGGAGAAGGACAAACAGGGGGCAAAATGCCAAAATCCTGTTCTTCATCGTCGTGTCCTCGGCAAAAAGCCCAATATCTTGGAGAAAAAATACTTCCCGATTCCAAGTATATTAGTTTAAAAATTTATGGTAAAAAGTAAAAATCTCAAACACTCAAAATTTATCAAACTACATACTTTATAATATTTTTCTCTCTACTCAATTGTGAAAAAGTAAAAATTTATGGTAAAAAGTAAAAATCTCAAACACTCAAAATTTATCAAACTACACACTTTATAATATTTTTCTCTCTACTCAATTGTGATTTTCTTCACAAATGAGAGATCTATTTATAGAAAATCTTTACACATAATCCAAAAATAAAATACATCATTACCTACATCATCACACACTAATTTTCAATATTCAACACCTATTTTTCAACATTCAACATTCACATTTTCAACACAAATATTTTTCACATTTTAAATAATATTTCAACACTCCCCTTGTGATGATGATCATGATACGATGATGTCTTCATTACATGTTTTATACTGCCTCGTTAAAAACCTTACTTGGAAAAACCCATTGGGATAAAAACCATAGTAAGGGAAAAAGAGTGCAGTCACGTAAACTCCCCCTGATGTTGACATGAACAATTCTTCACAAATTTCGTAGATTGCGCATCCCAATATTATATATGTGCTTTCTGAATATTGACGTAGGAAGTGCCTTTGTGAAGAGATCTGATGAGTTTTCACTTGATTGAATGTGACGAACATCAATACATTTATTCTTCTCAAGCTCCTTGGTGAATGCGAAGAATTTAGGAGGAATATGTTTAGTTCTGTCGCTTTTTATGTATCCTTCTTTCATTTGAGCAACACATGCAGCATTATCTTCATATAGTATCACAGGTTTCTCATCGAATGATAATCCGCATAAGATTTGGATATGTTGGGTCATTGATTTTAACCACACACATTCACGACTTGCTTCATGTAGTGCAATAATCTCAGCATGATTTGATGAAGTAGTTACGAGCGTTTGTTTCTGTGAACGCCAAGAAATTGCAGTGCCTCCACGAGTAAATACATATCCAGTTTGGGAACGTGCCTTGTGTGGATCAGATAAGTATCCAGCATCAGCATAACCAATCATACTTGAATTAGCATCTTTTGAATACAAAAGTCCCAAGTCTGTCGTTCCTCATAGATAACGGAATATATGTTTAATTCCGTTCCAGTGTCTCTTTGTTGGATATGTGCTAAATCTTGCCAACAGATTTACGGCAAAAGATATATCAGGCCTTGTACAATTTGTAAGGTACATAAGGGCACCGATGGCACTTAGATATGGTACTTCTGGACCAAGAATATCTTCATCATCTTCACATGGACGGAATGGATCTTTTTCTATGTTTAATGATCTAACAACCATTGGAGTACTTAAAGGATTTGCTTTATCCATATTAAAACGTTTAAGGATCTTTTCTGTATAATTTGTCTGGTGAACAAACATTCCACATTCTTTTTGTTCAATTTGTAAACCCAGACAATACTTGGTTTTTCCAAGATCCTTCATTTCAAATTCTTCCTTCAAGTATGACACAACTTCTTGAATTTCCTTATTCGTTCCAATGATGTTTAAATCATCAACATATACAGCAATAATTACGCATCCGGATGTTGTTTTCTTAATGAAAACACAAGGGCATATTGAATTATTTACATATCCCTTTTTCATCAAGTGATCACTTAGTCGATTATACCACATTCGACCTGATTGCTTTAACCCATATAATGATCTTTGTAATTTCACAGAATAACATTCCCTGGGTTTTGAACTTTGTGCTTCAGGCATCTTAAATCCTTCAGGGATTTTCATATATATATTACTATCAAGTGATCCATATAAGTAAGCTGTAACAACATCCATAAGACGCATTTCTAAATTTTCAGATACCGCCAAGCTAATCAAATACCGAAACGTAATTGCATCCATCACGGGAGAATACGTTTCTTCATAATCAATTCCAGGCCTTTGAGAAAAACCTTGTGCAACAAGTCGAGCTTTATATCTTACTATTTCATTTTTCTCATTTCGCTTTCGAATAAAAACCCATTTGTATCCAACAGGTTTTACACCTTCAGGTGTAAGGACTATAGGTCCAAAAACATTACGTTTATTTAGCGAATCCAATTCAACCTGGATAGCATCTTTCCATTTTATCCAATCCTGTCGATTTTTACATTCACCAAAAGATTTTGGTTCATGATCTTCATTATCATTTATGATGTCGATCCACATTATAAGAAAATATATCATCAATTTCTTCTATATCTTTTCGGTTCCATATTTTTCCAGTATTAATGTAATTGATAGATATTTCACGATTCTCGTCAGTTTGTGGTTCTGACAGAACATTTTCATCATCATGTGTTTCTTCAGGAACATCATTATCTATTTTGTGATCATCATGTGTTTCTTCAGGAACATCATTCTCTATTTTGTGATCATCGTGTTTCTCTATGAATTTTCTTTTTCGAGGATTTTTATCCTTGGAACCGACTGGCCTTCCACGCTTCAGGCATTTAATGACATCATGAGTATTTTCAATTTGTTTCTTTGGAATTTCAATTCGAGCAGGGGCATTTGCAGCATGTATATATGATTTAGTTACCCCTTTTGTGTCTACAAATGCATCTGGTATTTGATTTGCTATTCTTTGCAAGTGTACAATTTGTTGTACATCATTTTCACATTGTTTTGTTCTTGGATCCATATGTAACAATGATGATACATACCACGTAATTTCCTTTTCGGTATGTTTCTGTTCTCCCCCTAACATTGGGAAGATTTCCTCATTAAAATGACAATCAGCAAAACGTGCTGTGAACACGTCGCCTGTCTGAGGTTCAAGATATCGAATGATTGATGGACTATCATAACCGATATAAATTCCAACCTTTCTCTGAAGTCCCATTTTCTTTCGTTGTGGTGGTGCAATAGGCACATACACCATACATCCAAAAATTCTCAGATGAGAAATGTCTGGTTCTTTACCAAATGCAAGCTGCAATGGGGAGTATTTATGATATGCACTTGGTCTGATACGAATTAATGCAGCAGCATGTAAAATTGCATGTCCCCATATAGAAATAGGGAGCTTTGTTTTCATAATCATTGGTCTAGCAATCATTTGCAGACGTTTAATCAATGATTCAGCCAATCCATTCTGTGTTTGTACATGAGCAACAGGATGCTCAACAATGATTCCCATAGACATACAATAATCATTGAAAGTCTGGGAAGTAAATTCACCAGCATTATCAAGTCTAATTTTCTTGATTGTATAATCGGGAAATTGATTCCTCAATTTATTATTTGAGCAAGTAATCTTGCAAATGCAACATTTCGAGTTGACAATAAACATACATGTGACCATCTGCTGGAGGCATCAATCAATACCATAAAGTATCTGAATGGTCTACATGGTGGATGGATTGGTCCACAAATATCACCCTGAATACGTTCAAGAAACATTGGTGATTCAGTTTGGATTTTGGTTGGTGATGGTCTTATAATAAGTTTTCCGAGAGAACATGCTTTACATTGAAACTTATTATTCTGAAAGATCTTCTGGTCTTTCAATGGATGACCATGTGTATTTTCTATAATTCTTCGCATCATTGTTGAACCAGGATGTCCTAATCGATCATGCCAATTGATCAGTATTGAAGAATTATCAACTACCATGTTTGATTCAATTGGACTTATATATGTATAATGCAATCCAGTAGGTAGCATTGGTAGTTTTTCAACTACATATTTCTTTCCTGATTTATATGTGGTAAGACACATATATTTCTCATTCCCTTCATTCATTGTTTGAGTATCATACTCATGGGAATATATATCATTAAAACTCAACAAATCTCTTTTCGATTGTGGTGAATATAAAGCATCATTGATCAAAAATTTTGTACCATTAGGTAACAAAAATTGTGCTTTACCACAACCTTTAATCAAGTCTACAGGACCTGATATTGTATTCACCTTTGTTTTTGTTGGTTTTAGTTCCAAGAAATATCTTTTATCTCGGAGGATAGTGTGCGTTGTACCACTATCAGGTATGCAAACTTCATCTTTGTTCATAGTATTTTCCATATTTGAACTTCAAAAAAATATGCAACGAAATAAAATTACTGACAATACATTTATAAAAATACAATACAATACATATGCCAAAATATAACACACGATAAAATATTATCATACAATTACATGAAAAATAAAATGTTTTACATATTTATTCCACCCGCAAATTGATCATTGTCTGAGAAATCAATCAGAAAATCTCCAGCATCAAAATGAGTTGAATTACTCAAAGGTTCACTGTTTTCAGCGAAGTTGGTCTCCTTTTCTTTCCCCTTTATTGATTCTTTATAAAGTTTGCAAAGGTGCTCAGGGGCTCGACAAATACGGGACCAATGTCCTGGAGTACCACATCTGAAACAAGAACTTTCAAATCTTTTTGAGTGATTTTCATTTACACTCATGTTCTCTTGATGCCTTTTCGGTGGATGATTTGGGACGTTCCTTTGAGATGAGTTATTGAAGTAACTATCTCGATTATTTTCAAAACCACGGCCGCGTCCACGACCACGACTATTTCCACGTCCCCGACCACGTCCACGACCACGACCACGACCTCGATTTCGTCCTCGACCAAAATCTTGTCTATAACTTTGATTTTGGTTGTCAGATTTAAATTCATTTTTGCTTACGACATTTGCTTCAGGAAATGCCGTTGAACCAGTAGGTCGTGCCTGATGATTTCTCATTAATAGCTCGTTATTCTTTTCCGCCACAAGGAGACAGGCGATAAGTTCAGAATATCTCAAAAATCCACGCACTCTATATTGTTGTTGTAGAGTTATATTCGATGCGTGAAAAGTGGAAAATGTTTTCTCAAGCTTTTCCAATTCTGTAATCTCGTGCCCACAAAATTTCAACTGCGAGATTATTCTATACATCGCCGAGTTGTAATCGCTGACTTTTTTAAAGTCTTGGAATCTTAACGTATTCCATTCATCCCTAGCGATCGGAAGTATAACTTCCCTTATATGTTCGAATCTTTCTTTTAATCCCTTCCATAAAGCCATGGGATCTTTTTCAGTCATATATTCACATTTTAATCCATCGTCGAGATGTCGACACAAAAATATCATGGCTCTTGCCTTTTCTTGTGATGTGCATATGCCATTTTCTTTTATGGTCTCATTTAGACCTAATGACTCAAGATGCATTTCTACATCGAGAGTCCATGGCATATAATTTTTCCCAGTAATGTCAAGAGCGATGAATTCGAGCTTTGTCAAGTTTGCCATGGTGGTACTAAAAATCACGATGCATTTTATTAGTTAATGAATATTGCAATACAAAGTAATGGATAAACAACAAGTACAAGTATTCGTAAAAATAAAGAAAACACACGAGGAGGATATTCTCCGATAAATACAAGACTCGTGAGTATGATAACTAAAATAATTAAAAATAACCTTGCGAAAGCCATCTTCTTTTTTCTCCGAAAATTTGATGAAGAATAATTTTTAGAGAAGAAGAGAAAGTTGGGGTGATTGAATGAGTTTGAGAGATCATATTTATAGGGCAAAAACTAGCCGTTTTGTTACCGTTTATGACCGTTGGTGAATAAAAGAATAAATGTATGTATTTGTATAATTTTATGGTAATAATATGGTATATATAATATTAGACATGTTTAAATAATTATATATATCATATCATAATATTATAACGACTGTCATAATTTATTTTGTTTAAAAACCTTATAGGCTTTTATACTTGTCGTATCCCTTGCCGGGAGTGTGGGATGTCGTCTTAACATCCTCCCAGGATTTATAACAAGTTTATGAAAAATTTATTTTTATTATTTCTAATAATAACATTATATTGTATATTAAATAAATACACAATAAACAAATAACAGTAAAATAAATATAATTACTTTTGTTACCTTTTTCTTCTGTTTGGAGCTTGGAAAAATATGTAGGACTTTTAGAGCTTCGTGCTGATAACTTGTTGTGAAAAAGTAAAAATTTATGGTAAAAAGTAAAAATCTCAAACACTCAAAATTTACCAAACTACACACTTTATAATATTTTTCTCTCTACTCAATTGTGATTTTCTTCACAAATGAGAGATCTATTTATAGGAAATCTTTACACATAATCCAAAAATAAAATACATCATTACCTACATCATCACACACTAATTTTCAATATTCAACACCTATTTTTCAACATTCAACATTCACATTTTCAACACAAATATTTTTCACATTTTAAATAATATTTCAACAGGTTTTATTTATTCTTCTTCTTTTTCTTTTTCTTTTTCGTTTCTTTAAGGTTTCTATTTTTGAAGTATTTTTTCCTTTTTATTATTATTAATTAACATACAATATTTTTAATAAATTAAATAGTCAGCTAACAGATTTCTTTTATGCAACTTTGTGCGAAAATCGAAATACATAAATTACGGATCCCTTGTTCTGATTTCTACCAACATCGTAACGTATCAAGCCTGCCTTTGTAGCAATAAATTATGCGATTCCCTTGGATATATTTCGTTGTGGTTAAAAAAATATATTAAATTTGTTCTGGTTTAAGCAAGTTTTGGTTCATATAATTCGTAAAAACGCACTAAGATCTTAAATGAATACAATCTTAAAAAGAAAATGTGAACAGTGCAAAAACACAACCACGGAAATATCAACATGATCAGATCATTTTTCTTGAACCCATGGTGCATAACAAAAAAGTTACAACCAAAAATCCTTGTCAATGTTTGATATCTGCCCTAAACCATTAAATAATTATCGCATCGCGATAAAACAAAATGATGACTATATCAAGTTTATACATGTAGTAAATCAAGAAATTACACGTATTATCCATTTTCACATACTATCACAAAACATTCGAATCGTGCTTGGAAGGCCAAGATACATTGTAAACCACGAGTCCCATCACAAGAACAGCACTTCCCAAGACGAAGAAAGGGCTCAAGCTCACGCCTTCTGGTAGGTACGGCAATGGGCAGGAAAGTATATAGATTGAGATTGGCACTACAAGACCAAAGCGAACTTGTTACAAGGGGAGCGAACGATGTAATTTAATTCATTTATAAGCATCGAGTGATGACAGTACCTGATGACATCACAGCAAGGGACGAAGCAATAGCGGACGAAAATTTTAAAAGATTGAGCACAGAAATGTTAAAAGCTATATTGGTTACTACGTATAAGAGAGGTAGCAGTGGAGCTCCATCACAGCCTGGCATAATTTCGAAGAGGGTTAAGTAATGAAAAAGACTATCTTCAAGCTTCAGTTATATAATGAAGAGAATAATATACTTATTTCAAGCAAAAGAATTTCATGAATGCATCTGATAAAATATAAACAATCAGAGGTTCAGATGAGAGCTAACGAAGCGTCCATCATTGCGACTTTGGTTATACATCCGATACCTAGATAATAATGTTAGATGGAAAAATATATTTTAGAAAGGGAAAATGAATTCCAGCTCACAGAAAGAATGGATTACTTATGCATGCATGTACTAAAATAAAACAATAAGAACTTTGGAAACAAACTCATATTACTTGTACGTGCATGTGTATTCATTCTTGATATTCGACTTTTTTAAATTTTCCAAAATAATTATTATTAAATAATATTATAATACAATATATGATATCTAAGTAAAACATCAACATAACTCATAATCATCATCAACACAAACATCAATTTTAATCGAAAAAAGATAAAATCTTATAACTCAAACATAGTAAAATTATATTCTTAAAACCAATTCCCAGCATACACTCTTATCCTATAAGTTCGTCCAACAAAACATATCCTGAAAATTCATGCCACAAATATTTTTCACAAGAATATAAAAAATTAACAAAATATATACTACTTCAACCTTCTTTATGATTATGTTTTATTTTTATGTAGAAATCCTGTAAATAAATATCTTTAAAAAATAAAATCATCCCCCCACCCACATGCTCTGCCTCTGCTAACATTAGTTTGTCTGATTGGCAGAAAGACCACCCATAACTTTCAGAAAATCACAAAAATGACGAGCACATGATTTTCTAAGCCGGTGTATCATGTAAAGACCAATGAGGTACCCTCTCTAGACAAACTCTTTTCCTGAAGGATATCAGAACTGGAAGCGCAACATGAGAATTGCAAATGTTGAGGTCTAATGAAAGATATTACCTGTTGTATTGGCTCCAATATTGAGGAAGCAAGCCGCACCACTTTTCAAGTATGAGGGTAGTTCAGATAATGGTATACCCTTCAAGTTTGACAAAAAAGGCAGAAAGAGAAGCACAAAAAGCCCCTGCAAGCAAAAGGAAACAGAGAATATTGCTATTCAAAAGATTAAATATGGAAGCACCAAGAGATCTAAAGACATTGTCACAAGTTCATATTTTAGTTATATTTATGAATTGAGGGTGCACCCAGCTTACAAGGCTCCTTCCACTAAAGAAACAGATCAGGGTTATAGTCCACTTTTAAAATTGTTCACCAGATGATGACGGGCAGCCACCTCCATCACTATGCTGATAACAATAAAATGTGAAAAGGGAATTTAAAAACCAATATTCCAATTTGGAAACAAAGTAGTTTCCGACGCAACAAAATTGAAAAAGAAATATCCTCTCCCAGTGAGAAACTTATAATTCCTAGTTCATGTCAAACCACGTGAAGAAAGATGTCAGTCCAAGTTCATGTTACTTGCCTTCGCTGGTAAACGGTGATATAACTTAAGGATTAAGTACCCTATATCCACAGTTCATCATGCATGCAAATTCAAGAAACTCTCACGCTTTCTTGCTGCATTTCTGGTTAATTGGCCAAACCCCCCCTATCAGGTACTTTCCTTTTCTTTTATTGAATATGGGAGGGGACCCATGTCAAATGCCTTGTCCAGGCACAAACAATGTTCAATTAAAAAAGAAAGAATAAGAATGATTCTCAAATCGGCATATAATTCATTTCCAAGATTTTACATGTGCATATTGGGCATATATGCATAAAGTAGACACACCCATTAAAATTTTGATAATGATTATGAAATAATATCCTGGTGAAATAAATATAATGATACCTGAAATCCAGATCCAAAGGAGTTGACAACAAAGATGTCCAGCAGTTTTCCCTTTATTAACACAACCAAAAAGATTTAGAAAATTTAAAATTATTATAATCAAGAAAATTCAAGAGATAAACAAAAAGGAAGGGAAAATTGCATGGTTCCATTACCTTGAGGTGGGTTGCTGCATTGAGGAAAACAGATTCCTGCACATGGCTGCTGATATCAGAAAATGATTTATTTCAAGGAGCAAGGTCAAGCTGTCAAAAGATAATAAATTCATTACCTTGAGAATCGAAGCAACTGCTTGGAAAGCGCTTGAAGCTATCATCAATGTGGGCCACACTACTCCGACTCCAGACAGGATTTGATTTTGTTCTGATCCACTGCATTTGCGAGATTTAAATATTACAAGGACATCAGGAGAGTGCAAAGTGTGAAGAACAAAATATGCACAAGCATCCAATAACCAAGAAACATTTATCACTATATTCTCTTTTCTGTTCCAGTTATTTCCCTCCAAATGCCGAAGTTGATTCTTTTTATCTATGAAACAAGCCCACTTCGCAAAATGAACAAGATGAGTTCAGTACAATGTCTTTATCTAGAAAATTGGAAGTCTTTTCTTGAAAAAAAACTTGTGTTATTGGTATATATTTTTTGGTTGAATGAATAACTTTAGAAGCAAGGACCAAAGGCATGCATACACCAATAGGGACCATCAGTATGACCCAATTAGTTCATTCACATTTTAGGTGTCCATTAATTATCCCAAGACAAGAAATAAAACCTCGTAACAGCCAATACAACCCCAGCAGCAACAAGAAAGCATCCAGAAACTCGATTCAACGAGTAACTCCTCCCCAATAGTAGCATGGAGAAAGCCAGCTGCCATACTAAAAAGGTCTGCAATAAAAGTTGCAAAAAAAAAAATGAAACAACGAATTTCCACTTGAACCAGGTTATGTTTGTCTATGGTTGATACTATGTGCGCTGAGACAAGAAAACAGGTCAGTTATCATCTAAAACTAACTTTCAAAGAGGAAAAAAATTAGACAAATTTATAATAACTGATCTGGTGATCAAGGTAAATAACAAGGATCAAATCAAGACTCGGCTTCTTTGCAGGTTTTCTAATCAAATTTCAGAAAACAGTGAATCTTGTTTAAAGCTAGTCTGGAAACCTCTTAGAGATAGGAACTCGTGCTAAAAACTGTCAACTTTGAAGGATATTTAAAGGACTCTATTAGGTAAAAGAACAGGTGTTCGTGAATCAAATAATTCAGTAATGTGCAACTGAGGAACATTTTAAAGCACGTGATTCCGAACCTTCAATTGATGCGATGGAAGCTTGTATAAATCATTCAAGATGAACTCTTATTTCACCCAAGTTCCAAATGTAGCAAAAAAAAGTATTAAATTCTCTGATTGATAGAGAAATTTAAGATGCAAGCCATGGCGGTAAATGATCCCCCACATAAGATTGCATGGTCCATACCTACCCCCAGGAGACACAAACTTAGATTTTTTGCCCAATATAAATAATACTTCAGTATAGAGCTTTGACTGCAGCCCACGAAAATGATTTCCCCATTAAACTCCAGTGAGGTGCAAGTTTAGCTATGCTTTTAGCAATCATTGGTAGCTTTCTAGGGTGTCCAGACAACGTAGTTTAGTGTCTCCACACTTAATACAGTAAAAGGTTCTTCTTAAAAATTGAAAAGAAAAGGGTGTTTGCGCAAGTTCCCCTCGCCACGTAGTCTCCCACTAATTTCTTAACTTTAATATCACCAACAATCTTTGTAGTCAAGATTACATGTCTCTCAAAGTTTACCAAATGTCACCTCAAAATTTACTGAACATACATACACTGTATAAATTGATTAAAAACTAATTGCATCGAACTGAGAAATCAGACAACTAAAAATTAATATCCAGCTCAAACCAAATTGATATTACCTGACTCAAAATGGGTATAGCTGGTCCAGGAAGATTGGCTGTTAAAGATACACGACACTCAGTACGGAGGCTGATGTCAAAGAAAACTGCTAAAAATTGTATTGATTTGTACCTGCAGAATACATTCCAGAAACAACTCCAAGAGCTTCTAGGAAACCAATGATCATAAAACGTGATTTTGGGAGAGCGAGCATCTCATCAGTAACGATGCCAGCTTCATACCTCATATATAGCACAGTAAAATATATAACCACATACCTGTGGATAATACATAACCATCATCTTCTGACTTCCATAAAATTTTCAATTACTAACTGCTATTTTCGTGATGCATTGGAGGAAAATAAATAATAGTTCGCATAAGAAAAATCAGATGATGATAACGTTCCAGTCATGAAGCAGAAATCCTAGCATGATATTCTTTTCCTTATTTGTTGTATTATATAGCTGAGCATCTCATCAGTACCGATACTAGATTGGTACCTCATGTAAAGAACAGTGACATACATAGACACGCACCTGTGTATTATAAACAACCACCATCTTTTGATTTCCATTAAATTTTCAATGACTAACTGCTATGTTCAAAAGAGGTCAGAGGTCAATCATTGTTCGCATGAATAATCAGATGATAGTAATGTCCCAATCATGAAGCAGAAAATCCTAGCATGATATTTTTCTTCCGTATTTGATGCATATCTCGTGAATTTGCTGTAAAACGGTAAAGTTATAACACATCCTTACAAACTAGAAAAAGTGAACTGTATCCAAAAGCCAGAAAGGAAGCAAAACTGCATACTGTCAGCTTACAAAAGATCTTACATTTATATGCCTAGGAAGATCGATTCTAAAGGTCATTTCAAGTTCTTCCCAATTCATTCCCTCACTACTATGCAGCATACTTGGGGTAGGTTTTGACTTAACCTTCAGCAAGCTGGCGAATATATTGAAATTACTAGCAATCAAGAGATATAAAGTAAATAGCTGCTATTATCTTGTCTGAAAGTTTCATGCTAATTTGATCTTAATTAACTAGCTTAAGTACGAAGTTGGAACACTTTTTTAACATTCTATATTAAAGTTGACCAGAACGCAGCTCACTCAGCAAGATATAAATTAAAGACAATGCATCGCAAGTCTGAGTCATGCTGGACTCAATCGTAGATAAATAAATCGAGATCAGGCCAGTGAGCAGTAAAAACCACAAGGGAATGCAAATTAAACTTGAAAATATGTAGTTTTCACCAGGCGCCAATGATCATACTTCACCAGCAGGAGTAAATTTAAACTTTTTTTTAATAACTAGAACCTAAATATTAAATTCAACATTGTCAATATATAATGTAATTAGAAATTGTTGAGAAAATTCATACCCGAAAGTAGTGAGCTGAGCTAGAAAGAAGGGGAACTCCTTCAAGGGAACAAGGGCGAGCTTGTATAGCACGCGATTGGCAATAGCTAGTGCAACAGTAACCGTGGAGCAAGCCACAAGGACTAGCTTCCTGTTTCCATTAGAACCTGAGGAGGGCGGGAGGCGGGGAGATGCAGAACTCGCGGAAATTGGGTGCAAACGCACAAGTGCATGACTAGTCTTTCTATGGTAAATCTTGAGGTGCTTCGGAGAGGAGACGGAGAGCTTGAAAGTAAGTGCACCGCCAGTTGAATAGGCGGCGACGGCGGTGGTCACAGAATGAGTGCGAAGACGAGTGGGATGATGAAATTGTGATGATATAGTAGCTGAAGCGCGAAGACGATCCATTAATCGGAAAACGTAACAGTGATAAAAAAAAAAAAAACATACAACAAAATTTTTAATTGAAGTTTTCTAAATAATCTAATTCAATAATTTTTTATCCCAAAGAAAGGACTCGTAATTTGTTGGCACCTAACTCTTTCAAAATCATCACACCTACCCACTATTTTGGCACGCTACGCACATTTCCGACAGAATTTGTACCAAATGGTGTGTTTGATTGAGTAGATTAAATAAAGATAGATTAATAGTCCACTATTTATCGTTAAAATTTTAGTTGTTTTAATAATCATTTTGACCCGATTTAAGATCCAATTTTATTAATCAAATAGTTATCCATAAAATTGGATCTTAAACCGTGTCAAAATAATTATTAAAACAACTTAAAATTTAACGATAAATATTGGACTATTATTTAATCAACTCAACCAAACACACCCAAATGGTTCTTTCTTTTATTTTTGAAGAACAGTACTTCATAAATCGTGAATTATATTGTTTTACTGACAACAAACGAAAATAAATCAAACAATAATGCAATGAATTAAGTTGTATGTAGATTCAAAAGAAAAAGAAACAAGAAATAAGTTGTATGCTTCGTAACATTTGTCTTATTTTTTTTATAACAAAAATTATGTTTTCCTTTCAACAATCAAGTAAAATGAAAAATCTATATTAAAAAAGATTAAAATGGAAAAATACAAATAAATGATATTTTCCAGCTTTGGCCAGATGATAAAGTCAATGCTCATTCTTACTTCGACCCTATCACTTGGATCCAACCAAATTGCCAACAGAATATAAATATATGTAGTAGAGTATGAAATGAATTTTCTTATACCATATTTACGTAAGTAAACACCAATCGAACCATACACGTACGAAGTCGTAGAATGGCAGTATCATATCAGTCTCTCATACAAAAACATAGGCAAAAGCACAAATGGAATCAACAATCTCAGAGATCAAACTCCGGTAGTTGAGGATATCAGTGAACTTGATTGTGATCTGGTTTCCTTTGGAATAAAAGCGAACCTAACAAAACTGCAATTCCCGTAATAGCAATAGTAAACAGGAGGCGTTTAGTTGAAAACTCCTGCTGCTGCCTTCTTGGAGCACCACGACCTCTTTCAGGTGGCCTAGTGTTCCTTCAAAGACATGTGATGACAAGATAAATAGATAGCAAATGACAAAAAAATGCAAGGAACGTGATCGCCGGTTATATTGTTTGTCGAGTCAGGTGAAACAGTAATTACTAGAAGCACTAAGTCGTCCCACATACAACTCATTCTAGAAAATTTTAAAGTATTTCCATGTTTAGAAAGATCTAATATATCACCAGACACCAGATACAAGTGCACGAAGAAAATGAGACCATTTTCAGACACCTACTTTAAATTGTAATGGAAAAGTTCCTTTTTAATGATGTTCATACGAAGATTCCATCCACCCATTCCTTTGTCACCAAACCAAAAAAATAATTCCGTATTTTCCCAAGTGAAACTCAAGATTCTAACAAACCTTAAGTAGAAGGTGATGGCATAAATTAATCGGTGATTTTACTTACCCGGAAGACTCCGCAGCGTTATCAACAATGCCACTGCATCTGCTTTCATGGCCATATCTTTCACGAAGTCTGATATATTTGTGGCATACATCACATAGTTCTGTCCGGTTGCCACATACTTCCTGAATCAACCATGAAAAACACATTATATCAAGCGAGATGGACCATTTCCAGAATCATCAAAAGCGACTACCCAAATTTTTTTTTAAAAAAAGACTACCTGATGCTCCAATAAATCAATTGCAGGCAGTGGAAACTCGCAGTATTCACATGTTGCAATCCTTTTTGGGCAATTTTCTCCTCTGTGAACATCTAAAATATCACGATCCATTGTTTCACTGCACAGAGAACAAGCCACCTGCCAATTTATCAAGGTCAGCATAAACAGCCGTCAACTGACAAGAACAACAAATTCCCGATTATCTTACCATTTATCAATCCACAAAAGGAGAAATAATTTGAGTACCAAAAATCAGGGAAATGACTAACTAGATGTTGCAAACGATGGTAGTGCTAGAAAGTGCAGAAGATTGCAATCTCAATCCAACCAAAAGAAAAAAGAAAAATAAAAAACATTTTAAAAGATAGGCCAATTGCTAACATTTTTTAGTAAAAGTTTCAAGTCTGCCAAAGTAAGAGAATTTTCAAGGTCTGTCCATACTTACGTGATCAACACAATTATGCTTATTTATCCTAATGAAATCAATGCCAAAAAAGGAAATGTGAGCTCTAAAAACAACTGACAGATGATAAATGGGTCTAGCAGCACTTAAGTTCCACCTTAATAGGAACTCATCAACACGAAAAATCTATCAATCAACCACAGAAAAATCCTGAGAAAGACCAACACAAAACATTCGTTAGCAGTCATTCTTGCTTCCTGCACAAAATCAAGTCATATCATTTCAGTAGGTAGAATATATTTGCATACCGGATCACGACTGCTGAGAAAATGTTCCTCAAAGAAGAAGAACGGAATTATTGTCTAGGTCAAAGGGTTCAGGACTTCATAGGGTGTAGCCGAACATATCTACACTAGGTGGTCCTATAGTCATACAAGATGCATGCTTCAAATGAACCCATTAATTACGTGGCTGATGGGTGGGAACAGGCCGATCACTCCTATAACTCCTTAACTCCCCCACCAACCATTTAGCCCAAGGAGTCCATGAGACTTAGTTATTTTGTATCGGGAAATACCTTATACTATAAAGGTTAGTTTTAGCTGAGCGAAAATCGAGTTTTTGTAGAATTTCGAACTGAAAGTAACATCAAATTTAAAGTAACACGTGAATAAGATAATTTACTAGAGTAAACATACAAATGAGATTAACCCCCTAAACTGTTATATCAATGATAGAATCAAGCTTCATGCACAAATAAGGTAAGCTTTAGATAAAGTTGATGCCAAAAGGACACTGTGAACTCTAAAAGGAATTGACAAATAATAAATAGATCTACCAAAACTTATCTAGTTAGGGACTCATCCACACCAAAATCTACCATCAAATCACAGAAACAGTAGCAATCAAGACATTCTTTAGCAGCCACAGATGGTTATTCTGCATAGTTGAGTCAATAGCTTTTTCACTAAGTCAAATAGAATTGCATACCGGTGCGTGAGTGCTGAGAAAATGTTCCTCTGATAATTTTTTCGGAATCATATCACCACATGCTTTACATTTTTCTAGATTTCTGGAGCAGTGTGCAAAATGTAAATCGATATTGGAGGAAGGAATAGCTCTGTCGCTGTAAATAACAAAAAGAACAAATCAGAAAATACGTCCAAAGTTGAGACAGACCAAAAATTATCAAAGAATATCAGCTCAAACAATTATAATAATGCACCAATGAGGTGAAGACATCTGTTCAACATCAAATTAGACATTTATTGACATTTCATTGTTTAAAAACATGTAACACGTGTTTTTGAAAATGAAATTGAATAGCCAAAGTACGCATTGAACAATGAATTCTCATAACTCATAAGGATTATAAGTACTGACAATTAAACTTGTCTTGCTGAATTCAAAAATAGTTTGGACCGATAAAATCCTTTGGCACTCCCATAGTTTAGTTAGCACAAGGATGACATGCCTAAATAGTAAATCCTACGTAACATACCATTCTATCTAAAAAGTAGCAGTTTGAATTTGATCACTACCTACATGTAAAAATAAATAAACAACAAAATGAAGACAAACTTCAAGACTGATTTTCGAAATGACTCGTGTGTGCCATTAACGTACCTCCTAATAACCACACCTTCAAATCTAGAATTTCATAACCAAAAATTAAAGAATGTTTTCTTACTAGGTTGGTGTTGTAGAATTGTGCAATATAAGAATTGCCATGCGATATCATTTTGTCAACTCAAACACACCATAAGCACAAACAACCACAGCAACCAGATTACATAAATAAAGGGAAGGGCAAAACTGGCCCAACTCCACTCATTTAATTTCTTACCTTTTCAATGGACACAGACCAAAAATGAGTATCGGCATAGATTCACATTAAAATGGTAAAAGTGATAGCTAAGACGGAATAAATTACTAAAGTAACACAACCGTTGAGAACACACAAAGTTAACGACAAGCATCACGCAATCTGGCAAAAAACAGCAGATAATCAGAATTTATATAGTCAGATCTTACATAGGAATGGAGCCAAATTCTTATAAAATAGCTTGGCTTAGATGAACATAAATCTAATATACGGGCGAGGTGATGGAAGAAGAAAATGATTGATCACACAATTATATGCATAAACTGCACACGTTACCAACAATTACGAAAACAAAAGCGTTTACATGAAAAGAATCAGAAAGAAGAAGGAACTTACCAGTGGCTGCAGACGGTGGTGGCGTGATCATCAGAAGTTACAGCCATTATTTCCTCCAGACGACCCATCCGTGCCCTTGAAACAAAAATCCACAAAATTTAGACGAGAAACGGTTAGGTACAGATGGAACTAATTTCCACTTTCTTTATGTCTAAAACTTTAAGATTCCAACCCTTGGAATTTGGGGGTTTTGGAATAAATGGATGGGAGACTCCTAAATTAGGTTTAGGTGGGTGAGGGCGAGGGTGGTATTTTTTTATTATTTATATTTATATTTATATAATCGATTAATCATTACTTCTCTTTAAAGTAAACATATAGCTTAAAGTTCTAAAAAAAAAAAATTAGGTGTATTGATTTTAAATTTTTAATGATTTTGTTGAGTTTAAAAATTTAGATGTATTCAATTTAAATTTGTATATATTCTATATAAAATTTTAGTAGTATTCAATATAAATTTTTGTGGAGTTTTAAAAAATTATGCGGCCTTCAAACATAATTTTTAAAAATCTTAAAAAAGTATAGAGGTTTTCAAAATGTCGTTAGTCTTTTAATAACTCGATATGCGACCTTCAAACTTGACTTTTAAAAATCTTAAAAAAATATTGAGGTTTTCAAAATGTCGTTAGCTTTTTAATAACTCGATGGATTCTATTAAATACAATAATTAAATCATAATATGCAACTAAAAAATGTCAAAAATATTTTTAGTTCACCATAAAAATTTGGACGAAAATTTAGATAGGAAATATCTCAGACTCACATGTTCACTTTCATTTATATTGAAAATGATATTAATACGAACTCTCCTTAAATTCATTCTTTTCTCATCTATATATTTTTCTTTGAACTTTTTTTTGTAAAAAGTTTATTATTAATAATATTTTAAAATCAAATTAATTAATATCTTTTATTTTATTTTTCTAATTTTGATTATAAGTTCTTAAGAAATTTAAAATTATATTTATTAAAACAATTAATACAAAATTATTACAATACATAACAAAAAAATTATAATATTTTATTGAACAATAAATAATAATAATAATAATAATAATAATAATAAGTAAAATTTAGTTTTTTTTATTAATTATTATATAATATTTAATTATCTTTAATTTTGTTAATCTGCATCTCACTTTTGATCATAACTCAAAATTAATATATATGTCAATATTCATTTGAATATACATATATGTAATGTGTGTGATTGATTGATACATTAATATATTTTTACAATTTTATGCATAAAATTTATGAGCAAACACATATAGAAAATTATAATAAATTAAATATTTTAAAATTGTATAAAATTACATTATTTTCTCTATTTTCATGTATAAATAATTGTCTTGTTTATTTTTTGTTAGACATATTATAAAAAAAATTGATATATTTTTTCATACAAAATATAGGATGAGACACTTGCCATTTTATAAAAATTATAGCTATTGGTAATAGTGCAAGTCAAATTTTTCCTCAACAGAGACAATTATTGCACCTCAACAAATCTCCAAACCAATAATTACACTCCTTGTAATCAATGATGGTAATGGTGCAATATTTAAACTGCATAGCAGCTCAAGAGCCATTTTATAGTTGCATATTATGATTTAATTATTGTATTTAATAGAATTCCATCGAGTTATTAAAACACTAACGACATTTTGAAAACCTCTATACTTTTTTAAGATTTTTAAAAGTCATGTTTGAAGGCCGCATATCGAGTAATTACTTATATATCTTATTCTGAAAATTAAATTAATAAGTAACAAGTATTTATATTTATAGATAAATTTTTTTAAAACAAATAAAGTTTTCACAATCAACTATTAGTTCAAAGAAATAAAAAAGATTAACAATAATAAATTACAAAATCTATAGAATTCTATAAAAGTTTACAGATGTCAATATAAGAACTGTTAAAAACACATTATAGTTTCTTTTGATCTTTCTACCTTCGTGATGATGTCAATGATATTTGTGCTTAATAACATTATTTGATTGAAAAAATGAATGTAAATATCACAATAAATAAAATGAAAACTTACTTTGGTCAATAGTGTCATTTTGATCACTTGTTAAATGATCAAATTCAATGAAGCGGAAATTAAGTCTGCCTTAATTTGGCGTTTCTTGCAACTCGGTGAAAAAAAATTCTCTTCGCATCATCAACTCAATACTTGTGTTTACATTTGCATAACTTGAATTTAGTTGCTTCAAGAATGGATTTCATATAAGATAACTTTTGTTATAATTTAAAAGCGGCTGGAATTGTAGAATAACATTGACAAAAATCAAGTCATGCATCATAGTTCGCTACAATATCATATTCATATTGTTCGTAAATAATGGTGATCCGAAAAAGATGTTATTATTGTTCTTAAAGCAATATAGCATTTGAAAAGTAGTCATTTGTGCATTCATGAAAGTTAACTTTCGAATAGTCTTTGAGTTATAATACCTTGTTGAATTGATATCCTTGTCGAATAACAAATACTTTGATCACTATATTTTTTTGATCATGTTGAAACATATCAATCAACATCACATCAATGTTTGTATTACTAGTACGCCTTTAACATGGATGTGCAAAACTTTTCTTTTGACTAGTGATATGGGGGTGCATAGTCGGGCATGTATTGAATCTGATCTATAATTGTTAATAACCACTGTGACAAATGACAATATTAAATATTGTATTTGAAGACATTTTTGTTTATTTCATTAATATTAGCTATCTTTCTCTTCAGCTACCCCAATTATTATAATTATGTGTTTTGTAATTAAATATGTAATAGTTGTTCATTAATTATACATTACAAAATGATGATAATTGAATAATTTTTGATTTGTTTATGAATATTTGGATATAGTCAAATCTTTATAATAATCTATTTAGTATTAGGAAAATTTATATTGGTAAATTAAAACACTTGGTGTAATCATGAAGATGAAAACCAAATTTATATGTTAAATTTAGTTGTTAATTTTTAAAATAATAATGCTATTAAATTGATTTTTAAAGTGTCAGGTTAAATTGTTTAGAAAATAATCATGTATACAATTGTTTGGAATACCTGGTATATAAAGACTAAATTTAAAGCATAATTTTTTATTTTTTTTTTGGGATAAAAAATATAAAGAAGGCGTAAAATTTCATATAATTACCGGAATGGTGAAAAAAAGACGATGTATGTAACAGCTTTTAGTTAAAAGTGGGCAAGGGTCTACTTTTACACGCCTTTTCATGGAGAGGGATCTGCCTGCTTTTTCCTTCCAACTGACTTGTGAATCGTCGAGTGGGACATAAAAAATATATATATATATATATATATATATATATATAATTACCTAAAAACAGAGATGATTTAAATAATTTATCTATTACCTATTAAATGAGCCCAAAAAATAAATATAACTTACGATAACTGAAAATCACAAAATGACAGAAGACAAGGAAAGGTACTACTATTCCCTTCCCTCACCAATGGGCAACAAAAACATACATAGCTAGCGGTTTCTACTTCATTCTGTGGGCTGCCCCAATTATTGTGTTTGTACATGAATATGATATATGCCCAGCTGCCCCCCGGAGGAGTTCCACAGAACCATTACGCCCAGTTCTCCATTTTAATTTATTTTTACGTACGGATTCTCTCATTCCCTTCAATAATTAATAATTATACCACCACTTCAATTATTTTTAGACAAGGAAATTCAAATCCACCGTTAATAATTATATATATATATATATATATATATATATATATATATATATTCTTACAACTAAAGTTAACTAATTTATGAGCATTAAATAATTAATCCAGTGTTACGTATTGAAAATATTCCCCTGAATCATCGGATGTCTTGTTTTTATTAGATGAAAGGTCCGTGGAAGTATGAAATTTAGTTGACCCTACCACTGCTCATCTAATTACATTAAATTGATTAAAAATTTATATTAAACCAATGAAATGAACATATTTCTCCTAAACTAGTAAAAAAAATGAAGTGATGTGTATTTTTCATGGCCAGAAAATAGTAAGGAATCATAAAAATAAACTATACTCGATTATAAATTGTTGATATTGTTTTTTGAACTCGTTGAATAGAATTTTAAGAAAGAAAATAATTTTTTGCAGATTTCTCTGTATTGTTTAATAAAAAATGCTAATAATTGGACAGATCGAATATAATGTATATATTTAATACTACGAAATTTAGTGCATACAAAGACTGACAGGTCTATGATGCTAACTCCATCGTTTTCGGTTGAGACAGCAAATGTGGGTCAAACTTTTTACACCCATCCTGTTTAATATTTATTTATGCTCTATTAAAATCAATATAATTTATAAGTAAAACCAATTCCATTCTCTCTCTCTCTCTATCTTATCTTATATGCATCCATCCACACTATTAATTTATGTAGGGAAATGAAAATAAATAAAATGGAGTTACCAGCCACAACACAATTAATTAGCTTATATATATATATATATATATATATATATATATATATATATATATATATGATTGTGCGGTGCGGTGTGTGTGTGGAAAGAGATCTCATTGGATATATATCAATGGAGTATTACAGTAGTGAAACATGTTTCATGGAAGAGCTCTTGCTTGCAAAAGACATGGAATATGAAGATTTCAATTATCTTGACACCAACATTATCTCTTCTTCTTCAAAGGCCCATTGCAGCTTTGAAGATTACTCCAATTTCCCCATTGACATCCAAACCTTCAACTTCCCAGTATCCCAAGATTCACCCAACACAAATATTCTCAACACCAACTTTTACTACGATTTTCAAGAAGCTCTAGGCTACACCATTAATAATTATGCTGATGAAGATTATCAATCGTCCGTGTTGGTTCCGATGACCGGGGATCCATGTAAAGATGAGCCCGTTCCCGAGATGCCCATTTTTAACGTGGGATTTTGCCCCGAGAATGAAAGCAAAAACAAAATGAAGAAGGTGAATGCAGGGCAGCCTTCCAAGAATCTTATGGCGGAGAGACGGCGGAGGAAGAGGTTAAACGACCGGCTTTCCATGCTCCGATCGGTTGTTCCCAAGATTAGCAAGGTAACGTAGGTAATTTCTTATCATTATAAATGGAAAAGTTATTGATTTAATTTAGCAGATGGACAGAACGTCTATACTCGGAGATACTATAGATTACATGAATGAGCTTTTAGAGAGGATAAACAAATTGCGGGAAGAAATGGATGATGGGGGGTCAAAGCAATTGGGTTTGATGACAATCTTCAACGATGGCAAGCCTAACAACGAATCGTTTGCAAGAAATTCACCCAAGGTACGCATGCTGGCTAGCTGCCTTGTTTCATGAATGCACAATGTTAATTTCCTTGTACTACGTTTCAGATGGAAGTGGAAAGGAAAAATGGGGAAACGAGAATAAAGATTTGCTGCGGAATGAAGCCTGGGTTACTGTTATCGACCGTGAATACAGTCGAGGAATTAGGGCTGGAGATTGAACAATGCGTCATCAGCTGCTTCAGTGACTTTACAATGCAAGCTTCTTGCTCACAGGCCAGTAATATATTGGAAATTGTTTTTTTTTTTTTTTTTTGTTTAGTTTGCGAGCATATACATACATACATACATACATATATACATACATAATGAATTTTATATTGTATACACGTACGGCAGGAATTGAAGGAGAGGGATGCGGAAGACATCAAGCAAGCGCTGTTTAGAAAAGCAGCAGCCTCTACTTTTTTATACAACTAGTATATATATCGGTCGGATGCGTTTCACAAACAAATTTGATTTATGTTGGGTAACTTTTTTGCCGGGCCCGTTTATATTCTTTCTTGGTTACAAACCGAAGCTCAAAATGCTATTTGTAACACTTTTCACTGGTTAAAAAGTTTTTCACGGGATCGATTCCAACTTCAAAATTTAAGGATGTTTTCAGCAAATTTTACAAGTAACTAGCTACATTTGAAATCTATCAAGTTACAATGGCGAACAAATTTTAATTAATGCTACGAGATACAGGAAAAAAAGGTGAAGGTTCAAGGTCTTGTACATAAACAAGAATATGATATGCTAGTAGCTAAATGATATTTAATTAATTAATATAATTAGCTTGAAGATCCGATGGATCTGTAACTTAAATTTCCATATGCACTTTCCACTGATATCCTATTTTTAATTCGTTTTCCCAAAATATAACCATCAAAATTCACAAGAATATGATATGCTAGTAGTTTCTTTCATCACGAAACAGAAAGTAAAAAGAATCAACAGTAGGAATGGGCAACTTTGTCGCCTCATTTCTCCTAAATACTGCAGTCCACAGGTGAGAGACTAATCACACAGACCTATATCACAATATTAATCCACAACTTCTAATTTCCAGTATAGGTTTAAACTTTAAAGGCGTTTCAGTAACTCATCTCTTAACAAGCTTCATACTATCACAAAATTTAAGTTCGGTCTCTGCAAAAGAATTCTCACGCTAAATATAACATTACAAAGAAATATAGCAATGGTGCTAGCCGTGCCATCACCGCTGCAGTTCCTTAACTTCGTTGCTTACAGCTGTATCTTGATCAAATTACAAGTCATCATGGCACCAGAAAATGCACCGTTCTGTCAATTTGTATAAACAACACGTTAAAAAGTTCATTTCCTATTGTTTTCCTTCTCTTATCATACAGTATCTATTTTAGAATCTCGTCCAAGAATTACAAATATGAAAGAAACACCAAAAATGGAGGAATAGTTAGTAGGATTTGCAGCACTATAAATTTCATAGGCTCTCAAATTTGTGCTCAGTTTTAGAACAAATATCATACCTCACAGATCGAACATGGAATATGTGATCTCATGAAATCAAAATCTATTCCTTGGAGGGGAGAACTACATCAAGGTTTTTCTGAAGCATCCAGCCTTTGGGATATATAAGTTCACGAGCTTCTAGATGGAGGTGCCAGTTCATTATCATGTAACAACTAGGAGGAATTCCTTCCATATGACTCTCGTCCTCCACAATCTGTTCAATGAAAGTTGTCTCCTGAAAAGAAATTCAAATAAAATAGGCTATACCATTAAATATAAACTCAACGAGAAAAGATTATCTAAAATTGATGGGGTCAAAATACAAAGACATGACACATACTTGGAACCCCTCCTTCACTGTATCTAACTGCCGGATTGGATCTGAAGTTGCTCGTTGCCATCTCTTGGGATCCCAGAGTATTGTGCTATTGAACGCAAAGCCTGACATATCAACATGGAATCTACGGAGTCTTTTACTCTTCTCATTTGTATGCCATCCAATCACTTGGCTTCCATTACATACAGGACCTTCTAGAATTGCTTTATTTTTGCTTTGAGCCAACATGCCAACAGGCCAAACGCCAAAACGACTGAATATCAATGATAAAAAAGATATAAATAAGAAATCGGAATCATGGACCAAAACTTTATATCAGAAACCTTAAAAATTAATCTAAATTAGGATTATTAAAAACATATGCTTTTTCCCAACAGGCTGAAGGGATATTAATGTAGGCGACTCGTCTTTTCTTACATCTCATGCTAATATTCTCACTACAGAAGTTAGAAGAAGAATTCTACTGTCATGAATGGCAGACTCTCGATTGCTTTAAAATTTAGTGTTTAGAGGAAACAACAGTATGAATAATAAGTGCTCAAAACGAGTATTGACACATGATTCAGTATATCTCAGCTGTGAATCACCAGAGCTGCAGCATTATATTAACATATGGGTAGATAAGCATGAGAGAACCACCTATAATCAGCAGAAATACATCGGTTTCACTTTTGAGCAACCACAAACATGACATTGACACGAGGAACTATCTTGAACCAGTTAAAGGCCTAGCAGTGTAGCACAACAAGCTAAAATGACAAAAGAAGCTGCCAAACAACAGAAAATGAAATCATCACCTAAACTAAATTATAAACTCTCCAGCGAAGAACCATTAAATAAAACCCTTAGTTTTATATAGACAGGTTGGATTCATGCGTTTGTAGAATATCTACGGCATTCTCAAAGCTAGTCCGGGTTCTTACAAGAGAAAAGTTTCCACCAGTAAGAAGAATATCATCCACAGTTATAAAATATGATATCAAGTGAATGTGCGCCAAATCTTCTCACAGAAGTTTGAAGATGCAGTATATATGCTCTAACAGGTTATATCACTTAGAACACAGAACTATTGCAGGTGTCGAAAGGAGTTGAAAAAGAAGGCATATAGCAAGCTTGTTCACATGTTCAGGATGGCAAATGTTAAAGAAACATCTGTTGGAACTTGGAAAAAGAACAGTTTCATACGTTCTAAATTTTTTTAGATAGTGTATCATAAAAAAAAATCAAATTCGACTGCAGACACTATAACTATATCATCGAGAACATATAACTTAGCGAAGAAGTTCATTTTATACTGGCAAACTTTTGCAACTACATACACGCCAAAAGGGAAAAGAATATCGAGGACATCGGGACATAATCAGCATTCACTTGAACACATTTTAAGTATCAACAAGCAAAAGCTGCCAAAATATTATCCAACAAGTTAACGACACAAATCTCCACCTGGATGTTTAATCATCCTCATGAGGTCTATAATCTATTAAAAGTATTAAAACTTACATATTTCAAGAGCATCTTTGTTTTGGTAATAACCCAATAGATGATGGCTCTCAAACAATGATCAAGAATGAAATGTATTCCATCCATCTCACATTTTCACACAAATATCATATGCTGAGTAAAAAGTAAGCAGATCAGATAACCAAATGTAGATGAAAAGGTTGAACATCAATGGAGGCATTTACAGCAGAGAAAATTCAGATGATTTATGAATAAAAACTAAAAAGTCAACCCTGATTTCCCTGATGCTCTCAAATAAATCGAGTGAGTAAATGTTATCATCATCTGCAAAATACACAATTCCATCTAGCCTGTGCCTCTCTATATGCTCGAGTGCAGTATTCCGCTGGTGCACTCCCCTGTCCTTCATATCAGTAGAATTTTTTGTACACACCAAATGTCTGTACATGATTCCCATATTTCTCAAAATATCTGCAGTCTCCATTGATGCAGCATTCATCTCCACCACAATCCACAGCACCGGTTGTCTCACCAGCCTCAAAACCTGTCCTAACCTATTCAAAAAGTAGGCCTGCAAAGCCCTATTAAAGGTTGGAGTGACCACAATCAATTGTTTTTGCGGCACAAAATAGCCTAATGTCCTATCAGTAACATCTTGGCCACTCCTCTCAACAACCCCTAATTCAACAGCATCCAGCACCATATGATTTTCCTTCCGTCTATCAACAACGCTAATATCTCCCTCGTTTTTCTCGGCATTCACAACTTGCGGCTTCATTTCGAAGGAGAAATCACTATTACTCAAACCCTGTGGCTTCAATTCATTAAAATCGCTATTAAATGGCGCCATACCGAGTATAAACCCTAGGAGAAAGAACAATACGCACCGGTAAAGCCATTTTCGCAAAGAAAAGTGATTACTTTTTTTGTAGTTGTGCTTTTGGAGGAAAACTCCAGATAGAAATCTGTGGAGTGGAGACAAGGTCGTCCTGGTATTGGAGAGCAGCTTCTGCGATGAAGATTGTATTGAAAAGGGGTTGTTCGATCCGTTCTGATACGATCGGTCGGCGTACGGGGACAGAGTTCTACGAATCGACGCCATTTCCTCGACGGAAATCGCATCGAAAAAAGCAATCAATATCGATCCGAATGAGGGGAACTTTGAAAGATTGGATGATGCATCGGGAGCAAATCCAGGCGAAAATTCCCCTCTATGCGAAGCGAACCCAAAATGCAGCTGAAGTATCACTCAGCGCGAGAAATATGTAGAAAATCCAGCGCTGGAAAAGGAATGTGCACTGATCGAGGGAAATGTTTTGCGAGTGGGGAAAGAAGAAATAGAAATTTGCCCAGTCTGGCTCCAGGTATGCAGCTGCGAGGTGAGCTGGACAGCCCAACAAGAGTTTGGGCCCCAATGGCCCATATCATTTTTTAGCCCAATCTAAAGAAAATAAATTGCATTGACTTGTGTTTGTGGTTGATATGATAATATATTTTTCCATGAATTGTATTGTTTAGTCAAATCTTATATCATAATATCATAAAAATTGACATTGAGATTTGATCAAAGTGTTCACAGGTTGACTTCATATATAGAGAGAAGCAAGCGACATGGCATATAAATCAGCTCTTCAAAAACAATTTTCATATATATATATATATATATGCATTGAGATGGAGGATATAAATATGTAGTATTTCTCCCCGTCAACATCCATAAAAATGTGAAGGGGAAGTCACTAAAAACATGAGGCCAAGTTAAGATAGGGTGTCTGTGCGTTAGGAAACAACAATTAAGTGTGGAGTTTTGTCTGTATACGTTTACAATATTGTTACGTACAGCTCATACGTTTTTTCCATTTCATTCTCAGTGGTGGAAAACAGTACTGCATGCGTTTTCATCTCAACTTCTAATTATCAAGTGATCACAGAGACTCGTGTGGAAAATGAACTCGCCTTTTACAAAATTAAGATAAGACCGGACGCATTCTTTTATATACATGTATATATATATATATATCTCTCTGAACGTACGTGCATTATTTAATTTGTGAATGTTTTTTGGATTGCAATTGAATTTTTTTAGCAGCTTTTGATCAGTATAAATTGGCTGAATGCCACAAGATTCGCATCTTTTGACTCAGTCTTTCTGTCTTCGAATATCAGACAATGCAGTGGATGCTATGCTATCTTTTATATATATATATATACATATTTAACTTGCACAGAAAAATTGAAATTATTACTTAGGGACGGGGACCGGGTCAGCTGCTAGGTAAAAGCCTACACACACACACACACACACACACACACACACACACATATATATATTTCACACAAATTATATGCCCATTCCTGTTTCCTACCCTAGATAGGCACTCATGACTTTGTTTGTATGTATGCATGTATGAATGACTATCTCAACACCACCACCACCACCGTCCGATCCTCATCCCTACGTGACTATCACTCTCTGCCTGCCCTTGGTTCCTCATCTTTCGTGCATCATATGATTTGTATTCTTATGCTGCCATCCATTTTCAGTTCAATGGAAGGATTCGATCATGGAGTACTTTAATTAATATATGCATTATTGATCAATTATATTGACAAGGGTGGCTAGCTGAAAATAAAATTCTTGATTATGGAAATGACTTAATTAAGAGTATATAATATACAAGCTATAACTAGCTTGTTGATTAAAAAAAACACAACAACATTCACATGACATATAATTAATGTAAACCAAAAAACTCGTGGATTGGCATATATAGAAATGAGAGCAAGCACTAGCAACTTTTTATTTATTTATTATTATTTATAAGCATTAATTAATTTATTTGAGGTCGAATATTATAAACTTTCTTGTCTATAATATTATATAGACAAGAAAATTATATAGTTATCCGACCACTTTGACGCGAAAATGGGCGGCTACTTGTTATCTTCGCACATTACTATATTAAAATTATTTAAGCAAGAGAAGTGAGACACTTGGCATCCATAATAACTTTAGCTGGTAATTGGTGAAACCATATTAATTATATATACATGATCTTCTCAAGACATTTGGACCAAAGAATCGACATTACACTTTATAGTTAATTAACAATATAAATTGATTAAAACTAAAAGTACATTTCATTTGACAAAGTGAAATGCCGACTATATTTATTTATATGTATAATAATAATAATAATTATGCCGAGAAATATATATTAATTACTGGTTAATATAAAATGATCAGTTCCAAACATTCGTATACTGCCAATCAATTATAATCAATAAAAGGTCCTATTTATCTGCATAATAATGGCATGTATATTACAAACTGTTAAATCACATTATTTGGTAGTACCAGTAAACTAAGTCGCAACTTGAGCTTTTTTGCTTTTGCGATGGCATGTGAGCTTTTTTTTAAGGCACTCAAATTTTATCTTCACAATTATTATAATATAATAGACGATGCCGGCCTTATTTATACCACTTTTCGAACTAGCTAGATTTGAAAAATTATATGAACCCTTCATATGATTTAAAAACTGTAATTTCTATTTTTGGCAATTTTAATACTTTTTTTTCTATGGAGGACTGATGTACACGTACGTCTAACATCATTGGTATCACATAAGCATCATGGTGTAAAAGAAACTAAATTACAAAAAATATAGATGACAAAACTGAAATTTGATAACATAGAATCACAAAAGAACCAATAATTATCTCTAATAAAACATGTAAAACTTAATTTCATTTGTCACGAGCTCAATCTTAAACTTTAAATGGAAATTAAAATACGAGCACATGCAACGATAACATGCAAGTCATCAAAATTGAGAACGTTATATACATGCATGTCTAATTAATGATCAGATATTATCAATACTTATTCTCTCAATGAATGTTTGGCCTAAAATAGAATACAGATTAAGGTACTCGGCATGGGCCATGCATGTAAATAACTCTTTTGAAGTGAAGTGAAGTGAAGATGATCAATCAGTACGTTTCTGCTCCAACAGCAATCTTTGTCATGTTAAGCGGATAGAGCAAATGATAGCTGAATTTTGTTTCATAAATTTCAACCAGGCCCCCACCCCACCTCCATCATTTTTATTTGGACGTCTTCCTACACGATATATTATGACACGAAAAAAGTTCTGAATGAGAAATTCATATGGGCACGATGAAGAAAGTGCATGAATCTGTCTAAAAGATGATTGAACAGACCTTTCTATTTTTCATATTTTTTTAGTTAAGAAAAAGATGAAAGTAAAGTGTGTAAATTAATGGAAGTGGCCACATATATATCTTTTGAAGTCAGCTTGCGCTGGAAAGCAGGTGAAATCCCTGCTTGCTAGCAGCTCTTGAGGGGAATATGGCTCATTGAATGATTACAAAATTAAATATTTTTTTTCCATTTCAATTATTTCTCTATTTTGGTACCAACGTTAGCTATCTGGCCAAAGCTTTTATAAACTTCAAAGTTTAAACTTACATGACCTAACTTTACCTTTTTGGCTAGCTGCTTGAATTTTTTTTTTAAAGAAAAAAAACAAAATATTTGGTCATGTATTCTTAACTCTCCAAAAATCGATGTTTCATTTGATGTAATATACAGCGAATTTTTTTTAATTTTGTTTTATATCAAATATTTCATTATTTTATAAATAAAAATTTAAAGCTCACCTCACGATGATATTAATTATTTACTAGAATTAAGATATTTTTACATAAATTGAAAAATAATTCGTATTCAACTTCAGAAAGGAATTCGACATATAATAAAGCTAGCCAGTTGATACATTTTAGTAACAAATGTCATTTTATATTTGCCATCAACTTTCAACGATTCCATCATTCATCTTTTCCCTTAATAAATATCTTTCTGAAGAGAACAAAGAAGATCTAAAGAGATATCATATTTAATATGATTCAAACAATTGAGAATAGTTGGATCATTCAATAAAACTAAAATTGTCAAAAAGTTGAAACCTACACAATTAATTAACATTTAAATTTGACAGACAAAGATAATCAAAATCATAAGAAATTATGTTTATCTTAATTTATAATATTATGACAAACTGATCAGTAATAAATTGGACAACCAAAATTTCCATTTTTGGCAGTCAATATTTTGACGTGAAATTGTTCCCATTAAAGAACATATAAAAAGCAGGAGAATCCGACACCTTAACCTTTCTATATAATATCTAATCTCTTCCCACTTATAAAGTTTCAGAAACTACTACTAATATTCCAGCATGTGTGCGTATAGACATCATGCCTAAAATTATATGCTTAAAAAAATTTCACTGATATTGTTGTATGGTATTGTTCCAACAGCCCATTAATTATTAAGTTAAAACAAATAACCAACTGCACAAAATTAAATCACAATATACATATAAATCAAAACTTTAATTCCAATATGAAGATACAAAAGTGAGAACAAGAGAGTACAACAATGGATCGATGTAGTTAAATGAAACTCAAGAATTCTCACATCAATATACATATGAATTACATACTTACCCAAGTGCTACTGCTAGCAAAGGATCTGTTTCGACTGAGACTGACTTCAACAACTCTTCATTAGCACTTTTCTTGTTAGTGTTGACGGAGTCTGCAGAAATAGGTAATAAAGAATGATTCGATGAAGAAGAAGACTGATGAATCTCTGTGAGTTCTTTAGCTCTTTCAACCTGAAGAATCCAATCTGTTCTACACAAAACTAACATCATCAACACCGCGCAAGATGCCTGTGCCGCAAGAAGTCCAATCCATAACCCTGGAAACCCCAGTTTCATCACAAATCCCATCAAGAAAGCCACCGGCATTCCTACCATGTAAAATGACCCTAAATTTATATTTGCCCCGATACTAGGTCTCGCACTTCCTCGCAACACACCACAGCCGGTGGTTTGTGGGCAATTCCCAACCTCGCACAACCCCGCCAGCGGCAACGCCATGGCTGTCAGCTCCAAGATTTCTGTATCCCTTGTGAAAAGTTTACCCCACCTGTGCCTAATCATTGTGGTGAAAACCATGGCTGCTATGCCTAACACCACGGCGATAAACAGAGAAACAATCATCGATATTCTAGCCTTCGCGGGCCGTCTTGCACCTAGTTCATTGCCTACTCGAGTAGAGACACCGAGGCTTAGGGCTGCGGGGAACACATAGACTAACGAGGTTGTTTGGATGAGAATTCCCATCGAAGCAATTGTGACTTTGGGGTTCTGTAGCAGCCCACAAAGCATTATCATTAGCTCATACCACCACCATTCTAGGCAAACGGAGACGCAAGTTGGCACCGCTAGAGCCAGCAATTTCGACCAGCCCCGGAGGCAATCCATGCTTGGCGCCACCCACGTGTCTTTGTACACGCCAGAAAAATATATAAACAAGCAGAGCATTATAACAAGATTAAGATTTGTCAAAGACATGGCTAAGGCAACTCCTGAAACACCCATATTGAAATACTTCACCAGCAGAAAATTCAACGGCACATGTAGCAACACCGATAGAGATGAGCAGTAAGTTAATGGCAATGTGATGCTTTGAGTCCTTAAATAGATTCTCAAAGGATGAAGAAATGAGAGGAAGAAGAGATCAGGTATCGCGAAAATGATAAAAGTTTGAGCCACAGATGAAACTTCTTCATCTTGATTACACCATAGGAGGATATTTTTCATGTTCAACCACATGAAGGAGATGGGAATGCAAGTGGAGAGTAGAAGCAAGATAGTCCTTTGCATAGTCAAGCCAAGAAGTTTCATTCGTTTGGCTCCATAGGCTTGGCCACAGATGGGCTCCATCCCCATCGCCAATCCAGAAATAACAGAGTAACCAGTTATATTTGCAACACCAATGGAAAGAGACCCCCCTGCAAGTTCTAGTTCCCCTATATATCCAAGAAAAAGCATTGAAATCATGGCTCTTGAATATAATATCAGTCCTGTGACAGCTGTTGGCGCTGATATTTTTCCTATTGCTTTCATTTCTTCAAGGGCCTGATGAAAATAAAGAAACAACGCATTTAAATATGTTGAAGTATATATATGATAGAAGTGGCGTTGGAATTCAGTTAGGTACAGATTGTGATAGTGTTGGTGGCTTTGTGTTTGTTACCTCGGAAGATGTTGGCCATCTTTGAAGTTGTTGTCGATCATCTGTGGGAAGATCCATTTCTTTGTTAGGGTTTAAGAAATGGGTTACATTTGTAGTGGATATGGAGAAAGGGGAAGAGGGCTTTGAGTTGCACATGAATGCTTTCTTCTTGTGCACAATTCAGACAAATTGTTAATAATAATAAGAAGAAAGGAAAAATCCTTAATATGCTGGGGCGGTGTGGTGATTTGCTTTCCGGCTTGATGGGAGTATAACATTTAAGTCGAGTGTCTATATATATGTGTACACGGAAAAATAGGACCCCACCTAAGCTCCTCCACGTGTCGAGAATGCAGATTTGGAAAAGATCAAAAGCGGCTCCCAGTAACTTTTCTCTTTCAAATATTACAACACGATAGATAATGCTAAAAAAAAATTATTCAGTATTTTTTCTTTAAATTATTTGTCGGCTGTGGAGGGTGTGAATAAAGCCTTGTTATATAAATCTTATCTAACAGTAGTGCTATTGCTATACATATATTTTTTGGGAAAATTACAAGTTTTGTGGATCAATAATTGGTGGTTTTTTGCATTGTTTTTCACCGCCAGCAGGAAGCGAGTTTGAGGCCAAGAAACATGGTTTAGGTGAGAATCAAGTATCTTGGGTGGGCAAAATGAATAGGACAGTGGATTTGCTACAAATATAATTGGCCATTTCAATTTACAAAAATAATCTTATTTTCACCGACTTCTTCAGGCTTCGACTCGCCCAAAAAAAGATTATCTTTAATGCTAAGTGGAAGGAATTAGTGTGGTTTGACAAGCTAGGCTAGCTTGCCATCCAAATTCAATTGAATCGACATGGCATGATGCGTATTATTATTGTATGTGTACAGAAAACACTGTACATGAGGAGGTTGAATGTTGTTATGATCAAGAAATTAATTAACTTTTCGTTTAATTCTTGCATGCGGCATAGATATATGCACGAAGCCAATTAGTGTGGCCATGGCATGTGATGAAGCAAGCAACACAGCCAAACATTGCTGCACTAGTTGCCCAATATGTGAGGCACGAGTTCATTCTGAAATCACTCAGAGGACCCATTTTTTGGCTCTGTATTCTAAATTTCACTTATTCATCAGATATTACAATATGTGTATATATATATATATATATATATATTGAAAAAAGTGGTCCGAGCTTCTATTTTCTTGAAAGAAGTGGAAATGAAAACATTTTGTTGGTCATCATTATTGTGACAAAAGAATTGTGGTCCGGGATTTGATGTCCTGAGGGATATGTGGAATTTTTTTTTTAAAAAGAGGGTTTTAATCCCCCCATCAACGATTTATATTAGTACTTTTAAATCAAGAACCCATCAACCAATCATGCGTGCATGGAAAATCAGAAGTCATTTTACTTTTGATCAATTAATCACAAATAATCGTCGTACACGCTTTAATCAATGCATCAAGTTGTATTGATGTTTCGCATCCAGTTCGATGGAAATGAAAGTGACATTCACAACCAAAAGTTGTATCTGTATATCAGAACATGTGCACCAAGATAACATCCTATATATATGTATATATCCCTCTCTTTCACTATTCAAGTAATCCATAACCGATGAACCAAACAAACAGGTGGGGTTTCAATGTACCCCCAAAAGTTTTGATGTTCATTGAGCAAAACTAAATGAAATTATTAGCCAGAGGAGATAGATATATTTTCGTTGGGTCCGATATACAATAACAAATGCATATGGACCACTGTGATTAATGGTGGAGTGAATGGGTGCATGAAGAGCCGGCAGATGGAAGAAAGGAAACACCCTGTAACTCAACTAGCTACGTGCTATAACTACAACCATTTAATTTGTATCCCATTCTTATAGCAACAGATGGATGAGACTGCATGCTTTTTTCCTTTTCCTCCCCACTCTCTGTCTCTGTCTCTGTCTCTGTCTCTGTCTGTCTCTGTACCTGTAAAATTGATGCAACACACTGATGGTACAGTACACACTACACAACTCCTTTTTACAATCACAATAAACAAACACCGTTCTGTTTATATTTTACCCAAGCAACAGGTTTTTCCTGCCTTGTAATTCTAATAATGGTGATTATTATTTTCAAAACTGGCCGCTAGCTGTCAGAACACATGTTTCCAGCTCAATACGTTGCCCCATTTGGTTTCCCAAAGTCACACAAAATTAATTCCTATGCATCTATTCATTAGTAAATAAGTTATCCTCTGATTCTAGTGTAAAAAAAATGACAAAATTCTATCGAGAGAGTTTGTCCAATCCACCTAAAATTTATATCATCGCACTGATTTTCTTAGCAGAACAATAATATGCAATGTTTCAGTAACATCTTTCTTTCGCAAAGGCAACAGGGATTATGTATTAATTATGCTTTGAGCATGCGAAAAACAATATTAATCACAATAAGAATCTGTCAACATAACTTTTCTCTGGTTACGAGTAGTGATAATGCAAAACATAAGAATCTATTCCAAAGCTGAGATGCAAATAAAAGAAAAGAGAATGTTGATAAAGTGGTATTACATAAAAATCTAGAAATGCTTTCTCCAGAGAAATAAATAGACAAGGTTTCATCTAATGCAATATTCACCACTCTCTCACTCACAAATTGCATGAGATTCCAAAGAACAAATAATCAGTCATGGGCATCAACATTCCTAAATAGATGACAGGAATAAATCCCCTTAAGTTGCAGCTTATCTTAATGTTAGAATCTCATATCGCCCGCTCATTCTACATTGTGTTATGTGATAGAAACAGCCATATAATTAACATGTATTCTTGAAGATTGCTTCTTATTCTTCTTGTCAACTTGTTCCACAAAAAAACAAAAAAAAATATATATATATATATATATATATATATATATATATATATATAGTTTCAATCTTTGGTTTTCTGAAGAGCCAAATCAAATCAGTAAAACCCATATTAGTTACAAGGTTTGAAACAAGTAGTGAACTGAACTCCTTTCTTTTAGTTGTCAAATGGATTGGGCTATCTTCACTTATGGGCCTAACAGGGCGGCCCAAAAAATGTCCATACTGTTTATTTAGAAAATAAACAGGCAGGCAAGGCACTCAAATCCTCCACTATTTTTTTTTTCTTTCAATTTAATCTCACCACCACAGCCTCACCACTAGATAAAAAATAATTAATATAACTGGCGATTGGGCGACATATGAACGTAACTAATTTCAAATATACATAAATTAATTGAAAGGGGTTGGGATATATCTTGCATTGATTATTTATTTTAAAAACAGAAAAAAATCGAAATGTTCCAAGATATAACGTGGTTTTGTAGGTTAGAAGTGATGTGAAACTACTTGGATTTATTTATCATCAATATATAACTCAAATGTGAAATAATAATAATAATAATAATAATAATAATAATAATAATAATAATAATAATAATAATTAAAAAGTATATCCTGTGTCTTCTTCATTTCATTTTTTAACCAAAGTTAGAAGTGATGTGAAAATAATTGATGGACCAAAGTTATGGTGGATACATTTTCTCTCTTTTGTCTCAGGCAATCATAACATTCATCCTCCATTACTCTCAATTATTATATATATATATATATATATATATATATATATATATATATATATATATATATATATATATATATATATATATATATATCGGTTTAAATAATTTTTCATTCTAACACTCCACTATTTATTAGTAGTTCATATTTTATTAAAATGTAGTTTCAAAACAATTATCGAGAGCTGCCCATAGTTTTTAAAACTGGATCCGACCACTGTTCCTATGTCACACTCTAATCAGATTTTAGATGAATTTTTGCATGCAGTCTTTTGCTTTTTTTGGCCAAGAGTAAAGATGATGATAATAATAATAATAATAATAATAATAATAATAATAATAATAATAATAATATATACCATGTCGAATTGGAATTTATTTTGTGAGAGGTTAGATAGATTAAAAATTTGGTGAAATCTTATGCAATCATTAAAAAAATTGATGCCATGACCATGAAAGAGAAACATGGATAGATATCGTTTTCGTCCAATGTATTTGTATTTCAATGATATAAATTTGAATTTCATTCATTCAATTCCATTCCACATTGATGAGAAATCGGTATCACCAAATCTATTAAATGGACCTAAGCTGATCCCATTAAATATAGTTTTCTCAATTTGTGGCTATGAAATAGAGTGGATGATTGAAAGCGTGGAAGTCAAAGTAGGCGGCCACTTTTTTTCCAATGACAACATTACAAATGATATTTGAGCAGTTGCTTCCAATTTCGACAAACTTTTAAAGAAATATATAAGTGGCGATTCAATCAGGTTCAACCTGCATTCTTCCCACAGTGCTGCATGGCGGCGGCTACCGTGTTCGTCTATTTTCACTTCCTCTGCCTCCTATCCTCGGTCCTCTCGGATGAACTGCAAAATCTTTTATCTATTAAATCTGCTTTCCATGATTCCCCCACCAAAATATTCGATTCCTGGAATCTCCATACCCCAGTTTGCAACTTTTCAAGAATCACTTGTGACTCCCGTGGTTTTGTCAAAGAAATTGATCTTTCGAACCAGAATTTGATTGGGTCGATCCCTTTGAATCCCATCTGCAGTTTGACGTCGCTGGAGAAACTTTCCCTCGGATTCAACTGTATCTACGGCCCCGTGACCCAGGATTTGAGTAACTGCTCTTCTCTCAAGTACTTGGACTTGGGAAACAACTTCTTCTCTGGATCATTTCCAGATATCTCATCCCTCACTGGGATGGTTTATTTTTATGCTAACAACAGTGGGTTTTCAGGAATCTTCCCGTGGAATTCTCTTCAAAATATGTCGAATCTTGTTGCGTTGAGTCTTGGCGACAATCCCTTTGATCTACATCCATTCCCTCAAGTGATTCTGAATCGCACGAAGCTCAGTTGGCTTTACTTGTCAAACTGCAGCCTTGAAGGCCAAATCCCAGAAGACATTGGGAATCTTGTCCAGCTTATTAATCTGGAATTAGCACAGAATAGCATTGCTGGAAAGATCCCCGACGGGATCACCAAACTTAATAAGCTGTGGCAGCTTGAGCTTTATCTGAACGAAATGACCGGGGAATTTCCTACAGGAATGGGAAATCTCACGAATCTTGAGAATTTCGATGCTTCTGCCAATAATCTCTCCGGAAATCTTTCCGAAATCAAATTCATGCATAAGCTGAGAAGCCTACACCTCTACAGAAATCAGTTATCCGGTGAAATTCCAGCTGAAATCGGGGATTTCAAGAATCTTGTGAACTTGTCACTTTACAGGAACAACCTTTCGGGGGAAATTCCTCAAAACCTGGGCTCGTCGGCCGAAATATTCTTCATCGATGTGTCAGAGAATTTTTTCTCGGGCTCGATCCCACCGAACATGTGCAAAATGGGCACGACGAAGAAACTTTTGCTGCTGCAGAACAACTTAACGGGGCAAATCCCCGGAACGTATGTGAATTGCACGACGCTGATTCGTTTTCGTGTCAGCAATAATCAACTATCGGGCCATGTCCCTGCTGGGATATGGGGACTGCCTAAGGCAGAAATTATTGATTTAGCGGAAAATAAACTTGAAGGGCCTGTTACTTCTGATATAGGAAAAGCCAGAACCTTGGCGCAACTTTTTCTTGCCAACAATAGGCTTTCTGGAGAACTGCCTTCTGAGATCTCATTTGCTTCATCTTTGGTATCTATCGACTTGAGTTGCAATCAGTTTTCAGGCGAAATACCAGTCTCCCTGGGAGAGTTGAAGCAGCTCACCACTATTCAGTTTCAGGAAAACAAGTTTTCTGGTTCAATACCAGATTCATTACACAACTCTCTTTCAATCAATGACATTAACATGGCTTTTAATTCACTAAGTGGCCAAATTCCAGCCTCTCTTGGCAACTTGTCCACTCTTAATTTCTTGAACTTGTCAAGAAATCAACTCTCCGGTCCAATCCCAGGGACACTATCTTCTCTTATGCTAAATCTTCTTGATCTTTCCCATAACCGGTTAACGGGTCCTATACCTGAATCCCTTTTGATTGAAGCCAATAATGGCAGCTTTTCAGGCAATGGTGGTCTCTGCACTGAGAAAATCAGGGGATTCCGGAGATGTTCTCCGGAATCCAGCACGTCCAGGTACCTTGGAACAGTCTTGTTATGCCTCCTGATTGCTTCCATTGCCTGGCTTGTTTCGATGGTAGGATTCTGTTTATTAAAAAGGAATAGTGGACATCAAGGGGGACGATCTTTGAAGGATGACTCGTGGGACCTACAGTCTTTTCATATTTTAACATTCACAGAGGATGATATTCTTGATTCTATAAAGCCCGAAAATTTAATAGGCCGAGGTGGTTCAGGCAATGTGTATAAAGTTCTTGTTAGAGATGAAAAAGAATTTGCAGTGAAACACATTTTGCACTCCGATCATCCTCACAATGCCCTGAAAAAGATAGGTAATTCGACGCCGATGTTAGAAAGGCGAGGCACCAGGTCTCGGGAATTTGAATCGGAGGTTGAAACATTAAGTTCTGTTAGGCACATTAATGTTGTGAAGTTGTATTGCAGCATAACTAGTGAGGACTCAAGCTTGTTGGTCTACGAGTATATGCCTAATGGAAGTCTTTGGGATAGATTGCATACTAGTAAAAAGTTATCCCTTGATTGGGACACAAGGTTCGAAATTGCACTTGGTGCTGCAAAAGGGTTAGAGTATTTGCATCACGGTTGTGACAGGCCAATAATCCATCGTGATGTCAAGTCGAGCAACATCCTTTTGGATGAATTATTGAAGCCCCGGATTGCTGATTTTGG
Organism: Primulina eburnea; assembly: GCF_022965805.1. Lineage (NCBI taxonomy): Eukaryota > Viridiplantae > Streptophyta > Magnoliopsida > Lamiales > Gesneriaceae > Primulina > Primulina eburnea. Next base: position 460,379 of record NC_133112.1, on the reverse strand, counting down.
ACTCGCAAAGATTGTTCTGGCAAGTTCAACCCACGAATCTACTCAAACCTTTGCGGGGACGCATGGTTATATAGCTCCAGGTAACCAGGTCATGTCACAAGTCAGCCGTTTTATCTAAGAGATTAAATTTTAACAGATATTGTTACAAGACGTCTTAATTATATTGTCATGCATGCCTGCAGAATATGGATATACAAACAAAGTTAACGAGAAGAGTGATCTGTATAGTTTCGGAGTAGTACTAATGGAGCTTGTAACGGGTAAGAAGCCAATCGAGCCGGAGTTTGGGAAGGCCAAAGACATAGTTGAATGGGTGTCAAGCAAATTGAAGACTAATGAGAGTGTTTTAAGTATTGTGGATTCAACAATTCCAGAAAATTACAAAGAAGAAGCTTTAAAACTGTTAAAAGTTGCTATTCTTTGCACAGCAAGGGTTCCAGGAATGAGGCCTACAATGAGAAGCGTGGTTCAAATGCTAGAAGAAACTCGGGCCGGTGAATTGGTTGGATCTACGGTCAAGAAAGAGGGTAAAAGAAAAGGTTGAGGGAGAAGGAGAAGTTGATGGTAGATCAATTTTATTTATATGGATTTATACTGTGAATAATTATGTGTTGTAGGCTGTCTATTAAGTTAAGCCCAAAATAAAATGATAAACTAAGGTTTCGGATTATTGAGTTTTAATGTATCTAATATGTTGTGAGCCTTTAATGTGTAGAGACATAAATGTAATTTCTGTTTTTATGATGAGTTAAAACAGAAATATCAGAAGATAATGATAATCATTATCTATATATATGGGTCATGGTCCCCATATTTCGCGCTATCACTTTCACTACTCTCTCCCCCATTAAAAAAATATTTTTGAAGATAAACTAAGGATTCTCTCAAGAAAAGAGCACGTATATCTGGAAGATCAAGAGACGTTTTAAAGAATTCAGTATTATAGCTTTAGGTACGCTTCCGCTTTAAGTTTTCAGTCAAATTCTTAATAATTTAGCTTGATTGATTCTGCGGTTTATGGGTTTTCCCCAACAAGTGGTATCAGAGCCACTCATGCTTGAATCATTGAGATTTGTTTAAAGTTTTTGGATATTATTTGGATCTAGATCTGGAAAAGAAAATTTTGTTTAAAATCTTTTTGTTATGGTTTTAGATCTAAAAAACTTTTTTTTGATATGGTTTCAGATCTGAAAAATATTTTGATATAGTTTCAGATTTGAAGATTATTTTTGATATGGTTTCAGATCTCCAAAATATTTTGGAAAACCAATTTTTTTAAAGTTTCAGTTTTTCGGTAAAAAAGATTTGGTTTAAATTGTAAGGATTTGGTGTAATATTTCGATTTTTCTTCTAGTTTTGTTCAACAAAATTTTTTTAGAGGAAAATCGAAAATTTGGATTAAATTTTTTTCATTTAAAAAAAAAGGGTACGGATCCGGGTCAACCGTACGGATCCGAGTCAACCCGTACGGAATTTCCGAATTTTTTTTTAAAAAAAATTCGGTTCAGTTTTATTTGGTTAAGGTTAATTATTCATTAATTAAAATAATGATAAGGTTATATGTATTTTTAAAAGATTAATTGAAATAAAATGTCGCAAAAGTGACTTTTTTTTATGTAAATTAATTTTATTTTGAATACAAAAGGATTTTGAGTATATGTGATTTATATGAAGAATACTTGTCCCAAAGATCATTATCTTCTACCACTGATTGATCAGTTGATGGATTTCACTATGGGCTATGAGTTGTTTAGTTTTATGGATGCATTTCAGGGGTACCATCAAATTTCTTTGGCCGAGACTGATCAATGTAAGGCCATTTCATCACATCGGGAGATACATTTTGTTATGTAGTTATGCTTTTCGGGTTAAAGAATGCTCTGGACACCTATCAGCGCTTGATGAATCGAGTTTTGGCAAAGTAGTTGGGAAGAAATGTTGAAGTATATGTGGATGCTATATTAGGCAAATCACGAAAGATTTCCTGCTTCATTCCGGATTTGGAAGAGACGTTTGCCACTCTTATGCGTTATGGAATAAAACTCAACCCGGCTAAATGCATTTTTGGGGTAAAGAGTGGCAAATTTTTTGGGTTTTGTGTTGAATGATCGAGGAATCGAGGAATATCTTGAGAAAGTCAAGTCAGTGCTATACATGTCATCCCCTCGATCTGTCCGAGAAGTACAAAAGTTGATCGGGAGAATTGCTTCACTTTCCCGGTTCATATTGTGATATGCACACCGAAGTTATCCATTCTTTCAGATCCTTTGAAAGACAATAAATTTGTTTGGAATGAAGAGTGTGAGAAAGCATTCAAAGATCTCAAGAATCACTTAGCTGAGCTTCTAGTCTTGATAAAGCTAGAGCCTAGTAAAAATTGTTTGTTTATTTATCCACCATAGAGTATGTTGTTAGTTCAGTGCTTATACGAGAAGAAGGCTCCAACAAGAATCCTATGTATTATGTCAGCCAAGCTCTCAGAGGAGCCGAGCTCAGGTACCGCGAAGTGGAAAAGATAGCTCTGGCCCTGGACATGACTGTCCGGAAATTACAACCTTATTTTCTCTCGCATCCAATCATTGTGCTTACCAACAGTCATCTAGAAGAATCATGACTCAACCCGAGGTCTCTGGAAGAATGGTGAAATAGACGGTAGCGTTAGGAGAGTATGATATTGAGTACAAATCTCAGGTCGTTATCAAAGCACATGCTCTTCCTATCAGAAATGATTCAGCCGGATGAAGAAGAGATTTGGAAAGTATTTGTGGATGGAGAATCAAGTTTAGCTGGATATGGAGTGGGAGTGGTGATAATAGCCTCACCGGGAGAAAGTATTAAATTGGCTTTGAGAATTGACTCCCAGATGACTAATAACAAAGCAGAATATGAGGCTATTCTTGCTGGAGTACGTGCTGCCCGGGAAATAGGAGCTTCTCAAATCATCCTTTACTCCGATTCACCATTAGTTACTCAACATAGAAAGGGAATTTATGAGGTTAATGACGATAGAATGCTTAAATATCTAAAGCTCATCAAATCCCGGGCATAATCTTTTTTGGATTGTAGTATTGAGCAGATCCCCTGAGAGGAGAATGGTGAAGCAGATGTCTTGGCTAAAATTGTGGGGGCCCGAGCTCCTGATTAATATTTAATGACCAAACAACCAGGATTTATTAATGTAAACAGCGAAAGCGATTAAAATTTTCTCATTTTGGGTCTACAGAAATTTCGGCATGACCTATTCGTAAATAGGACATCCCAAAAATATCAAAATATCACAACAACATTTATATACTCGAAATAAAGTCATAACATCAATTCACAAACCTATAGCCGCACTGGCCAGGACTAAACACATGCAGAGCCGGCAAGGCTCGATCACACAACTAACAATTCAAAACATAGTAAAAACATCAGTACAGCTACACGGGGCATCTCCCCGGTAAATGTGTGACTCCATAATATAGTATATATCTATCTGGGAACTCTCAACCACGACTCGACGACTGGGCACCACTACCTGACGCTCCACCAGACGCGTCAAATCCTCCTCGATAACCTGCTATGGCATCAAAAATAACCACAGCATAAAAAGAAACGAGGGGTCGGGCCCCAGTACGACGAACCAGTAATATTACGACAAATATAACTGACATGAAATAAAGTCAAGTAAAATGCGATGCAATGCAATGTAATGCAATGCGTGTCGGTAGCAACGAAATAATGGATACCAAAATGGAGTCCAAATGAATCACATCAACAACAGTAACAGTGGCCACCCGTGCCAGGACTGCAGCAACGTAATAACATGCCGCCGCTCATCCATGCACGTAGCATCGAGGGTACGGGTGCGACCCGCTCAGTCCTCATGCAAGTCATCAGGAGTGCTAATCCTACCCACCCACTCCATCGATGACGCTACAACTCGATAGATCAGTAACAATAGCAATCAACGGAGTCAAGGCTCGAAATGCTATGCACTAATGAGATCAACTCAAATAAATGCGTGAATGCAATCACGTTATTCACAAAAGCACATAAAGCACGCCACAACTCATACATAATACTTAACGTCATTTCACATCACTATAGACGTCATAATAAAACAGTTCATGCGTACCTCAACTGAACCCTTAATTTACCACTGAAATTTCTTAAGGATTTCTCGAATAATCCAATCCTGTGGCAAATAATACATTTCATATCAACTTCAATTTATTATTCCAATATTCACTAATTTAGCCTAAAATTCCGAAAATCCATAATTTAGGCTTTAAAATTTCTAAAACTCATCGCAAAGTCAAATATACCAATTTATTTAACTTAAATCTCTCAATACCGGACAACTTGAAATTTCGAAAATTCAATCGTACCGAATCTGAAATTTTCGATATTTCTAGAAATTTCCAAAATTTTCATTTTCTATTTCTACTGCTCTAAACACATCCCAATAACGATTTAACATTTCAAAAATCCTAAATCCCAAATAATTTAATCTGAATTTTCGAATTTAATTCAAATAAATTCCAAAAATTCGATAGATACCTCCAATCGCTCCGATATAGTACCTACAATCAATAATCCAATATATATCAATTGTTGGAACTCGAATTATTCAAAATACCCAAAATTTCGAAACCCTAAAATCATAATTCTACCTCAAGGCTTCGGAGTAAAGCTCTAGGAAGCTTAAATCGAGAGTTTCCTCACAAATTCCGGCGAAAAACGAGTGGCGGTCTCCGACGGGTTTCCGAGCAGTCGCACGTTTTCTTAGCAAAAAGGGTATCAAAACGTAGCTCTAGTCGAGAGCTTTCCAACCATATATTTACTTTATTTTTCCGGCGACCGGAGCGGTTAGAATCGAAGGTCAAAGCTTCGAAAATGGTGAAGGGTCGAGAACGATCGGGAAATGCAGAAATTGAAGGAGAGAGAAACGTGTACAGTGTCTGATCTTTTTTTTTTTTTAATTTATTATATATATATATTTTTTTTAAACTTAGTAAATCAAACTGGGCCGGGCTTTTACTTAAACTGGGCTCTCACATTCTCCCCTACTAATAAAAGATTTCGTCCTCGAAATCTAGCATACATAACATTTATACAAAAGTGGTTTACAAACATTTACCACTGATAATACATTGGGAAATCAGAATACATGGAATAATTTATTACATTTTCAAACAAATGAGGCCATTCCTGACGCATCTTTGCCTCTAATTCCCATGTAGCTTCTTCTCTCCCATGTCTACTCCACTGCACCATAACCAGTGGAATCGTCTTATTCCTCAGTTGCTTCTCTTTGCGATCAAGAATTTGCACTGGATGCTCAACATAGCTAAGGGAACTATCCAACTCCACCTCATCAGTCCTCAAGACATGAGAAGGATCTGGCTCATACTTTCGTAACATAGATACATGAAACACATCATGTATCGCAGACAAACTCTGCGGTAAGTCCAAACGATAAGCCAAAGTGCCAATCCTCTCAACAATCGCATATGGACCAATATAACGCGGAGCTAGTTTCCCTTTGCGCCCAAATCTCATAGTACCACGAAACGGTGATACTTTCAAGAAAACCTGATCGCCAACCTGAAATTCTAAAGGCCTACGCCTTTTATTAGCATAACTGGTTTGACGATCCTGAGCTGCTTTCATTCTTTTCCTGATCATTTCAACCTTCTCTTTCATTTCTTGAATAAATTCTGGCATTGACATCTGTCTTTCTCCTACATCTTCCCAGCATATCGGAGATCTACATTTTCTACCGTACAAAGCTTAAAATGGTGCCATTCCGATGGTTGCTTGGAAGCTGTTATTGTAAGAGAACTCAACAAGTGACAATGATTCCTGCCAACCACCCCTGAAATCCATCACGACTGCTCGCAACATATCCTCGAGTGTCTGAATGGTCCTTTCAGACTGACCAATTGTCTGTGGGTGATATGCAGTACTCATCGCCAGCTTTGAACCCAATGCTGATTGCAAACTACCCCAAAACTTCGAAGCAAACATGGGATCACGATCTGATACTATGGTTACGGGCACACCATGCAATCTCACCACATGATCGATGTACATTTTCGCCATTTTCTTATAAGTACAAGTACGATCATAAGGAATAAAGTGGGCTGATTTAGACAATCTATCAACAATCACCCAAATCGCATCACAACCACGATTAGAACGAGGTAGGAGTGTCACAAAATCCATAGCAATGTGCTCCCAATTCCACTGTGGTACTTCAAGACTATGCAACATACCACCAGGTCTCATTCTCTCAGCTTTAACCTGTTGGCACGTCAAACATCTAGCCACAAAATCAGAAATCTCTTTCTTCATACCTTCCCACCAGTAATGAGATTTCAAGATATGATACATCTTTCTCATTCCAGGATGAACACTGTGTCGACTACAATGAGCTTCACGAAGTATAGATTCTTTCAAATCTATCAAATTCGGAACCACAAGTCTACCTTGATAGCGCAGACATCCATCTGAAGCAACACTGAACTTTTCTGATTGACCTGTCTGAGTCAATTCTTTCAATCTATGAACATGCGGATCAGTTCTCTGTGCTGCTTTGATTTTAGAAACAATTTGTGGTTCAACTTGTATAGATGAAACTATAAAGTAGTCGCCCTTAGACTGATAAGTCCATCCTGAAGTTCCCAAATGCTCATGAATCTTTGAAATAGTCAAAGATGTCAACATTTTAGGCTGAACCTTTCTGCTCAGAGCATCTGCAACTTGATTCATTCGCCCTGGTTGGTACTGAATCTCACAATCAAAGTCTTTAAGTAATTCCAACCATCGACGCTGTCTCATGTTCAAGTCAGACTGTGTAAAAAGATACTTCAGACTCTTGTGATCAGAATAAATCACAAAATGTTCTCCGTACAGATAATGACGCCATATCTTCAATGCAAACACAATGGCAGCTAACTCCAAATCATGAACTGGATATCGAGTCTCATGTGACTTCAATTGACGAGAAGCATACGCAATCACTCGCCCATTTTGCATCAAAACACAACCCAGTCCATTTAAAGAAGCATCTGTACAGACAACAAATCCACCTGAGCCTGAAGGCAAAGCTAGCACTGGAGATGTGGTCAACTTTTCTTTTAAAGTCCGAAAACTAGACTCACATTCTGCAGTCCATACAAAACGTCGATCTTTCTGTGTCAACTGGGTCATAGGTCTAGCTATTCTAGAAAATCCTTCAATGAAACGCCTATAGTACCCAGCTAATCCCAAAAAGCTTCGAATCTCAGACACATTGGTTGGTTTAGGCCAATTGATAACAGCTTCAACTTTATTAGGATCAACAGATACTCCTTGTGCAGATATAACATGGCCTAAAAATAAAACTCTGTCCAACCAGAACTCACACTTAGAAAATTTGGCGTACAATTGCGCTTCTCTGAGTGTTTGGAGAACTAATTTCAAATGTTCTTTGTGCTCTGTTTTTGACTTAGAATAAATCAAGATGTCATCAATGAAAACGATAACAAATTATCTATGAATTCCCGGAATACACGATTCATTAAATCCATAAACACTGCGGGTGCATTAGTCAAACCGAAAGGCACAACTAAGAATTCATAATGCCCATATCGTGTCCGAAATGCTGTTTTAGGAACATCTTCCTCTCGGACTCTGAGCTGATGGTATCCGAAACGAAGATCAATCTTGGAATACACAGAAGTACCCTGCAACTGATCAAACAAGTCGTCAATACGCGGCAGAGGATACTTATTCTTCACAGTAGCCCGGTTCAACTGCCGATAATCGACGCACATTCTCATCGTTCCGTCTTTCTTCTTTACAAACAATACTGGAGCTCCCCAAGGTGACATACTGGGCCTGATATAGCCTTTCTCCAGTAAATCTTGTAGCTGTTCCTTGAGTTCTTTCAATTCTGTTGGAGCTAAACGATATGGTGCTCTAGAAATATGATTTGTCCCCGGCATCAATTCAATGCTAAGATCTATTTCCCTTTGAGGTGGAAAACCTGGAATCTCATCAGGAAATACATCTGGAAAATCCTTGACAACGGGAATGTCTGAAACTTTCAATCGTTCTTCCCGTGTTGCATCAAGAGCATAGATAAAAAATCCTTCATTGCCGATTGACAACAACCTAAACATTTCCATTGCAGATACTAATGGAATTCGAGACTGTGAATCATAACCATAAAAATTCCATTTGCTGCCATAATACGGTCTAAATCTGACAACTCCATGGAAACAATCCACAGTAGCTCGATAATTTGTCAACATATCCATACCGAGGATACAGTCGAAATCAGACATAGCTAATTTGATTAGATTAGTTATCATAATATTATCCTCAAATCTAATCACACAATTCAAAACTATCTCATTGGACACCAAGTATACACCGGCAGGAGTAGCAACTGACACAGTATCCAACAAAGGAATAGTAGCAATCTCATGCTCATCAACAAATGCGGCAGATAAAAATGAATGAGATGCTCCTGTGTCTATCAATATGCGTGCAGGATAGTCAAAAACATAACAAATACCTGCAATCACTCCTCATGGTGCATCCTGAGCCTGGTCTTGAGTCAATGCATGGACTCTAGCCAGCTGTGGCACTGTAAATTGTTGCTGAGGAGGACCTCTAGGCGGTGGATAACCAGATTGCTGAAATGACTGTCCAGGAGCATATGGCTGGAAAGCTGGTCCTCGGGGAACTTGTCCAGACTGTTGTGGCTGAAATTGCTGTCTTTGTGCATTAGGACATACTCTGGCGAAATGCCCAACTTGACCACAAACGTAACAAGACCCCTGAACTCCTACACACTGGGAACTAAAATGTCGACCACCACATCGGTCACAATGCACAGTGCTAGACGACCCAACAGAACCTCCCCCTCGTGCAATGCCTGAACTGGAGGAGCTGGATTGAGACTTCTTCTTGAATTGCTTTCCTTTTGCCTTGTACCTCTGCTGTTTGGGTTGTTGGTATGACTGTACAGGCTGATATGGAGGTAAATCCACTGGCATTGACATACTACTCCCAGATCCCTGAGAAACAGATGATGGACCTGGCTGGGGATCTCCTCTGAGCAAACTTGCTTCAATTTTCTTCGCCTTTTCCACTGCTTGAATATACGTATTAGGTGATCCAGTCATCACCAACGTATGAACAGTCCGCTGCAACCCATGCAGAAAACGTGATAGTTTAGCCTGATCATTCCTGGCAACATGTGGAACATAGGGCAAAAGAGCAGAAAACTGTGAAGCATATTCCACCACTGATTTGTTGCCCTGTACCAACTGATTGAACTCTTCTTCTTTAGCAGCATAATATGATGGCGGTGCATATTCCTGGGTAAAGTGAGCACGAAAAGCATCCCAAGTAATACTTTCACCAGAGTCCTTCATTGCTTCTTCTGTGGCTTCCCACCAGAGTTGTGCTCGATCTTTAAGTTGGTAGATGGCAAGCTTCAATTTAATATCTTGGGAATACTCCAACAAATTAAATAGATGATTTATAGTTTTCAGCCAGCTTGATGCTTTTTCTCCGCTCTCGTTGCCAAAGAATTTTGGAGGACGTAATTCTTGAAACTGAGAAATTATTAACTGCATTCCTCCAACTTTCTGTGTCGGCTGTTCCACTTCTTGCTCAATCGCTACCTGTCTAGCTCCAGGTCTTTCAAGTCGAGGAGGTTCTTGGTTAACTTCTTCTTCAACATTTTGAGCGACTTGTCCTCGAGGTCGACCACGTCTACCTCTAATGATATCTGCAAGTCCTCGAACATTTTGCGCCTCAGATTCTTGTGCTATTTCTTTTCTTTTTCTACCTCTTCCTCCAGGTGCCATTCTACAAGACACGAGGATTAAATCTGTAGTGACCCGTTCCAGAGTCTCCTACTAATCATAACTTAAGCATGCAAAATTAACATTTAAACTGAATCAGGTAAAACAGCGGAAAAACAATAATACAACCCAATCGAATCTGTAAGTACAAAAATACTTAAACAACCAGATCGAACTAAAATCCAATAAATACCAACCACTACAGGTCAACCTCTGCTAGCTCTCTGTCCACTCCCTCCTGGACCGTCCAACCTGAGACCTGCCCCATCGAATAGGGTGTCCAAAACAGAGATAAACCGAGGACGTGAGCATAAAACGCTCAGCACCGAAAGCATGAGTATACAAGACTATGACATGCATGTATGCAAAAATGTACTGGATACCAGGATCTGGGTATAACGAAATACTGCTCAGGCAAATGACGTCAAGGTATGTAGCACTCTGCGCCGTCGCACCAGGAGGTGGCTCCCATACCAAAATAAACCTGTGGATATACCGGTGACCTGACCACCGTCGGCCAACGGGGTCCAACCATCCACAACAAACGAGGGCTGAGCACCCTCTCAACAGGCTATCTCAAAGATAATCAGGCTCAACATGATTATGCAAATGCCGCATAATAAACCATGCATCATATGACAGATAATAATGCAACATATAAACATGCAACACATAGTAAAGCATACTCAATCCTGCTATCTCGGATAGTACTTTCGTACCTCAAATCAGTAGATCCTAGCAATCAGCCCTAGACTCAAGTCTGTGTCCACAGTCAGCCCACTGATGCCGCTAGCTCCCAACTAGAGCACAGCTCCGCTACAAAACCAGTAGTTCCTCGCTAGTGCCTAAACCTCGGGAAAAGACTAGAAATCTATCAGAAACGACTAAAACGCTCTGGAACACTCGGAATTGGCGAGGGAATAGTGAAGCCTCGCGCCTCTATTTATAGACAATGATCGGACGATCCGATCCACTTCGGACGATCCGAACCACTTCGGACCTTCCGAACCCTGGCTACTTCGGACCTTCCGAACCCTACCGGACGATCCGAACTCTGCATGTCTTCCACGTGTCCAGACACCTGTCTTCGGACGATCCGAACCCTGATCGGACGATTCGAACTCTGCATGTCTTCCACGTGTCCAGACACCTGTCTTCGGACGATCCGAACCCTGATCGGACGATCCGAACTCTGCATGTCTTCCACGTGTCCAGACACCTGTCTTCGGACGATCCGAACCCTGATCGGACGATCCGAACCCACTTCGGACGTTCCGAACCCAGTTCGGTCTTTCCGATCTCACCGACACAAAATTAATCCAATATTTAACTCAAATTAGGCATCGGGATACTACATTCTCCCCCTCTAAAAAAGGATTTCGTCCGCGAAATCGAGTCTGAAGAATGACAATCTGAACAACAATACATTCAACTTAAGAATGAATTACAACTAAAAATACAACTGAGATTACAATCATAACTGAAGTACTACAACTAGAACAACTCTGGATGCTCTGACCGCATGCGACTCTCTAGTTCCCAAGTAGCTTCTTCAGTACCTCGGCGCTGCCACTGCACTAAGACAAGAGGAATAGTCTTATTCCGCAGTACCTTATCCTTCCGGTCTAAGATCGAAACCGGTCTTTCCACAAAAGACAAATCCGGATTCAGCTGAACTTCTGTCGGATGCAAAACATGAGACTCATCCGCTATGTATCGTCTCAACAAGGACACATGAAACACATTGTGAACACTAGACAGATACGGTGGCAAAGCTAATCTGTAGGCCAAATCTCCCACACATTCTAAGATCTCAAAAGGACCAATGAATCTTGGAGATAGCTTACCCTTGAGTCCAAATCTCAGAATCCTCCGAAAAGGTGATACTTTGAGAAACACTTTCTCGCCTGCATCAAAATGAAGAGGTCTGCGCTTGGTGTTCGCATAACTTGCTTGTCGATCCTGAGCAGTCTTAATCCGCTGTTTGATCACAAGAACTTTGTCCATGGCCTGCTGAATCAATTCTGGACCCTCGACCTGTCGTTCTCCGACTTCCTCCCAGAACAAAGGAGTACGACAACGTCGACCATACAATGCTTCAAACGGAGACATACCAATACTCCTATGAAAACTGTTGTTGTATGCAAACTCTATCAGTGGCAGATGATCCTGCCAAGCTGGCCCGAAATCCATCACACAAGATCTCAACATATCCTCAAGAGTACGAATAGTCCTCTCTGACTGACCGTCAGTCTCTGGGTGATATGCAGTACTCAAACTCAAGGTAGTACCCAAAGCTTGCTGAAAGCTGCCCCAAAATCTAGAGGTAAATCGAGGATCTCTGTCACTAACGATACTCACGGGCACACCATGAAACCGTACAATCTCCTGAATGTACAACCGTGCCATCCGATCGAAAGTGAAATCTCTGTTGTACGGAAGAAAATGGGCAGACTTAGTAAGCCGATCCACTACCACCCAGATAGCATCTCTATTTCTCACAGACATAGGCAAGTGAGTCACGAAGTCCATCGTGATATGCTCCCACTTCCACTCCGGAATAGGAAGATTCTGCAACAAACCTCCAGGTCGTCGATACTCAGCCTTTACTTGCTGACAGACTAGGCACTTGGAGACATACTGATAAACATCACGCTTCATACCTTTCCACCAAAATCGAGTCCTCAAATCCTTATACATCTTGTTGCTCCCCGGATGAACACTCAACTTGCTACGATGAGCCTGGGACAAAATCTCCTCCCTCAAAGTGTCATCTTCCGGTACAACAACACGACCAGATAAGCACAAAAGACCCTCGGACTGATAGTGGAATCCAGAAGTATTATCTCCATCAGCCAACCGAGCTAATTTCTGAACCTTAGAATCAGACATCTGAGCATCTCTAATCCGAGAATACAAAACTGGTTCAGACAAAATAGTAGCTACACGGATACTCTCTGCTCCCTTCCGATGCTTACAATTGAATCCCATCGAGCAGAAATCCTGAATAATCCCAGATACAGCACCAGTCTGAAGAGCAGACAATCTCACCTTGCGACTAAGAGCATCGGCCGTGAGATTCGCAGATCCTGGATGATACTTGATTTCACAATCATAATCCTTGAGTAGATCCATCCAACGACGCTGACGCATGTTCAACTCAGCCTGAGTGAACAGATACTTCAAACTCTTATGATCAGTGAAAATCTCAAATCGCTCACCATACAGATAATGGCGCCAGATTTTCAAAGCAAAACGATCGCTGCTAATTCCAGATCATGAACAGGATAATTTTCCTCATGAGGCTTCAACTGCCTCGACGCATAAGCAATCACATGCTCATTCTGCATCAGAACACACCCTAGTCTCTGCAAAGAAGCATCGGTGTAAACACTGAAACCACCAGATCCAGACGGTAAAGCCAAAACAGGCGCAGATGTCAAACGTCTGCGAAGTTCCAGAAAACTCTCTTCGCACTCTGATGTCCACTCAAATGAAACATCTTTCCGAGTGAGCTGAGTGAGTGGCTTAGCAATCTGAGAGAAGTTGACAATGAAACGACGATAATACCCAGCCAATCCCAGAAAACTGCGGATCTCGGCTACTGTCGTCGGACGTGACCAGTTCAATACCGCCTCCACCTTGCTCGGGTCAACTGAAACTCCCTGGCTAGAAATGACATGACCAAGGGATACAACCCTGTCAATCCAAAACTCGCATTTACTCAACTTCGCATAAAGCTGATTCTCGCGAAGTGTTTGTAAAATAATCCTCAAGTGTTGTAGGTGTTCTTGCTGATCATGCGAATAGATTAAGATATCATCTATAAACACCACAACAAACTTATCCAAGAAATCCCGAAATACTCGATTCATCAGATCCATAAAAACTGCTGGTGCATTCGTCACCCCAAAAGACATAACCAAAAACTCATAATGCCCATACCGGGTCCTGAATGCAGTCTTCGATATGTCTCTCTGATGAACTCGAAGCTGATGATAACCAGACCTTAAATCAATCTTGGAATACACAGAGGTGCCTTGCAGTTGATCAAATAAATCATCAATCCGTGGCAACGGATACTTATTCTTGATCGTAGCACGATTCAACTGTCGATAATCTATGCAGAGCCGCATAGAACCATCCTTCTTTTTGACAAAAAGAACTGGTGCTCCCCACGGGGACACACTGGGTCGAATATACCCCTTGTCAAGAAGATCCTGCAACTGCTGTTTCAATTCTTGCATCTCCGATGGAGCTAAACGATAAGGAGCTCTAGAGATTGGTGCCGTGCCTGGCACTAAATCGATGCCGAAATCCACTTCCCGAACGGGAGGAAAACCAGGAATCTCGTCGGGGAAAACATCCGGAAACTCGCGAACCACTGGAATGTCACTGATACCGACACTATCTGCGGACGAATCAATAGTATAGATAAGGTAGCCTTCCCCGCTCGACTCTAAAGCACGACAGGCTTTCAGAGCAGAAACCACAGGCATCGGGGGTCGCGCTCCCTCTCCATAGAAAAACCAACTGTCGCCCTCAATTGGACGAAACTGCACAAACTTCTGATAACAGTCCACAGTAGCTCTAAACACAGTCAGCACATCTATTCCCAGAATGCAATCAAAATCCTCCATCGCAAGAATCATCAAATTAGCAGTTAAAATATTTCCCTCAAACTCTAGAGGACATCCCATAACTAGACGTTTAGCTAACACCGATTGACCCATCGGCGTGGAAACAGATACCACAACGTCTAAAGAAGTGAAAGACAACGCATGACGCTTAGCAAATCTCGCAGATATGAATGAATGCGATGCACCAGTATCAATGAGAACGTAAGCAGGTAATCCACATAATAAAACACACCTGCGATAACTCTCTCGTTCTCCTCAGCGGCCTGATCCTGGTTAAGAGCAAAGACTTGTCCTTGAGTACGCGGTCGGAGGTTCGAACCCTGAGTAGACTGTCCCTGCATTGGCCTCTGATGAACGGAAGCCTGAGAACCCGATCCTGATCCTCCGCCCGTCTGTGGACAATCTCTCTTCATGTGGCCCATCTCACCGCACCTGTAACAAGCACCCGCAACCTTGCGACAACGCTCCGTCGGATGATCCTTCCCGCAATGCTGACACGGGCCTTTCTTCCTCCCAAAATGATGAACTCCCCCAGATCCAGAGGAAGAAGAAGTAGATCCAGCCTTCTTAAATGTTTGGGCTCGGGGACCCAAAGAACTAGTAGGACGAGCAGACTGCATGGCTCGACCCCTCAGCAAACTGCCCTCAGCTTGGCGACAACGGTTCACAAGGCCCTCATACGATGTCGGATCATCGCAGACAACAACTCGATCATAAATCTCCTGATTGAGGCCCTGGAGAAAATGGTTATACTTGGCACTAGCATTGTCACTGACATGCGGTACATACGGAAGCAACTCAAAGAACTTCTGCTGATACTCATCAACAGACAAGCTTCCCTGCTTCAGATTGATCAACTCAATCGCTTTGGTCTGCAGAAGAGCTGGTGGAAAGTAAAGCAGCATGAAAGCGGCTCGGAAATCGGTCCAAAGAACTCGACCCTGTCGCTGGACTATCGGTGCAGAGGTAGACCTCCACCACTTACGCGCACCACCCTCCAGCAAGAAATCAAGGGTATCCATCTGCTGCTCCGCCGAGCACTGAAAAGTCTTGAAACAGCTCTCCATCCTCTCAAGCCAGTTCTCCGCAACATCCGGAGTCTCACCGCCCGAAAGAGGTTTCGGCCCCATCTGCAAGAACCGATGCATGCTAAAACTCCGGGGCTCATCGCGACGGTGATGACGGCGTTCTCGATGCTCTCGGCGACGCTCCCGATCGTCGCGGTCTCCCCAGCGTCCAACACTGCCATGACTACTAGCATCATCGTCATAACCAGACATCTCTTAGCTACAAAAGTTACCAAAGATTAATCCCAAAAAGAACAGTTCTAAATCCCAAAATCTTAATGCATGCTCTGATACCATAAATGTAGTGACCCGTTCCAGAGTCTCCTACTAATCATAACTTAAGCATGCAAAATTAACATTTAAACTGAATCAGGTAAAACAGCGGAAAAACAATAATACAACCCAATCGAATCTGTAAGTACAAAAATACTTAAACAACCAGATCGAACTAAAATCCAATAAATACCAACCACTACAGGTCAACCTCTGCTAGCTCTCTGTCCACTCCCTCCTGGACCGTCCAACCTGAGACCTGCCCCATCGAATAGGGTGTCCAAAACAGAGATAAACCGAGGACGTGAGCATAAAACGCTCAGCACCGAAAGCATGAGTATACAAGACTATGACATGCATGTATGCAAAAATGTACTGGATACCAGGATCTGGGTATAACGAAATACTGCTCAGGCAAATGACGTCAAGGTATGTAGCACTCTGCGCCGTCGCACCAGGAGGTGGCTCCCATACCAAAATAAACCTGTGGATATACCGGTGACCTGACCACCGTCGGCCAACGGGGTCCAACCATCCACAACAAACGAGGGCTGAGCACCCTCTCAACAGGCTATCTCAAAGATAATCAGGCTCAACATGATTATGCAAATGCCGCATAATAAACCATGCATCATATGACAGATAATAATGCAACATATAAACATGCAACACATAGTAAGCATACTCAATCCTGCTATCTCGGATAGTACTTTCGTACCTCAAATCAGTAGATCCTAGCAATCAGCCCTAGACTCAAGTCTGTGTCCACAGTCAGCCCACTGATGCCGCTAGCTCCCAACTAGAGCACAGCTCCGCTACAAAACCAGTAGTTCCTCGCTAGTGCCTAAACCTCGGGAAAAGACTAGAAATCTATCAGAAACGATTCGAACTCTGCATGTCTTCCACGTGTCCAGACACCTGTCTTCGGACGATCCGAACCCTGATCGGACGATTCGAACTCTGCATGTCTTCCACGTGTCCAGACACCTGTCTTCGGACGATCCGAACCCTGATCGGACGATCCGAACTCTGCATGTCTTCCACGTGTCCAGACACCTGTCTTCGGACGATCCGAACCCTGATCGGACGATCCGAACCCACTTCGGACGTTCCGAACCCAGTTCGGTCTTTCCGATCTCACCGACACAAAATTAATCCAATATTTAACTCAAATTAGGCATCGGGATACTACATTCTCCCCCTCTAAAAAAGGATTTCGTCCGCGAAATCGAGTCTGAAGAATGACAATCTGAACAACAATACATTCAACTTAAGAATGAATTACAACTAAAAATACAACTGAGATTACAATCATAACTGAAGTACTACAACTAGAACAACTCTGGATGCTCTGACCGCATGCGACTCTCTAGTTCCCAAGTAGCTTCTTCAGTACCTCGGCGCTGCCACTGCACTAAGACAAGAGGAATAGTCTTATTCCGCAGTACCTTATCCTTCCGGTCTAAGATCGAAACCGGTCTTTCCACAAAAGACAAATCCGGATTCAGCTGAACTTCTGTCGGATGCAAAACATGAGACTCATCCGCTATGTATCGTCTCAACAAGGACACATGAAACACATTGTGAACACTAGACAGATACGGTGGCAAAGCTAATCTGTAGGCCAAATCTCCCACACATTCTAAGATCTCAAAAGGACCAATGAATCTTGGAGATAGCTTACCCTTGAGTCCAAATCTCAGAATCCTCCGAAAAGGTGATACTTTGAGAAACACTTTCTCGCCTGCATCAAAATGAAGAGGTCTGCGCTTGGTGTTCGCATAACTTGCTTGTCGATCCTGAGCAGTCTTAATCCGCTGTTTGATCACAAGAACTTTGTCCATGGCCTGCTGAATCAATTCTGGACCCTCGACCTGTCGTTCTCCGACTTCCTCCCAGAACAAAGGAGTACGACAACGTCGACCATACAATGCTTCAAACGGAGACATACCAATACTCCTATGAAAACTGTTGTTGTATGCAAACTCTATCAGTGGCAGATGATCCTGCCAAGCTGGCCCGAAATCCATCACACAAGATCTCAACATATCCTCAAGAGTACGAATAGTCCTCTCTGACTGACCGTCAGTCTCTGGGTGATATGCAGTACTCAAACTCAAGGTAGTACCCAAAGCTTGCTGAAAGCTGCCCCAAAATCTAGAGGTAAATCGAGGATCTCTGTCACTAACGATACTCACGGGCACACCATGAAACCGTACAATCTCCTGAATGTACAACCGTGCCATCCGATCGAAAGTGAAATCTCTGTTGTACGGAAGAAAATGGGCAGACTTAGTAAGCCGATCCACTACCACCCAGATAGCATCTCTATTTCTCACAGACATAGGCAAGTGAGTCACGAAGTCCATCGTGATATGCTCCCACTTCCACTCCGGAATAGGAAGATTCTGCAACAAACCTCCAGGTCGTCGATACTCAGCCTTTACTTGCTGACAGACTAGGCACTTGGAGACATACTGATAAACATCACGCTTCATACCTTTCCACCAAAATCGAGTCCTCAAATCCTTATACATCTTGTTGCTCCCCGGATGAACACTCAACTTGCTACGATGAGCCTGGGACAAAATCTCCTCCCTCAAAGTGTCATCTTCCGGTACAACAACACGACCAGATAAGCACAAAAGACCCTCGGACTGATAGTGGAATCCAGAAGTATTATCTCCATCAGCCAACCGAGCTAATTTCTGAACCTTAGAATCAGACATCTGAGCATCTCTAATCCGAGAATACAAAACTGGTTCAGACAAAATAGTAGCTACACGGATACTCTCTGCTCCCTTCCGATGCTTACAATTGAATCCCATCGAGCAGAAATCCTGAATAATCCCAGATACAGCACCAGTCTGAAGAGCAGACAATCTCACCTTGCGACTAAGAGCATCGGCCGTGAGATTCGCAGATCCTGGATGATACTTGATTTCACAATCATAATCCTTGAGTAGATCCATCCAACGACGCTGACGCATGTTCAACTCAGCCTGAGTGAACAGATACTTCAAACTCTTATGATCAGTGAAAATCTCAAATCGCTCACCATACAGATAATGGCGCCAGATTTTCAAAGCAAAACGATCGCTGCTAATTCCAGATCATGAACAGGATAATTTTCCTCATGAGGCTTCAACTGCCTCGACGCATAAGCAATCACATGCTCATTCTGCATCAGAACACACCCTAGTCTCTGCAAAGAAGCATCGGTGTAAACACTGAAACCACCAGATCCAGACGGTAAAGCCAAAACAGGCGCAGATGTCAAACGTCTGCGAAGTTCCAGAAAACTCTCTTCGCACTCTGATGTCCACTCAAATGAAACATCTTTCCGAGTGAGCTGAGTGAGTGGCTTAGCAATCTGAGAGAAGTTGACAATGAAACGACGATAATACCCAGCCAATCCCAGAAAACTGCGGATCTCGGCTACTGTCGTCGGACGTGACCAGTTCAATACCGCCTCCACCTTGCTCGGGTCAACTGAAACTCCCTGGCTAGAAATGACATGACCAAGGGATACAACCCTGTCAATCCAAAACTCGCATTTACTCAACTTCGCATAAAGCTGATTCTCGCGAAGTGTTTGTAAAATAATCCTCAAGTGTTGTAGGTGTTCTTGCTGATCATGCGAATAGATTAAGATATCATCTATAAACACCACAACAAACTTATCCAAGAAATCCCGAAATACTCGATTCATCAGATCCATAAAAACTGCTGGTGCATTCGTCACCCCAAAAGACATAACCAAAAACTCATAATGCCCATACCGGGTCCTGAATGCAGTCTTCGATATGTCTCTCTGATGAACTCGAAGCTGATGATAACCAGACCTTAAATCAATCTTGGAATACACAGAGGTGCCTTGCAGTTGATCAAATAAATCATCAATCCGTGGCAACGGATACTTATTCTTGATCGTAGCACGATTCAACTGTCGATAATCTATGCAGAGCCGCATAGAACCATCCTTCTTTTTGACAAAAAGAACTGGTGCTCCCCACGGGGACACACTGGGTCGAATATACCCCTTGTCAAGAAGATCCTGCAACTGCTGTTTCAATTCTTGCATCTCCGATGGAGCTAAACGATAAGGAGCTCTAGAGATTGGTGCCGTGCCTGGCACTAAATCGATGCCGAAATCCACTTCCCGAACGGGAGGAAAACCAGGAATCTCGTCGGGGAAAACATCCGGAAACTCGCGAACCACTGGAATGTCACTGATACCGACACTATCTGCGGACGAATCAATAGTATAGATAAGGTAGCCTTCCCCGCTCGACTCTAAAGCACGACAGGCTTTCAGAGCAGAAACCACAGGCATCGGGGGTCGCGCTCCCTCTCCATAGAAAAACCAACTGTCGCCCTCAATTGGACGAAACTGCACAAACTTCTGATAACAGTCCACAGTAGCTCTAAACACAGTCAGCACATCTATTCCCAGAATGCAATCAAAATCCTCCATCGCAAGAATCATCAAATTAGCAGTTAAAATATTTCCCTCAAACTCTAGAGGACATCCCATAACTAGACGTTTAGCTAACACCGATTGACCCATCGGCGTGGAAACAGATACCACAACGTCTAAAGAAGTGAAAGACAACGCATGACGCTTAGCAAATCTCGCAGATATGAATGAATGCGATGCACCAGTATCAATGAGAACGTAAGCAGGTAATCCACATAATAAAACACACCTGCGATAACTCTCTCGTTCTCCTCAGCGGCCTGATCCTGGTTAAGAGCAAAGACTTGTCCTTGAGTACGCGGTCGGAGGTTCGAACCCTGAGTAGACTGTCCCTGCATTGGCCTCTGATGAACGGAAGCCTGAGAACCCGATCCTGATCCTCCGCCCGTCTGTGGACAATCTCTCTTCATGTGGCCCATCTCACCGCACCTGTAACAAGCACCCGCAACCTTGCGACAACGCTCCGTCGGATGATCCTTCCCGCAATGCTGACACGGGCCTTTCTTCCTCCCAAAATGATGAACTCCCCCAGATCCAGAGGAAGAAGAAGTAGATCCAGCCTTCTTAAATGTTTGGGCTCGGGGACCCAAAGAACTAGTAGGACGAGCAGACTGCATGGCTCGACCCCTCAGCAAACTGCCCTCAGCTTGGCGACAACGGTTCACAAGGCCCTCATACGATGTCGGATCATCGCAGACAACAACTCGATCATAAATCTCCTGATTGAGGCCCTGGAGAAAATGGTTATACTTGGCACTAGCATTGTCACTGACATGCGGTACATACGGAAGCAACTCAAAGAACTTCTGCTGATACTCATCAACAGACAAGCTTCCCTGCTTCAGATTGATCAACTCAATCGCTTTGGTCTGCAGAAGAGCTGGTGGAAAGTAAAGCAGCATGAAAGCGGCTCGGAAATCGGTCCAAAGAACTCGACCCTGTCGCTGGACTATCGGTGCAGAGGTAGACCTCCACCACTTACGCGCACCACCCTCCAGCAAGAAATCAAGGGTATCCATCTGCTGCTCCGCCGAGCACTGAAAAGTCTTGAAACAGCTCTCCATCCTCTCAAGCCAGTTCTCCGCAACATCCGGAGTCTCACCGCCCGAAAGAGGTTTCGGCCCCATCTGCAAGAACCGATGCATGCTAAAACTCCGGGGCTCATCGCGACGGTGATGACGGCGTTCTCGATGCTCTCGGCGACGCTCCCGATCGTCGCGGTCTCCCCAGCGTCCAACACTGCCATGACTACTAGCATCATCGTCATAACCAGACATCTCTTAGCTACAAAAGTTACCAAAGATTAATCCCAAAAAGAACAGTTCTAAATCCCAAAATCTTAATGCATGCTCTGATACCATAAATGTAGTGACCCGTTCCAGAGTCTCCTACTAATCATAACTTAAGCATGCAAAATTAACATTTAAACTGAATCAGGTAAAACAGCGGAAAAACAATAATACAACCCAATCGAATCTGTAAGTACAAAAATACTTAAACAACCAGATCGAACTAAAATCCAATAAATACCAACCACTACAGGTCAACCTCTGCTAGCTCTCTGTCCACTCCCTCCTGGACCGTCCAACCTGAGACCTGCCCCATCGAATAGGGTGTCCAAAACAGAGATAAACCGAGGACGTGAGCATAAAACGCTCAGCACCGAAAGCATGAGTATACAAGACTATGACATGCATGTATGCAAAAATGTACTGGATACCAGGATCTGGGTATAACGAAATACTGCTCAGGCAAATGACGTCAAGGTATGTAGCACTCTGCGCCGTCGCACCAGGAGGTGGCTCCCATACTAAAATAAACCTGTGGATATACCGGTGACCTGACCACCGTCGGCCAACGGGGTCCAACCATCCACAACAAACGAGGGCTGAGCACCCTCTCAACAGGCTATCTCAAAGATAATCAGGCTCAACATGATTATGCAAATGCCGCATAATAAACCATGCATCATATGACAGATAATAATGCAACATATAAACATGCAACACATAGTAAAGCATACTCAATCCTGCTATCTCGGATAGTACTTTCGTACCTCAAATCAGTAGATCCTAGCAATCAGCCCTAGACTCAAGTCTGTGTCCACAGTCAGCCCACTGATGCCGCTAGCTCCCAACTAGAGCACAGCTCCGCTACAAAACCAGTAGTTCCTCGCTAGTGCCTAAACCTCGGGAAAAGACTAGAAATCTATCAGAAACGACTAAAACGGTCTGGAACACTCGGAATTGGCGAGGGAATAGTGAAGCCTCGCGCCTCTATTTATAGACAATGATCGGACGATCCGATCCACTTCGGACGATCCGAACCACTTCGGACCTTCCGAACCCTGGCTACTTCGGACCTTCCGAACCCTACCGGACGATCCGAACTCTGCATGTCTTCCACGTGTCCAGACACCTGTCTTCGGACGATCCGAACCCTGATCGGACGATCCGAACTCTGCATGTCTTCCACGTGTCCAGACACCTGTCTTCGGACGATCCGAACCCTGATCGGACGATCCGAACTCTGCATGTCTTCCACGTGTCCAGACACCTGTCTTCGGACTTTCCGAACCCTGATCGGACGATCCGAACCCACTTCGGACGTTCCGAACCCAGTTCGGTCTTTCCGATCTCACCGACACAAAATTAATCCAATATTTAACTCAAATTAGGCATCGGGATACTACAAAATCCACAGGCAGATAACAGGTAAAAGAAATTTATAGGCAATTTTTTTTTAAACTACATACCATGCCTAATCAGCTAGTCATTCTAATGCAGATAAATTCAATCAAATCACACCAAATAATTCAAATAAGAGCAAATAGTCAAACACATGCACAATCATGTTATTTGTGTCTAGACTCAAGTGCCCTAGACTCTAGTTCGAGCATATCCCAGTTACGCTCTGATACCAACTGTGGGGGCCCGAGCTCCTGATTAATATTTAATGACCAAACAACCAGGATTTATTAATGTAAACAGCGAAAGCGATTAAAATTTTCTCATTTTGGGCCTACAGAAATTTCGGCATGACCTATTCGTAAATAGGACATCCCAAAAATATCAAAATATCACAACAACATTTATATACTCGAAATAAAGTCATAACATCAATTCACAAACCTATAGCCGCACTGGCCAGGACTAAACACATGCAGAGCCGGCAAGGCTCGATCACACAACTAACAATTCAAAACATAGTAAAAACATCAGTACAGCTACACGGGGCATCTCCCCGGTAAATGTGTGACTCCATAATATAGTATATATCTATCTGGGAACTCTCAACCACGACTCGACGACTGGGCACCACTACCTGACGCTCCACCAGACGCGTCAAATCCTCCTGGATAACCTGCTATGGCATCAAAAATAACCACAGCATAAAAAGAAACGAGGGGTCGGGCCCCAGTACGACGAACCAGTAATATTACGACAAATATAACTGACATGAAATAAAGTCAAGTAAAATGCGATGCAATGCAATGTAATGCAATGCGTGTCGGTAGCAACAAAATAATGGATACCAAAATGGAGTCCAAATGAATCGCATCAACAACAGTAACAGTGGCCACCCGTGCCAGGACTGCAGCAACGTAATAACATGCCGCCGCTCATCCATGCACGTAGCATCGAGGGTACGGGTGCGACCCGCTCAGTCCTCATGCAAGTCATCAGGAGTGCTAATCCTACCCACCCACTCCATCGATGACGCTACAACTCGATAGATCAGTAACAATAGCAATCAACGGAGTCAAGGCTCGAAATGCTATGCACTAATGAGATCAACTCAAATAAATGCGTGAATGCAATCACGTTATTCACAAAAGCACATAAAGCACGCCACAACTCATACATAATACTTAACGTCATTTCACATCACTATAGACGTCATAATAAAACAGTTCATGCTTACCTCAACTGAACCCTTAATTTACCACTGAAATTTCTTAAGGATTTCTCGAATAATCCAATCCTGTGTCAAATAATACATTTCATATCAACTTCAATTTATTATTCCAATATTCACTAATTTAGCCTAAAATTCCGAAAATCCATAATTTAGGCTTTAAAATTTCTAAAACTCATCGCAAAGTCAAATATACCAATTTATTTAACTTAAATCTCTCAATACCGGACAACTTGAAATTTCGAAAATTCAATCGTACCGAATCTGAAATTTTCGATATTTCTAGAAATTTCCAAAATTTTCATTTTCTATTTCTACTGCTCTAAACACATCCCAATAACGATTTAACATTTCAAAAATCCTAAATCCCAAATAATTTAATCTGAATTTTCGAATTTAATTCAAATAAATTCCAAAAATTCGATAGATACCTCCAATCGCTCCGATATAGTACCTACAATCAATAATCCAATATATATCAATTGTTGGAACTCGAATTATTCAAAATACCCAAAATTTCGAAACCCTAAAATCATAATTCTACCTCAAGGCTTCGGAGTAAAGCTCTAGGAAGCTTAAATCGAGAGTTTCCTCACAAATTCCGGCGAAAAACGAGTGGCGGTCTCCGACGGGTTTCCGAGCGTCGCACGTTTTCTTAGCAAAAAGGGTATCAAAACGTAGCTCTAGTCGAGAGCTTTCCAACCATATATTTACTTTATTTTTCCGGCGACCGGAGCGGCTAGAATCGAAGGTCAAAGCTTCGAAAATGGTGAAGGGTCGAGAACGATCGGGAAATGCAGAAATTGAAGGAGAGAGAAACGTGTACAGTGTCTGATCTTTTTTTTTTTTTTTTAATTTATTATATATATATTTTTTTTTTTTAAACTTAGTAAATCAAAATGGGCCGGGCTTTCACTTAAACTGGGCTCTCACAAAAATGGCCGCCTTCTTGACTAGGGATGTCAAAATACGACACGACCCGTCAACCCGACACGGCCCAACAAGAAAAAATTCAGGTTCGGGTTGAGGTTTTTCGGGTTCAGGTTGGGTTCGGGTTGGGTGGATTCGGGTTAGTGCCATGTTAGGCGGGTTTCGGGTTGGGTCGGGTTGACCCGCTAACTTTTTTTTTTTGAAAATATTACCTATATTTTTATATATTGTATGTTTGAAAAAAATTTATTGTATATTTATATGATAAATTTTCATCATTTAATATTTATTTTGCATATTTTTAATTTTTTAACAATTTTTTATTTGATTTAATAAATATATTTTTAATTTTCTACGATTAAACTTTCAAATTTAAATTGAAAATTTTGTTATTATGTGTTTAAATTAAAATATTTTTATTTTTTATTTTTTTTGAATTTTTTTCATTAATTTTTTTTAAAAAATAATAAAATTCGGGTTAGGTGGGTTAGAGTGGTTGAGTCGGGTTATACATGTTCGTGTTCGGGTTGGAGGTTTTCGGGTTGCTTCAGGTTCGGGTTGGGTTCGGGTTGAAAAAAAAATAAAAAAAATTTCACGGGTTGACCTGAAACCTGACCCAACCCACCCGATTGACACCCCTATTCTTGACAGAGTCAATAATCAAGAAGTATTGCATGTTACTCGTCTGATTCTTTCTACTGATGAGGAAGTACTGCCAGCGCAAGAAGATTCATGGATGACTCCTTTGAGCTAGTTAAGATAAATAAACCAAACTCAAGCTTTACAGTATTCGGCTCGTTAGTTCGTGAACATGTTCGTCGATAAGTTCATTAGTAATCTTTTAGATGAAAAAATAATATTTTTGATATTTGATTTATTGATTTTGCATATTATTTATGAAATATATATAAAAATATATTAAATTTATTTATTATAATAAATTTATAAATTTTAATAAGAATAATATATTTTTCTTTAAATATATAACTAACTTTTTAATTAATTTAAAAAAATTTAAATGTATAATTCATATTATTAAGCTTGTTTAGGCTCGATAAATTCTTGAATAAGCTCGTAAACCATGTATATATTCGTTAAATAAAGCTCGAGCTCGGCTCGATTATAAATGAACCAAGCTCAAACATTCAATAGTTCGGCTCGAATCGACTCGATTACATCCCTAAAAATGATTGAAAAAGAAACTTTAAATTTTTGATATTAAGACAGAGAAGGATTCTTGTTTCTTATTATTATTATTCAAAACAAATATATTTATATATATATATATATATATATACATATATATTTTTATATATATATATGTTAATGGGCTGGGCTCATACAAAAATGGTCAAGAGTTTCAACTTCGAAATACAAGGCTCAATATGTCTCCACAAAATCAACCGAAGCTTGTCGCAAGGCAGCAACAATTGCCTAGAAACCTTCAGTAGTATATATATATATATAATATATATATATATATATATATATATTTTGTATATATATATATATATATATTTATTTATTTATTTATATATATATATGTTAATGGGCTGGGCTCATACAAAAATGGTCAAGAGTTTCAACTTCGAGATACAAGGCTCAAGATGTCTCCACAAAGCTTGTCGCAAGGCAGCAACAGTTACCTAGAAACCTTCAGTAGCTAAGGCCAAGATGGTATTGGGTAAGGTTTTTAAAACTTCCTGGTCTTTTGGCCCTAGCGTCACAAAATGTAGTACTTATGTTGAGAGGAAACAGTCATGGGGCGAATTGCTGCCAACAGATCTCCATCAAAGCTAAATGTTGTTGGGTCGAAGTGCAGTGAAAGCGTCTCGATATCTAAGGGAGTCCTGTCAAAAGAAGCCTGAGATTGTATTTATATGTTATATCCATTATTTTCCTTGTAAAAAACCGTTTATTCGTGTTTATTTTGACTGAAATATCATGAGGGTGGTATCATTGCCCTTGAAAAGGCAATTGGTATGAAGTATGATATAATATTTTAGAGTTGCAAGAGAGTAAAAAAAATGTTCGGTAGATTTGGTTATGATTTAAGTTTTGACTTGGCGTAATGGGTTCAGTAAGTTTTGGTTAAAGACGGATATTGAAAATGTATGCTGTATATATGGTTCCAAGTTTGATGAGATCATTTTTTAGGTGAACTAAAACTGTCGGCAATGGGTGGGCCAATAGATGGCAGACCATATTCACAACGGTTGGTGGAGAAAGGTTTAAAAAACGTGGGATGCAAATGTTGGCTTATAATGGTCAAAATAAGGCACATGGATTTCAGACAGAAATTTCAGAAGATCACACTGACAGGAGACTCTATAAATGGAGCTCACTCCTTCATTCTGAAATCATCCCTTCTTCGAGTTTTCTCTCATCTTATAAGTATTTGAGTGCTTAGTTCTATAATATTTGTGAGGTGTTTGTTTTCCTGTATTAAGAGAGTTTGTGTTCTCTTTGGAAACACAGTGAGTGAGTTGTACACTGGTGTGCTGTCGTTGTGCCACCAAACTTAAATTCCTACTCTCTAAATAAAATTAGTGTAATGGTGAGCATGGTCGAATCCACAGGGAACGAGAGATTTATTTCTTTCGAGTAAAATGCAAATAAAGGGGGTTTCTGTTTGATAAAAACTAATAAAATACTAGAACTAATTTAACATGCAAGAAGAAATAACAAATCAAGATGAATAACTAATTAAATGTAAATTAGTATTACCAAGCTCGATTCAAGGGATTTCTACTATTCAATTGTATCACGGTTCATCGGCTAACATATATTTATTCATGCAATTACAAGCAATTAACTTTAGAATTGTAGGGATAGCTGCTAAAATTCTTGTGTTTTCCTAGAATAATTGACCAAACTCAGCATCCAGTCAAAACTTATTAATAATTAACTGGGCACGATAGCGTTCCATATTAATTAAAAATAGCATTTTCGTTTTGTGAAAACAGTTAATCCTAAAATCTAACAATCGAGATAGCTGCAATTGATAGATCGAGTTTCGTTGATTTATTTAAATTAAATATGTTATGATAGCACAACACATCTAATCTATCGCTACTCATGTATCAATCGTTCATGACAATTACGGATCACTGAATTCATGGATAGCAGTAGAAAATTATATATCGAATTAAATTGTCAGATTAATCAACACACAACTTTCATATAAATAAATCATAAATCAACGAATACTTGAACAAAACACGAATATTAAATTAAAGTGCAAAAAGCCTCACAGTGATAAATCGAAATAGTAAAAATATCCCTTGAATCAAAAAATAAAACTTAGCCTAAAGATGTGGAGAAGAGGTTGAGAAATTCTTGTGCTATTTTTTTTCTCTTGTGCGTGAGTTGTGGAGGAAAAAATCTGATTCTTGCTGCCGCCCCCTTTGTACGTGAGAATGATGGATGGAAATTATGTGTCTTGCCGCCTCTTGTTTATTATGTGGATGAAAAATTGGTTGGGTCTAAAAAATTAAGCTAAAAGCCCACTAACTCTAAGTTACCCCTAATTAATTCTTAAAATATAAAATAATAAATAATATTTTATCTAGATTTTCCTCCTTGCAATTTTTGGCGGCTGAAATATCGTCACAAGGCGTGGCCACGTCTTGTTCTTAGACCTCTTCTGGTTTGGCCATTCACTTTCAACTCTATCTTGGAAACTTCAAATGTGATAAACATCACCTTTTTAGCTCAAATTTGCTCCAAGACCGTAAAAGTTCCTCCTACAATAAAATTACACAAAAATGTGTCAATTAAACATATCGGAGGTTAAAATAACGGGAAATATGAAAATAAAATATTAACTATTACGAGCCTATCATACACCACAAAATATTATAGTGGAATTTTTTTCATCTTGTCCGAGGTTTTTACCCTAATAATTTTTAGGGGTTTTCCACGAATCCACGTAAATCTCGATGTCTAGTTTATTCTTTATTTTCGGGTTTTATTATCTCAAATTCCGCACGTGGGACCAACAAGTGGTATCAGAGCTTTGGTTTAAAATTTTTTAAAATTCTGAGTATGCTCTGTAGTTGCAGCCTAAACTGATCTTCCACATCAGAAAAGATTTTTTGAGATTTTTTTATTAAAGGCGGGATTATTTTGTCCCGTCTACTAAAATTGTTGTAGACATAATGGCGGGAAGGTACGAGATAGCAAATTTCAATGGAAGCAATTTCATGCTGTGGAAAATAAAGATACAAGCAGTTTTAAGAAAGGATAAATTGTTTGGCAGCTATTTGAGATAGACCGATTGAAATTACGGACGATGGAAAGTGGAATGAGATGAATGATAATGATGTTGCCAATTTACACTTGGCTATAGCAGACGAAGTTTTTTCAAGTATCTCTGAGATAAAAACAGCCAAAGTTATATGGGATACTCTGACAAAGACGTACGAGGTCAATTCGCTACACAACATGATTTTCCTAAAGAGAAGGCTTTATACTCTTCGGATGGCGGAATCTTCATCTATGACCGACCATATCAACACACTAAATACTCTATTTGCCAAACTCACTTCCATGGGGCATAAAATAGGGGAAAATGAACGTGCATAGCTTATACTTCAAAGTCTACTAGATTCATATGATCAACTTATTATCAACATAATCAAAAATATTTTTATGGGATTTCTAAGATTCGACGATGTCTTAACTGCGGGTCTCGGAGAAGAAAGTCGGCGCAAGAATAAGGAGATAGGTTGGTAACATCGAAGCAAGCAGAGGCTTTACCGATGATAAGAGGAAGATTAATGGACCGCGACTCCAGTGAAAGCCAAAGACGAGGTAGATCAAAGTCGAGAAGTAAGAAGAAAAATATTTAATGCTTCAAATGCGGCGGTAAAGGGCACTTCAAGAAAGAGTGTACGAGTATTGAAAAAAGTTCTCTAGGAAATGTGGCTAGTAGTTCAGGCAGTGGTGAAATATTATTCAGCGAAGCAGCAACAGTTGCAGAAGGTAGACACAAATTTTGTGTCACATGGATTATGGATTCAGGAGCGACAGTGG
Source organism: Primulina eburnea (assembly GCF_022965805.1). Taxonomy (NCBI): domain Eukaryota; kingdom Viridiplantae; phylum Streptophyta; class Magnoliopsida; order Lamiales; family Gesneriaceae; genus Primulina; species Primulina eburnea. The sequence goes on along the minus strand of NC_133112.1, from coordinate 430,183 downwards.
CACATGACGTCTCGGAGAGAATGGTTTGATCATTATGAACCAGTCTCAAGAGGATCTGTATTCATGGGAAATGATCATGACTTGGAAATCGTTGGGGTCGGTACTATCAAAAATAAAATGTTTGATGGCACCATTCGCACCATACAAGAGGTACGACATGTGAAAGGACTGACGAAAAATATTTTGTCCTTGGGGCAATTGGATGACATCGAGTGTAAAACTAGTATCGAGAACGGGATCATGAAAATTGTGAAAGACGCGCTTGTGGTTATCAAGGCGGAAAAAGTTGCTGCAAATCTGTATGTACTTTTGGGGAAAACACACAAAAAGGCAGAACTTTCTGTTGCATCAATTGGTTCAAAAGAAGAATTAACAGTATTATGGCATAAAAAGCTCGGACATATGTCAGAACGAGGGTTGAAAATTCTATAAGAACGGAAGCTGCTGCCGGGACTTACAAAAGTGTCACTACCTTTTTGTGAGCACTGTGTTACCAGTAAACAACACAGATTAAAGTTTGTCACTTCTACTGCCAGGAGCAAAAGTATATTGGAGCTGATTCATTCGGATGTTTGGGAAGCACCAGTTGTATCCCTAGGAGGAGCGAGATACTTTGTCTCGTTCATTGATGATTTCTCTAGGAGATGTTGGGTTTATCCGATCAAGAAGAAATCATATGTTTTCCAGATCTTCAAAGATTTCAAAGCGTGGTTTGAACTTGATTCAGAAAATAAAATCGAGTGTCTGAGGACTGACAATGGAGGAGAATATACCAGTGACAAATTTGATGCATATTGTCGACACGAGGGCATCAAAAGACAGTTCACGACGGCTTACACACCTCAACATAATGGAGTGGCGGAGCGGATGAATAAAACCTTGTTGGGCAGAACAAGAGCTATGTTGAGGACTGTGGGTCTAGACAAGTCATTTTGGGTAGAAGCAGTCAAAACCGCTTGTTATATTATCATTCGTTCTCCTTCTGTGGCGATTGATCTAAAGACTCCGATGGATATGTGGACCTGGAAGCCGACATATTATTCTTATTCGCATACATTTGGAAGTCTTGTGTACGTTCTGTACAATGGGCAAGAAAGATCAAAGTTGGATTCGAAATCCAGAAAATGTATCTTCTTGGGTTATGCTGATGGAGTAAAGAGGTTTCGCTTGTGGGATCCTACTGTTCACAAGCTTGTCATCAGCATAGATGTTATCTACGAGGAAGTTATAGTAAAGGAAGACAAAGGCATATTGAATTCAGAAACTACTATATTTCAGGTGGAAAATAAGACGGATGAAGGTCAATTTTCTTGTGAAGCAGTACCAGAGCACGAAGAACAAGAACATGTTGAGTCTGAAGTTTCCAATGTGAGGCAGTCAACTCGAGACAGAAGACCACCAGGTTGGATTTCAGATTATGTCACTGAAAGCAACATTGCATATTGTCTATTATCAGATGATGGTGAGCCATCGAGTTTCCACGAGGCTACTTAAAGCTCGGATGTATCCTTATGGATGATAGCAATGCAAGGAGAGTTGGTATAAGAGATTTGAGATTTGATTCCTATATCATGAGCCGAGATGTTGGTATAAGAGATTTGATTCCTATATCATGAGCCTTAGATACAACAGACTGAGTGCAGACCCTTGTACGTATTTCAAGAGGTCTGGTGATGATTATATCATTTTGCTGTTGTATGTGGACGAAATGTTGGTATCAGGCCCCAACAAAGATGAGGTCCAAGGATTGAAGGCACAGTTGGCTAGGGAATTTGATATGAAGGATTTGAGACCAGCAAACAAGATTCTAGGGATGCAAGTTCACCGAGACAAAAGTAACAGAAAGATTTGGCTTTCCCAGAAAAATTATTTGAAGAAAGTCTTGCAACGCTTCAACATGCAAGATAGTAAGCCAATATCGACCCCTCTTCCTGTTAACTTCAAGTTATCCTCCGAGATGTGTCCTAGCAGTGAAGCAGAGAGGATGGAGATGTCTCGAGTACCATATGCATCAGCAGTGGGAAGTTTGATGTTCGCTATGATCTGTACAAGACCGAACATTGCTCAAGCAGTGGGAGCAGTTAGTCGGTATATGGCGAATCCTGGAAGAGAGCATTGGGGCACTGTTAAGAGGATCCCTAAATATATTAAGGGTACCTCGAATGCTGCATTATGTTATGGAGGATCAGATTTTACACTCAGGGGCTATGTTGATTCATATAATGCAGGTGATCCTGATAAGAGAAAATCTACTACTGGTTATGTGTTTACACTTGCAGGGGGAGCAGTAAGCTGGGTTTCAAAACTGCATACAGTTGTGACGTTATCTACAACAGAGGCAGAATACATGGCAGCAACTCAAGCTTGCAAAGAGGCAATATGGATTAAAAGGTTATTGGAAGAGATCGAGCACAAACAAGAGAATGTTCCTTTGTTTTGTAACAGTCAGAGTGCCTTGCACATTGCAAGGAATCCAGCTTTTCATTCTAGGACGAAACACATTGGAGTTCAATTTCATTTTGTGCGAGAAGTAGTAGAAGAAGGAAGTGTGGATATGCAGAAAATCCATACAAAGGATAACACAGCTGATTTTTTGACCAAGCGAGTGAACACTGAAAAGTTTGAGTGGTGTAGATCCTCAAGTGGCCTAGCAGAAACGTAAGCAGCAGGTAATGGCGAGATTGAAAGGATGTGTGGAGATGTGTTTGATTCTCAATCAATCTCCAAGTGGGAGAAATGTCGGCAATAGGTGGGCCAATAGATGGCAGACCATATTCATAACGGTTGGTGGAGAAACGTTTAAAAAACGTGGGATGCAAATGTTGGATTATAATTGTCAAAATAATGCATATGGATTTCAGACGGAAATTCCAGAAGACACATTTTATACGCGTCTTCACACTGACAGGAGGCTCTATAAATAGAGATCACTCTTTCATTCTGAAATAATCCCTTCTTCGAGTTTTCTCTCATCTTATAAGCATTTGAGTGCTTAGTTCTATAATATTTGTGAGGTGTTTGTTCTCCTGTATTAATGTTCTCTTTGGAAATACAGTGAGTGAGTTGTAGACCACAAAATATTATAGTGGAATTTTTTTCATCTTGTCCGTGGTTTTTAACCTAATAATTTTTAGGGGTTTTTCACGTAAATCTTGGTGTCCAGTTTATTCTTTATTTTTGAGTTTTATTATCTCAAATTCCGCACGTGGGACCTACAAAAATATTATACGATGGATCGGATACATTTTATTCATAACCAAAGTAAGATGCGTTTGGATCTTAAATTACTTTATCGAAAATTTTGCCGAGATTTGACTCACTTTAGTTTATGCAGGAAATGGTTAGGATGTTTTTTTGTACGAGGACAATTCAATGAGTTTAGTTGGAAGTTGTTCAAAGACCCAAAACTTGGAATGTTAAAGTTTTGATGCAAAAGTTGTTTTATATAAGGTCAATTCAATGAATTTAGTTGGAAGTGATTGTTTGTTCGTCAATTGAATCAATTCGTAGCTTTTAATCAATTCCATGTATTAATACCAAACCCGGTGTGATTTCAGGATCAAACCCAACGAAGAATCCCTGCTCTCTCTCAAAATGCATGTGCGCTCATCAACTTCAGTCTGTAAATTGCTTTTCAGAAACCCTTTACGAAGGTATCCGAAACCTCCCAAATCTCCGTTTCCTTTGACTGTCATATCAATTCTCCATTTTCAAAAAACCCCACTGATTTTATCGCATGATTTCACCGACCCACATCAATTCTTTCCAATATGTTGAGCAATTCAGTGTCGATACCCAAACCGAAGCGGATGATATTAATCTCAAGTTTGCTGAGGCTAGGGAGGAGATAGAGTCGGCCATGCTGTCAAAAGAGACGGTGTATGTGCTCGTAGAGCTGTGGGTGAAGTAGTTGATATGTATCAAGGGCTGCTGAGAAAGCTACCGGAGAACGAAATGGCTGCTATTCAAAGGGCGATGAGCCTCAAGATCGAGCAGCTCAAGGCTGATCTTCAACAGTTGGATGAGTAGTGAGTTTTGGGATATTTTTTTCCATATTTTCCTACTACCTTCAATATTTCAAGGATTTGTTTTTGGAAGAAAGCTACTTCCTACATTTTTATATTATGATGATTGTGCATTTGGGTCCAGAATTTGAAAATTTTGCAAACAGATGTTTCTACCCTAACCAATTAATTAGGAATGTGATTTTTCTAATTTAACTACAAATTAATATCGACTCAACTGGGTAAAAATGTCACAAATGGAAGAAATCTGTGTAGCTGCGGAGTTTCAATTCTTGAAATGATAATTGCAGTAAAGAGATAACTGGAAACAACTGGAAATTGCAAAAGTCGCCTATTACATCCTCCGTTTTTCCAACGAACTTGGTAATATATAGTCTAAACACCTTATCAATATGAAACACACATTATACCGAATGTGGAAGCAATAGAGTGCAATCCTTTGCATATCTATATATAATACAATATATTCATGTATATATTTCTAAGCTCCACTAGTCTGTCTTTCATTGAAGATTCCATGCTTTCTTGACCAATACTGCTCCAACCGTTGCCTGGCATACTCCATGTAATCAAACTCGATGTGATTCACATATCCCTATACACCAGGAAACAATCCCAAGTTTATACTTTACAAACACAGGCATTTTACATAACAAGTTTTTTTTCTTTTTCCAAAAAGGGCTTACTGAGATAATCCCCCACAGTCCCCAGAAAATGTGGTTTGCAAGAGTGTATTTCTCCACATCATCGACAAGCTGCTCTATTTCAGTGTTGCTGGCCTCATGGTCTGGAAGCAGGCAACAAATTGAAATGTCAATGCAAGCTTGTTTTTCAATACGAAAACTCTCAGTAGTTGAGTATATATAACTAAAACCTGCATTATAGCAAGTTATACTCATCCTCCTTTTTAAAAGCCACAAAAGGAGATAGAGATGTAGGTTATACAACCCAACTTTCTTCCAATTCCAAGTTGGTGTTCCTTTCTCCAAAAAACAACGATTTTTATTATATTATTCTCATTAAACAACAAAACCTAATGTTCCAAGCATTAGATTTTTAGCATATTCCATGAATTATTAATGATAAAAATCTCAAGATGATCTGTTAAAAAAATTGACAACAAAACCTATGGTGAATGGTTAGAATAAGAATCTCTAATTCACCATCCAAGTAAAACCAACCTGCATCACTGAGGTATTGACGTATAAATCTTTGGCGCTCTTCTAAACCTATAGAAACATTCAACGTGGATGTGAGCAAAATAGTTAACAACTACAAAGTTAATCCTTTTTTGCACCGGAACAAACCAGGATATTTGCTATACTTCAAGACATGAGGTGTATCGGTATGATAATTTGCTGCCATTTCACAGAAGTGATTTGCAATATCATAGGCCACGGGGTTATAACTCGCATATTCATAATCCTATATACCGAGGAGAAAAGAGATTATTAGAAGTCCAGTACAATCTATATCCTCGCGCATTGTAACTGAGATATCCAGAAGATTTGTGAAACTTACAATAATAGTGATGGATAGTGTCTCGTCATCGATCATTATGTTACCGTACTGCAGATCGTTGTGGCAAAAACCAATCTTTCGGGTGTTCCCTTGGGATATTGAATTTTCCAAAAAGTCAATTTCTTTGTCTAAGTTATCCAAGTGGAATTCCCTCGCATGTTCGGCAGAGCACAAATTCTTGGCCTCTTGAAGCCATTTTCTGCAGAATCAGGCAAGAAATTTTTATCAGGGTAAAAAAGAGCCATTTAACGGTCTCTCGTTTAATTTACTTGGCGGTGATTTTTGTACCTCATTCTATCCCACAGGATAACTTTCTTAGAACCAGGCATATCGAGATTGTGAAATTCTCTTAGTTTCGCTGCTATGAGGGCAGAAATGATAGGATCACGAAGATCCACAGCCGATAGAGTCTGTTGTCAGTTGGATGATACGAAACCAAATGAATCAACATAGCTTCCAAGGTAAAAATGAAAGCGACATGGGAACAAAATAACTATCTGACATTCACATACCCTGGCATGGATGAATTCCTCAACTCTACCTTGCAAGAACTGACCAAGAAGCTTGGGCCCGTAACCAAGCATAGATAAACATTTGAAAGTCTGAATCTCATCCTCCCGATCAAAGAAAAGATCGACCCCTTCGCCATAAATCCGAACTAAAACTGTTCTTGAGGAATTTCCTACCTCAGTCGCCCAACTAATTGTGTAAACCTCATTAGTCATGGCACCACTAAGGTGATTTATCTTCAAGCTACTTTTATCTATCGCATCTCCCCAGTTTGAAGCAAGACATAATAGGAGATTCATCAATTCTTTAGGCAAAATACCTTCCATAAATTCATTAGTCTTCACCGCCATCGATATCGATATTTTATTCTAGTCTTCAAACTTGGGAATACAGAGAAAATATACCTTGATTAGTTAGCGCGCCAATCCAATTCCATGGGGAAATCCTTTGTAAAAACAAAATATGAATTTGATTCTTGAAAAAAGCCCCACCATCCAAAAAGTCAATCCAGGAACCAAAAGAAACAATTTTTCCAACAAAACCGAGAAAAATGATGGAAGGTTCAATTCAGAAAATCCCGGATCATGTTTCGAAAACAGAATCCCATTTCAGATAAATGATCAAAATCGTTACAAACAAACATTCAAATGTATAACTCACCATAAAGAAGAACCTTAATTCAAGAATATAAAATGAATCTTTGACGAGAGCTTGAAGAACAAGCGGAGGTGAGAGAATTCACAAGGAAATTGAGAATCAAAATATATATTGATTAAAGCACACACATATATATTGAAAAAGTCAGAGAACGTCTGATTTGTCATAATAGTATCTGGAGACTCGTCCGGTAAGATACACGGACATATAATTAAATACCAATAGAAACTTGACACGTCGTTTCCCGGTACAAAGTCTTCTCATTATCACTTTTTTATGCCACCAATTGTTTTATTTCTTTATTCAAACTTCAACGCATCATAAAAGTCTACGAACCTACACACTAGTAAAAAAATGGGTCAATTAGACCATCCACAATAAGTAAAATATTTACTCCAAATATTTGTGGACTCCATAATCAGCATCATTAATCAAATATCTCATATTTTACGATCAAATATCACACCAAATATTGGGTTTATTGGGTAGACCAAAACATTGGTCGACCAAATAGTTTTGGTCGAACAAAAACAATTGATCGACCAAATTGGATGATCAGTTTGGTCGACCAATTGTTTTGGTCGACCTCGGATTCCATTTGATTGTCTCTGAAGCGCGAGTGCAATACACGTACGTGTCTCAAGTCAGTGTGAAACTCACGCTTGCATATCTCATAATTTTAAAAAAAAATTTGCAATACCCGGTTACAAATTTGTAACTGGGTATTGTTCTGACACACAAATCAATGGTGTGCCGTAGTGAATATTTAGATGAAGAGGATATTTGGATGACTTGACATGTGTTATATCCACCATTGTGGACGCCCTTAAATTATTTTTTGAATTTATAATTTTGATAAAAATTTGTGTGAGACGGTCTCATGAATCGTATTTGTGATAATGATATTTTATTTGGGTCATCTATGAAAAAATATTATTTTTTATGCTAAGAGTATTACTTTTTATTATGAATATCAGTAGGATTGACTCGTTTCACAGATAAAAATTTATGAGACCGTCTCACAACAAACATACTCTTATATTTTAATTCTCCACATTTTTATCATATGTGTCAATGTATAATATAATAATATATCACGCAAACTGATTTCATGATTATAAAACACCATATAATTTATCTAAGAATAAATTAGAGATAAATCTCTAATCTTCAAATATATATTTATCCTACTTTCTTACACCTAAATTTTTTTGTTTAAACTCCCTAACATAATAAAAATGACAAAAATACTCTTACATGTGCTAATTTTAATGATTGATTTTACTTGGCCTAGAAATGATACAAGAGCTGATGTAAAATTATTTCAAACATACAAATGTATTATTACGGTGTAATTCAATGTTTGAGGAAGAGAATTTTCTCAAATAACATGAATCTGAACCCAGGTTCAAGGTTAACTATTTGCAGGATATATTCCAAAACTTTGGAATATTTGAAACAAGAAGATCTAACCAAGGTTCGATATCGAGAATAAAGAACTTATAATAGTTATAAGGTAAACTTATGATTCAAAATAATAGGTTCTTAGAAATTGTTCCAGATTCATCTAAACTTTCCGGAGATCTTAGAGAAATTCAAAAGATAGTACAAAATTATGCAATATGCTATATTATGTACCACAAAAAATGGAGAAAATCCTTGAAACCTAGGAAGAAATTCTTAGAATATTAAAGGAGATTCAAACAAAAATTCAAAACCTAGAACAACAACCAAGTTCTAGTATAAGGACTTCAGAAGGAAGGTTATGGTGCAGAACCCTTATTACACCAAAGATGGAAGGCCAAAGTGTTAGGATCGATTGGGGGAGTAAATCGATGAGCTACAATAGCTCGGTTCTTGAAATATTGAACACCGATGAATTAAATCAAGTTTGATATGAAATCAAGCGGAAAACACTCGAAATAATCCTTCGTAGAAACCGAATAAATATTTTGTAAACCATTTAAAATATATGCAAGTTGAATGAGTAAAAAAAATTTTGGTTGAAGCATTTTATCAAACACTTGTATGCAATATTTTGGTATTTGAAGAACACATAAAATGCTTCAACAATGCATCCTTAAAACAATGGAAATGATAAGTAAATGCAATAAACAAATAGACACGAATTTGTTTATGGATGTTCGGAGATTTCAAACACTCCTACGTCACCCCTTCTTCCCCTTGGGAATGATCCACTAGAAGACTTTGATTTATACAATACCTTGTACAAACCCATTCAGTTAGGACTTACACTACTGCCTAAACTGAACTCCTAGCACTCATGATTGTAGGCAGCATCTCACAATCAGCATATTGTTTAATGTCTCATATGCAAAGACTACATACACAAGTTTTACGTCTTTGTGCAAGACTCACTCAACTAAACTTTGATGCTCAACTCTCTTGTATATGTGTGAGTGATTGTGTGTGAGGAATTTATCCTTTACAGTGTACATCTCAAATGTATCCTCACAAAAGGGCTTGTGCTCTCAACTAGCTGATATATTCATGCTAACTGCCCATACTTTGAATCCACTTTAAAAGCTCTTGTTTGATCTTCAATATGTTGTATTTATAAGCCCCAACAATGATATATACGTTAGACACAAGAATATGACCGTTTGAAAAGTTTCTGTACTGTTTTCGAGATTGCAACGGTCAAATTCAGCATGCTGGGCATTTTCCCGACTGGTCAACTCAACAGCGTTCAGTTCAACTGGTCAGCAACTTGTTCAGTTCAGTTGGTCAACTGCTGGTTCAGTTCAGTTGGTTGGTCAGCAGGTCAGTAGCTGGTTCAGTTGGTTTAGTTTCGGCTGGTGTACTGAAATCAGCCTTGCTGATTTCAGTTTGTGCAGAACCAGTAGTATCATCGTCATTTATCAATGACGTCAGCCCTACCAATCTAGGATGAAAAAAATCTTCTGAGCCCGGGAGGCATGAGGCCCCGACACTTTATCTCATGTCCAAGAGGCATGAGGCCCTGATGCTTTTATAAAAATATTTGATCGTCTTTCCGTTGGAGTCCAAGCATGACTGATTGAGACAGCGAGTATGACTCTAGCTCAACTATTTAAGGAGGGAGTAGTGATACCCCGGAAGAGCCCGGGTCATGGATGACAGTAAATGGACAACACGGATCTTGGTAAGTTTATAGAAGCAAATAAGAAGTTGGGCAGATGAATGCTCAGGACGTCATTTCCCGAGAAACCAGAAGCCCGAGCTCTCGAGCAAATTCCCGGGTGATGACTCTCCACCGAGATACCTCGGTAATAGCCGGGAGCAGGCGATAGCTTATCTCGATAAGCGTGCCTAACATTATCTTACTGATTTGACATAATGGGAAAGTCAAAACCGCGTGACAAAAAATTTATAGTGGGTTTGCTTTGCATTTAATTCATTCACACATATACACACCATTAGCATTTATTTCTGTGTAAAAGCTACACTGGTTTTCTTCATTTTTCGCCTGCTAACTTAAGCATCGGAGTAGCCATGTCGGACACCCTTCCAGCTCATTCACGCGTTTGTTTTCCTGTGTTCAGGACATCACTATGACTCAGTTTTCCTTCATCATATTCATATCAAAATTCGGTGGATTCCCCGACATCGTATTCATATCAAAATTCGGTGGATTGCCCGACCTAGCTCACCCTATTCGCCCAGATCACATCAATGAGTCTAGGCACATGCTCTGGTACAGAGAGAGCTCTACCCAGCAAAAATTATTCCCTGCACGAGAAAGAATATGGAAGGAGTAATGAAATTGGGACACAAAAAAAATTTATAAAGCTTGCTTACCCGGAGAAAGCCGAGGGCCATCTATCCATCCATCTCCCTATTGACTGCATGTTGCACCAGCCTCAGGATGGTGTCAGAGTGTAAGGACCGTGTATCGTATTATCGTAAATCTTATATGATTATCGATAATTAATGAATTTGATATGTGATTATACAATTGATGTATATTATGATAATGAAATTGAGAAAATGAGTATTGAATGTGAATTGACGTTGTAAGAGCTCGAGTGGAGAAGCCGGACGCCAATTTAGTACAAATCTAAATATTTGTACAGAACATGTGGCGCCCGGGCGGTAGAAAATGATCGCCCGAGCGCCAATGTATGCAAAGCGAGAGTTCGGGCAGAATGTTCCGCGCCCGAGCGGTAACTTTCTACCGCCCGAGCGCGGCATAAATGCAACTCGGGGACAGAATGTCTCGCGCTCGGGCGCGAGAATTCTACCGCCCGAGCGCGAGGAAGATGATGATAAGAATAAGCTTTTCCTTCTTCTTTCTTCATTTCCATTTACGAGAACTTCGAGAATAACCGAGAGAATTTTATTTTCTTCTTCCGATTCGACTTCGAAACGCTGTCCAAACGTGAAACAAATTATATATTTGTTATCTGCGCGTTGAGGGCCTCAGATTGAGGTAATTTTCTTCTGATTTCAGCAGCTTGAAATATTAAAGTGCTGGAATAGCTTGTATTTGAAGTTGAATTTCTGATATGTAGTAGAATAACCGACAAGAAACTTGTATTCGAAGTCGGAATTGAATTATGATATGATTATGATTTGATATGAATTTTTGAAGTTTCAAATGATATTTGAAACTCAAATTAATGATTTTAGAGTATGTTATTGATTGGAATGATTATGTTATTGATGTAGATAAAGTATTATATTGATATTTTCAAGCTACATCAACTGTAACGAAGAATTGAGGTATGTTGCGACCGGGTAACATACGACAGATATCTGTATTATATGATATATGATTGGATTGATTGGATTGGATTGGAATACGTGTCTATGTGCCTATTTGATGATTTGATGTGGCATACATGACATTGAGATTTGAGTATCGATGTACAAAATAAATGTTTTGTTAACACACATCATTTTATGCATACATCGATAATGACATGCACGTTGAGCTATGATCCTTGGATACCCTGATATGATTTGATTGGATTCCGGGGTTTGTGAACACAATCGCTATGCCGGTATTATATGACCCGTAAAGCATAGACAATTGTGGCCCCATATGATTGGATATGAGATGTGGGATTGATGGCGCTTCGTCGACGCTATCATACATGTATTCCCATATCGGCCGGTGTGCCAGCTCGAGCATTGATTTGATTTGATAGCGATTCGATTGATTCTGACATATGCTCAGTGGATGGGCATTTGACCTGATACCTCCACGACATACATGCATTGCATACCATATATCATTGTTTAGATATCTGTGGTATATATGATTGGTTGTTCCATACGGAGCTTTGCTCACCCCCAAGGGGGGCTGTTGTTGTCTTTGTGTGTGGACAATGGCAGGTACTCCAGGATATCAGGAGGCCAGAGAGGGCACTTCTGGAGGAAGCCACAGCTTGGGCTGAGGTTTATGTTTATGTCTTGTTCCCAGTATATATGTATATGTATCTATATACCGGGGCATGTCCCGAGGATATGAGTTGTTTGTATGTGATTGGTTTTGATTTCGTGTGGGCATGTTTTATGATTTGAGATTAAATACTATTTTTAGTATTATAAATCTAGAAGAGATGTTTTGGGCTCATCATAAAAGAAATTTTAAACCCGTTTTCCGCTGTGATTACTTAACCCTAATCAAATTGTGTTGTAATAACGATTAGGAGCTAAGGGCCCCACACAGAGTGGTATCAGAGCATAGCTGGGAATGCTCTATTGAGTCTTGTGTACACTTGAATAGGCACAAATGAATTGTGCGTATGTGTTTGACTTATTTGTATTACTTGCTCTTATGTGATTTGATTTGAGTAAGTATCTGATGAGATTGATGATATGAGATTGATGATATGAGGTGATGAGATTATGAATTAATATGAAATTGTGATATTCATCTTTTGATTTGTAGATGGATCACACAAATGAAACTGCGAGTAGCAGTACTGAGAGGATTGTTGGGCAATTTGAAGGATTGTCCATGGATGTTGTGATGGCTCGATTCCAGGATCTGAAACCACCGAAATTCTTTGGTACTGAGAGTGCTGAAAGAGCTGAGGCTTGGTTAAAGGATATCGAGCACTTGTTTAATATTGTTGAGTATTCCAAAGCTCAGGAGACTGAAACTTGCTTTATATCAGTTGAAGGACCGAGCTAAATCTTGGTGGGAAGCCGCTGAGATTGGATTGAAAGAGGCCGGGACTGAAGTCACATGGGATGTCTTCAAGGCCCAGTTTTTGGAGCAGTATTCTCCTCCTTCGTATTATACTGCTCAGGAGAATGAATTCAATAACCTGCAGCAGGGAACGATGTCTGTTGCAGAGTATGCTTCTAAATTTTCTACTTTGCTGAAGTATGCATCTCACGTAGCTGGGAATGCGAGGGCAAAATATAACAGGTTTGTAAATGGTTTACATCCTGTTTTATATACATATGTTGTTTCTGGATTGCCTACCAGCTACGCAGAGGCAGTTGAACGAGCTAAGGCAGCCGAGGCTGGACTTAGGCGGGGAGGTCCACAGTATACTCCTCCACCACCGGTGTCAGCTCAGCAGCCTACTTTGCGACCGAGGGGTAAGAAGTTCAAGAAGACTGGCTCTGTTTCTTCGTCTTCTTCGAGTTCGAGTGGATCACAGCGAGGGAGTCCTGTGATTGCTCCCTACTGTAGTCATTGTGGAGGCAAACATACTATCGAGCAGTGTCGAGGTATGTCTGGTACTTGTTATCAATGTGGGCAGGAAGGCCATTTCTCTCGAGTATGTCCGAACAAGGGTACGACTTCTGCTCAACCCCAGTCAGGATTTAGAGGTGGCCCTAGTATGATGAGACATGCTGTTCCTGTTCCATCTTTTCAGCAGTCGAGTGCCCCACGATATCGAGGACCGGGTGGTCAGAGTGCCCAAGTTCCTCCTCAAGTGAGAGTGTATGCCATGACTGAGGATCAGGCGAGAGAAGCTCCTGGAGGTGTGATTGCAGGTATTTGCACGCTTTGTGATTATCCTGCACGTGTTTTATTTGATACAGGAGCATCTCATTCATTCATATCTCATGCATTTGTTGCATCTCACGATATTGAGTGTACCCCGTTGTATGATACTCTGTCGATAGCCATGCCAGCAGGGAAGATTATATTGTCTGAGAAAGTTGTGCATAATTGTGTATTGATATATGAGGATAATGTGGTATTTCTGAATCTGATTGTCCTCCTTATGCACGACTTTGATTGTATTGTTGGCATGGATATCTTGATGACGAATCGAGCTACTGTTGATTGTTGTCATGGAGTGGTTCGATTTCGACCGATTGATGGACCCAAGTGGAATTTTTATGGCAAGGTTTCCAAGCCAAAATTCCATTGGTATCTTCCTTGGAGATGTCTCGATTGTTGACTAGCGGAGATGAGGGTTATCTTATCTACGCTATTGATATGTCGAAAAAGGAATCTTCCTTATCTGAGATTCCTGTTGCGAAAGAGTTTCCGGATGTATTTCCCGATGAGATTCCTGATTTTCCTCCTCATCGAGAATTTGAGTTTAGTATTGATCTTGTGCCGGGGACTGCGCCTATTTCTAAAGCTCCCTATCGCATGGCACCATTGAAATTGAAAGAATTGAAAGAACAATTACAGGATCTTCTCGATAAGGGATATATTCGACCGAGTGTATCACCTTGGGGAGCTCCAGTTTTATTTGTTCGAAAGAAAGATGGTACGATGCGAATGTGTATCGACTATAGGCAACTGAATCGGGCTACTGTGAAAAATAAGTACCCACTTCCGCGTATTGATGATTTGTTTGATCAGCTTCAGGGTACTTCTGTTTACTCGAAGATTGATCTTCGTTCTGGGTATCATCAAGTACGTGTCCGAGACGAAGATGTGCCCAAAACTGCTTTTCGTACGAGGTATGGCCACTATGAATTTCTGGTTATGCCTTTCGGTCTTACGAATGCTCCTGCTATTTTTATGGATTTAATGAATCGTGTTTTCCGAGATTATCTGGACCGATTCGTTATTGTGTTTATCGATGATATTCTTGTGTATTCGAAATCGAAAAAGGAGCATGCTGAACATCTGAGACTGGTACTCCAAACTCTTCGTACTAGTCATTTGTATGCCAAATTGTCCAAATGTGAATTCTGGATGGACAAAGTGGTATTTCTGGGCACGTCATTTCGAGACATGGCATATCTGTTGATCCTTCGAAGGTCGAAGCTGTATTGAATTGGCCGAGACCTATGAATGTTCCTGAGATCCGAAGCTTCATGGGTTTAGCTGGATATTATCGTCGTTTTATTGAAGGGTTGTCGAAGATAGCTAAACCTATTACTCAACTGACACAGAAGAATCAGAGATTCATTTGGTCAGATGAATGTGAAGCTAGCTTTCTTGAATTGAAGACGAGATTAACCACAGCACCTGTGCTTACTATTCCCTCAGGTACCGGAGGATTTGTGGTGTGTACAGATGCGTCTGGTAAAGGTTTGGGCTGTGTTCTGATGTAACATGGCAAAGTGGTTGCTTATGCGTCTCAGTCAATTGAAATCTCATGAAACACGTTATCCTGTTCATGATCTCGAATTGGCCGCCATTGTATTTGCTTTGAAGATTTGGCGCCATTATTTGTACGGAGAAAAGTTTGTTATCTATTCGGACCATAAAAGTCTGTGATATCTCTTTTCTCAATCTGATTTGAATATGAGGCAACGCAGGTGGATGGATCTCCTGAAAGATTTTGATTGTGAGATTCAATATCACCCGGGATCGATGAATGTTACTGCGGATGCCCTGAGCCGTAAAGTTCATGATTCTGTTCTAGCTTCTCTTGTGTCGCCAAGGTACATGATGATATATGTACTTCTGGTTGGCACTTTTCACTCGAATTGGAATTCTGTCACTGTCTCAGCATTGCAAATTGAGCCGAGTTTGATATCGAAGATACGAAAGGCCCAACGAACCGATGCTCAGATTCAAAAGTCGAAAGAACTTGTATCTGCAGGACATCAGTCTGGATTTCAGATTTCTTCTGATGGTTCTTTACGACTTAATGGTCGGCTGGTAGTTCCTGACGACTCTGATTTGAGATCTGCCCTTCTTCGAGAAGCACATTGTAGCAAATACAGTATTCACCATGGAGGTCGGAAGATGTATTTGACATTGAGACCTCAATTATGGTGGAAACGTATGAAGAAGGACATTGCTGAATTTATTTCTAAATGTCTTGTCTGCCAGCAAGTGAAAGCCGAGAGAATGAAACCGGGAGGATTGCTCCATAGTCTTGAAATCCCGAAATGGAATTGGGAACATATTGCTATGGATTTCGTGACTCATTTACCTCGTTCGCCCAAGGGCTGTGATGCTATTTGGGTAATTATTGATCGGCTTTCGAAATCTGCGCATTTCATTCCGTATGAGCGGACTTATCCTTATAAGAGAATGGCCCGTTTATACATTGAGAATGTTGTGAGACTGCATGGTGTTCCAGTCTCAATTGTATCTGATCGTGATCCCAGATTTGCTTCTAAATTCTGGGGTAGTTTCCAAGAAGCGATGGGTACGCGTTTGGCTATGAGCACTGCTTATCATCCTCAAACAGATGGCCAAACTGAGCGTAAGATTCAGACTCTAGAGGATATGTTACGTGCGATGTGATGGACTTCAGAATGGGATGGCAAGATGCCTTACCATTAGTTGAATTTTCTTATAATAACAGCTTTCAGACGAGTATCGGTATGGCACCGTTCGAAGCTCTATATGGGAGACGATGTAGATCACCGTTATTCTGGGATGAGATTGGTGAGAGACAATTGACTGGACCTGAAATGATACAGGAAATGAATGATAAGGTTCAATTAATTCGGCAGCGGATGAAAGCTGCTCAGGATCGTCAAACGAGTTATGCGAATAAACGAAGACGACGCTTGGAATTCCAGAAAGGTGACAGAGTGTTTTTGAAAATATCTCTCTTTAGAGGCACTGTTCGATTCGGCATGCGAGGGAAGTTATGTAAGGTCCAAGTTAAGGCGACGTAATCCAACTGCATGCAAATCTAGAAATTATGAAAAATGAGTAATTTATTCTAATTGCCATTAAATTATGTGACATGCATGCTTAATATGATTTTTATTGTCATTGTTGCATGAAAATACATTTTTATAGGTTATTCAAGTGGCGATCGAGGAACGGAGACCAGGGGCTGAAATTATGTGAAAAATGTTCTAATTAAATAATTAATTTTTAATCATTTAATTTAGGGGAGTTGTTTCTTTTTTTTTTGAAATCAAGAACTTTAAAAAGGTGATTTTATACGCCGAGACTAATTTTTATCGGTGTTGGAATTTTTAACAAAAATTCGATCTTTTAGCAGTCCGGCTATTTAATTCACTAATTAATTTTATTATGAAAACTTTTTAAATTTTATTTAGGCCTAGCTTGCACTAGTGGGCTTAATTAAATTTATCTAGCCTTAAGCCTATTTATCTTTGAGTTAGCTTATAAAACAAATTAAAAACCTAGGCTAATCACTGAAACCCTCGCCGCACACTCACACACTCACGCCGCCAATAAAATTTTCAGAAAACAAAGCAAGAGCATTCTCCTCGGCTGCTACCTCTCGGCCGTGAGGAGTAGGCTTGGTTCTTCACGGTTTTGAGTGCGTATAGCCTCGGTTCTTCCCGTTCTTCGTCGTCGTCGGTATATCGTGCGTTTATTACGCAAAGGCATGCCAATATCTTCCTTTTTCTCTTCCAATACACCATATATCGATTGTTGAATGCATGTGTAAAGAATATGAAGTTTTGTTACGGTTTTTACGTGTTCGTGTTACGATTTAACGTTTTCATATGTTATTTCATGATCTACATGTTCTAGGGGACTGCCATGATGTCGTGTAACGTTTTAGTAAAGTTTTTAAGGAAAAACGTAGCCTCACTCACTCACACGAACCAGCAGAAACCAGGAAAACTCAAGGAAACAAAAGCTGCGGGTTTCTGTCGTGGGGGGGTGTGGGATCGGGCTTCATGAGGGTAGGCTGGCCTTGGCTTGGGGCTGGAGTTAGGGCTCGGCCAGGGCTTGCACAGGGTCTAGGGAGAGTCCTAGCCAAGCTAGGACTCGAACCAAGGACTCGGGAAGAGTCCTAGCGCTGCTAGGACTCCACCCGAGGGGCCCTGCACAGATGTGTGCAGGGTTCGCACCCTCTCTAGGCGCTGGGGGCTCGTGTTTGGGGCACGGGCTGATGTTAGGAAGGCTCTCTAGGGTCCTTAGCGAGTGTCCCTGGGTTGGGTTCGGTTGGAAGGGCACCGGCTGGTCACACACGATCACAAGTTAAGAAACCACACAACATGCAACTCTCGGCAACTTGTGCAGTAGGTTGGGGGGTCTCGTTTCTGGGGTTTTAGGTTTCCTCTTGGCAATTTTAGTGACCAGTAGGCTAAATAAACATGTTTGGCACCTTTTGGCTCGATATGGTTCGGGGGTAACTCGATAAAATTAGGAGATGGCTCGGGGTTGAAATTCGAGTGTCAAAATTGAGTTTCAAAACAAAGAATATTTGGAGAACGACTCACAGGGGTCGAGTCGTGATCCATAAGGGCTAAAATAATATAAAACGACTAAATTTAGAATTTAGGAATTTTACATTAAAGTTTGGTATTTTTCGGGATTAAAACACCGTTAAAATAACTAATAAAAGATAAATTGAAAAGTCTAAGTTTTAAGCCAAATAAAATTACGAGAAAATTTTTATAAGCTTAAATAATTATTTGGGACATGTTAGAGTCATGAAATCAAGAAAAAAGTCGATTTTGTAAAAAGTCGAGTCCAGGGGTAAAACGGTCTTTTTACACCAAAATTTAGTAGAGGTCATGGCAGTGCCCTAAATGCAGTTTTTATGATATTATGTGCATTTTTAAATGCTTATGAATTGTTCATGATTTATTTATGATTTATTTTAAATGTCCATGAAATTTTATAATTAAAATTGACATTTAAAATACATGGTGCATGCTTGGTTTCAAAGGAAAATATATTCATGCATAATTTTATAAGGTGATGAAAACATGAAAATATTGATGAAAGTGAAGTAATTGTGACTATGAGGAATTCAGGATTTGAGGTTATGATCAAGATTAGGCCAAGGCTCAGTTGACGATCTTGTGTCGCTGATGTCCCCGCCGCCCAGTACTGTGGTTTCACGTAGATGGTACCATCGTTATGTCATGTCATGTCATGTCACGTCAGGAAAGTCACAATTAGCGATCCTGAATTCAATCAAGAAAATATAATATTACGATCATTAAAGGAATCATGTCATGTTATCACGTCATGTTATTATATCATGTTATCATGTCATGTTATGATCAAGGATAAAGGTAATTGCTCATGCTCCAGTTTATGTATTTTCATGAAGTAATTTCACTGATGCATGTGATTTTATATATGTACTACTCGTTATAAAGATTTGGTGTGTTGAGTCTTTAGACTCACTAGGTGTGTTGGATACAGGTGAGGTTGAGGGAGGACTTGACGTATGAGATGACTGGACTGAAGGTGCACACAACCCGAGGACCAGCGCTTCTACTGTTTTTCCGCACTCATGATTATGATTATGATTTTACGTTAAAAGATTTTTAAAACCATTTATTTATGCTTTAGAGTGGTTTTGGAGAGGAAAATACGTTTCACGATTATTGCTTTTTAGGTTTGGTAACTCATGCGATTATTTTATTTTATGACGATTGCAATTGATTTTTAAATGTTAACTAGCGAATGTTCTAGATCATGGACAAAAAAATATTTGATTAAAATATTTTTTTACAAGGACCGAAATTTAAAAAAAAAATATATATTTCTAGTACATTTTAAACACAAGAACACGGGACGTTTCAGTTGGTATCAGAGCCGAGGCTCCTGTATAGGGTTGTGCCACCATCAGCGCCGGAAAGATCAGTCGTCAAGCCTCCAGTTTGTAAGTTTTTACATGCTTTACATGATTCAATATGATGTTACCTGCATGATTACGTGAATGATATGCTTACACCCCATGTTTACGAGTTTTATGATTATTATGCCTTATATGCTTATAATTGCTAAATAAATCACGATATGTCACATGATTAGAAAACATAGATTTAATTGCATGTTGGTTACGTTAGATTTTGGAAAAATGTTCAGATAAAATGCCTCCACGTCGTGCCCCTGCCAGTGGAAACCAAGAGGAAAACAGCGTTAACCATCAAGGAAATAACCAAGAGAATGGACCACCACCACCACCACCACCAGATGCTGCTACTCGAGCTCTTGAGGGAATGGCTCGTTTATTTGAGCAACAATTACAGCAGCAGCAGTTGCAGCAGCAGCAGCTGCAGTTGCAGTTACAGCAGTTACAGCAGCAGCAGGTCCAGCAGGCTCCCAGGCCAGCGCAGGATATTTATGATCAGTTCCGGAGGCTAGGGCCAAAGGAATTTTCTGGCACCACTGATCCATTTGCTGCTAAGAGCTGGATACGTTCTTTGGAGGTACATTTTCGCTATCTGAATATGGGTGATGCCGACCGTGTGAGGTGCACCACCTACTTGTTAAGGGATGATGCTTCACTGTGGTGGGAAGGGGTCGAGCATGGTGTTAACCTTGCTACTATTACTTGGCCTCAATTCAAAGACATTTTCTATGAGAAGTATTTTACGGCGGATGCTAGAGGCCGACTGAAGAGAGAGTTTATGAGCCTCCGTCAGGGAGACTTGTCTGTTGCAGATTATGTGAAGAAATTCGATCGGGGTTGTCACTTTGTACCCCTTATTGCTAGAGACCCAGCAGAAAAGCTTAGGCACTTTATGGATGGTCTCCGCCCTACTCTGCGTAACAATGTTATGATGATGAATCCAGTGGATTATGCTGCTGCCACTGCATATGCCTTCAGGTCTGAGCAATCTTTGAGGGATATTGATTTTGAAATTCAGCGTAAAAGGCAACAGCACAATAATAACAGTCAGCCAAACAAGAGGCAGAATTCAGGTCCATCTAGACCTCAAGGGCCTCAAAAGCCCCAGGGTCAAAACAGGAATCGAGGACAGCAGAGGCCACAAATCAAGGAGCACCACCGCCTGTTGAGAGGCCACTGTGCAAGGAATGTAACCGACCGCATGCGGGCAAGTGTGAATGGGGTTCCTACAAGTGTTTCTATTGCAAAGAGAGTGGGCACAAGGCTATTGATTGCCCAAAGAAGAAGGCACCTACAGCAGGACGAGTTTATGTTATGAATGCTGAAGAAGCTGAGGAGGAAGCAGACACTACTCTTATCACAGGTAACCTAGTCATTTAACATTGTTATACTTGCCTATTCTTGCATGAAATGTTAAATTGGTTACTAGAATTGATTTGGGAAGCAAGACTTGACTTAGTGGAACTTAGGTTGCATGTTCTATTTAGATGGATTTAAGTTATAATTTTTATGCAATTTCCGATTTTAGAGGGTTGATTGTGCAAATTCGAAAACTTAAGGACTAGGATGTGAATTCCAAGAATTTTTAGGGACTAAATCGAAAAGTTGCGAAATTATTTGGGCCAAATTGCACTTATCCAAAATTGGGGGACTAGAATTCAAGAAAGTCGAAAATGTAAGGGCTAAAATACAATTTTCATGAAATGCTTAAGCTCAACATGCAATCTTCTTATGATTTTGGGAAATTAATGATAGTAAAATCCTTAAGCCTCAACTCGAAAAGATTTAAAATACATCTTTCATCACAGGGAGGATCATCATTCTAGGTGTAGCTACCTATGCATTGCTAGATTCCGGAGCTACACATTCCTTCATATCTGAAACCTTCGTCAAAAGACTGAATATTACTCCTCAAGATATGGGTTTGGGTTTCAAAGTTTCGATTCCATCCGGTGAACAGATGCTCACGTCAAAAATTGTCAAGGGTCTGGAGCTTCGTTTATTCAAAGATGTAGCCTATGCCCGAATTCGATATTATACTTGGGATGGATTGGTTGTCAGTGAATGGAGCTTCGATTGATTTCAGGCAGCAATCAGTGTCTATCCGACCGCCTAGTGGTAAACATTTTGTTTTTGAGGCGGCAAGGAACAAGCAAATGCCGCACATTATCTCCTGCTTATGTGCGAGGAAGCTTATTAAGCGAGGATGCTCAGCTTATCTAGCATGTGTCACTACTGCACATGAGCCTACCAGCCAGCAGCTTGAGGATGTTGATATTGTGAGAGAATTCCCTAGCGTATTTCCCGAAGACGTATCTGGCATTCCGCCTGATCGTGAAGTGGAATTCTCCATTGATCTAATGCCGGGCACGGTTCCTATATCAAAAGCACCCTATCGTCTAGCACCTGCAGAAATGAAAGAATTAAAATATCAGATTCAGGACTTGTTAGACAAGGGTTTCATTCGCCCTAGTTACTCTCCATGGGGCGCACCGGTATTATTTGTGAAAAAGAAAGATGGTAGTATGCGTCTTTGCATCGATTATCGAGAGCTCAATAGGGTCACTATCAAAAATAAGTATCCACTGCCTAGAATCGAGGATTTATTTGACCAGCTGCAAGGAGCATCGATTTTCTCTAAGATTGATCTGCGTTCGGGATACCATCAGTTGAAAGTGAAAGAAGCAGATGTCCATAAGACAGCATTCAGAACTAGATATGGGCACTATGAGTTTATGGTCATGCCATTCGGGTTGACCAATGCGCCAGCGATCTTCATGGATCTCATGAATCGCGTATTTCAGCCGTATCTGGATCAGTTTATTATTGTCTTCATCGACGACATATTGATCTATTCCAAGAGCAGAGAGGAGCATAGCCGCCATCTGAGAACCGCACTGCAAGTACTGTTAGACAGGAAGCTTTTTGCTAAATTCAGCAAGTGCGAGTTTTGGCTCGATAGAGTGGCGTTTTTAGGCCACATCATTTCCAGCAGTGGAGTGGAAGTCGATCCAAGTAAGGTAGAGGCAGTGAAAGAATGGCCAGTGCCGAAGAGTGTCACCGAGATTCGCAGTTTCTTGGGGCTAGCTGGCTATTATCGCAAGTTCATTCAGGGGTTCTCATCTATAGCGGTACCCATGACCGCCTTGACAAAGAAGAATGCAAAGTTTGTATGGGGACCCGAGTGTCAAGACAGTTTTGACAAGTTGAAGCAAGCCTTGATATCCGCGGCAGTGTTATCTATGCCATCGGGGCAAGGGGAGTATGTTCTTTACACCGACGCTTCTAAGCTTGGTTTGGGTGCAGTTCTGATGCAAAACGACCGAGTTATTGCCTATGCATCGCGACAGTTGAAGATTCATGAAAAGAACTACCCTACGCATGATCTTGAGCTTGCAGCAGTAGTCCTTCGCACTGAAAATTTGGAGACACTACCTTTATGGGGAGAAGTGCAAGATATTCACTGATCATAAGAGTTTGAAGTACTTCTTCACCCAAAAGGAGTTGAACATGAGACAGCGCAGATGGCTCGAGTTAGTGAAGGATTATGACTGTGAAATTAGCTACCATCCGGGAAAAGCTAATGTTGTGGCAGATGCGTTGAGTAGAAAAGCTGCAGTTATTACTCAATTATCTCTTCAGAGACCGTTGCAGTCCGAGATACAGCGGTTTGAGCTTACAGTCTATGCCAGGGGCGAGGCCCCTAATCTTGCGACACTCTCAGTACAGTCGACGTTGAGGGATAGAATCCGAGAGAGTCAGTCCACTGATGAACAGTTGCAAAAGTGGAGAGCTAGAGATGAGGCCAAGGGCCGGAACTTGTATTCAGTGGTGGATGGTTTAGTTCGCTATCGAGATCGTCTATGGGTTCCTAGCGACAATTCTTTGAGAGAGCTTATTATGAAGGAAACCCATGACTCGCCATATTCCATTCACCCGGGAACTACTGAAAATGTTCAAGGATTTGCAGTTGTTATACTGGTGGCCAGGGATGAAGAGGGACATTCTGAGATTTGTGTCCGAGTGTTTGACTTGTCAGCAAGTCAAGGCAGAGCATCAGCGACCGGCAGGGAAATTGAAGCCACTCCCTATTCCCGAGTGGAAATGGGAAAACATCACTATGGACTTTGTAGTGGGACTGCCGAAGACGGTTAAGGGTTTGAATGCCATTTGGGTGATAGTTGATCGTCTTACGAAATCAGCTCATTTTCTGCCTATTAAGACGACATTCACCATGGTTCAGTTTACAGAGTTGTATATTCGAGAGGTAGTTCGCCTGCATGGGATTTCAGTTTCTATTGTTTCTGACAGGGATCCGAGATTCACGTCCTCTTTCTGGAAAAGTCTGCATGCAACGATGGGGACCAAGCTACTGTTCAGTACAGCGTTCCACCCTCAAACCGATGGTCAGTCGGAGAGAGTTATTCAGACTTTGGAGGACCTTCTGCGAGCTTGTGTTATCGATTTCCAAGGCAGTTGGGAATCGAGGTTACCTCTAGTGGAGTTCGCCTACAATAACAGCTTCCAATCATCAATTGGGATGGCTCCTTTTGAGGCACTCTATGGAAGGAGATGTAGATCTCCTATTCATTGGGACGAGGTTGGAGAAAGAAGGGTTCTTGGTCCGGATGTTATTGAAGAGACAGCGGAGTTGGTAGTCAAAATTCGTGAGAGAATGAAGACTGCACAAAGCCGACAGAAGAGTTATGCAGATAAGAGACGAAGGGACTTAGAGTTTGCTGTGGGCGACCACGTGTTTGTGAAAATAGCACCTATGAAGGGTGTTATGCATTTTGGCAGAAAAGGCAAGCTTAGTCCAAGATTTATAGGTCCGTTTGAGATTTAAGAGGATTGGGACACTAGCTTATAGAGTGGCTTTGCCACCCGCGCTTTCAGGAGTTCACAACGTGTTCCATGTCTCTATGCTTTGAAAATACATGTCTAATCCATCACATGTGCTCAATTATGAGCCTCTTCAGCTAACTCCACTTATGACATACGAGGAAAGACCTGTCCAGATTTTAGCGCGGCAAGAGAGGAGACTGCGTAATAAAGTCATTCCAATGGTCAAGGTCAAGTGGCTGAATCACTCGGAAGAGGAAGCTACTTGGGAAACCGAGAGGGACTTGTTGAGTCGCTATCCAGAATTGTTCGGTAAGTTCTAATTTCGAGGACGAAATTTTATTTAAGGGGGGAGGAATTGTAAGGTCCAAGTTAAGGCGACGTAATCCAACTGCATGCAAATCTAGAAATTATGAAAAATGAGTAATTTATTCTAATTGCCATTAAATTATGTGACATGCATGCTTAATATGATTTTTATTGTCATTGTTGCATGAAAATACATTTTTATAGGTTATTCAAGTGACGATCGAGGAACGGAGACCGGGGGCTGAAATTATGTGAAAAATGTTCTAATTAAATAATTAATTTTTAATTATTTACTTTAGGGGAGTTGTTTCTTTTTTTGTGAAATCAAGAATTTTAAAAAGGTGATTTTATACGCCGAGACTAATTTTTATCGGTGTTGGAATTTTTAACAAAAATTCGATCTTTTAGCAGTCCGGCTATTTAATTCACTAATTAATTTTATTATGAAAACTTTTTAAATTTTATTTAGGCCTAGCTTGCACTAGTGGGCTTAATTAAATTTATCTAGCCTTAAGCCTATTTATCTTTGAGTTAGCTTATAAAACAAATTAAAAACCTAGGCTAATCACTGAAACCCTCGCCGCACACTCACACACTCACGCCGCCAATAAAATTTTCAGAAAACAAAGCAAGAGCATTCTCCTCGGCTGCTACCTCTCGGCCGTGAGGAGTAGGCTTGGTTCTTCACGGTTTTGAGTGTGTATAGCCTCGGTTCTTCCCGTTCTTCGTCGTCGTCGGTATATCGTGCGTTTATTACGCAAAGGCATGCCAATATCTTCCTTTTTCTCTTCCAATACACCATATATCGATTGTTGAATGCATGTGTAAAGAATATGAAGTTTTGTTACGGTTTTTACGTGTTCGTGTTACGATTTAACGTTTTCATATGTTATTTCATGATCTACATGTTCTAGGGGACTGCCATGACGTCGTGTAACAGTTTTAGTAAAGTTTTTAAGGAAAAACGTAGCCTCACTCACTCACACGAACCAGCAGAAACCAGGAAAACTCAAGGAAACAAAAGCTGCGGGTTTCTGTCGTGGGGGGGTGTGGGATCGGGCTTCATGAGGGTAGGCTGGCCTTGGCTTGGGGCTGGAGTTAGGGCTCGGCCAGGGCTTGCACAGGGTCTAGGGAGAGTCCTAGCCAAGCTAGGACTCGAACCAAGGACTCGGGAAGAGTCCTAGCGCTGCTAGGACTCCACCCGAGGGGCCCTGCACAGATGTGTGCAGGGTTCGCGCCCTCTCTAGGCGCTGGGGGCTCGTGTTTGGGGCACGGGATGATGTTAGGAAGGCTCTCTAGGGTCCTTAGCGAGTGTCCCTGGGTTGGGTTCGGTTGGAAGGGCACCGGCTGGTCACACACGATCACAAGTTAAGAAACCACACAACATGCAACTCTCGGCAACTTGTGCAGTAGGTTGGGGGGTCTCGTTTCTGGGGTTTTAGGTTTCCTCTTGGCAATTTTAGTGACCATTAGGCTAAATAAACATGTTTGGCACCTTTTGGCTCGATATGGTTCGGGGGTAACTCGATAAAATTAGGAGATGGCTCGGGGTTGAAATTCGAGTGTCAAAATTGAGTTTCAAAACAAAGAATATTTGGAGAACGACTCACAGGGGTCGAGTCGTGATCCATAAGGGCTAAAATAATATAAAACGACTAAATTTAGAATTTAGGAATTTTACATTAAAGTTTGGTATTTTTCGGGATTAAAACACCGTTAAAATAACTAATAAAAGATAAATTGAAAAGTCTAAGTTTTAAGCCAAATAAAATTACGAGAAAATTTTTATAAGCTTAAATAATTATTTGGGACATGTTAGAGTCATGAAATCAAGAAAAAAGTCGATTTTGTAAAAAGTCGAGTCCAGGGGTAAAACGGTCTTTTTACACCAAAATTTAGTAGAGGTCATGGCAGTGCCCTAAATGCAGTTTTTATGATATTATGTGCATTTTTAAATGCTTATGAATTGTTCATGATTATTATGATTATTTAAATGTCCATGAAATTTTATAATTAAAATTGACATTTAAAATACATGGTGCATGCTCGGTTTCAAAGGAAAATATATTCATGCATAATTTTATAAGGTGATGAAAACATGAAAATATTGATGAAAGTGAAGTAATTGTGACTATGAGGAATTCAGGATTTGAGGTTATGATCAAGATTAGGCCAAGGCTCAGTTGACGATCTTGTGTCGCTGATGTCCCCGCCGCCCAGTACTGTGGTTTCACGTAGATGGTACCATCGTTATGTCATGTCATGTCATGTCACGTCAGGAAAGTCACAATTAGCGATCTGAATTCAATCAAGAAAATATAATATTACGATCATTAAAGGAATCATGTCATGTTATCACGTCATGTTATTATATCATGTTATCATGTCATGTTATGATCAAGGATAAAGGTAATTGCTCATGCTCAAGTTTATGTATTTTCATGAAGTAATTTCACTGATGCATGTGATTTTATATATGTACTACTCGTTACAAAGATTTGGTGTGTTGAGTCTTTAGACTCACTAGGTGTGTTGGATGCAGGTGAGGTTGAGGGAGGACTTGACGTATGAGATGACTGGACTGAAGGTGCACACAACCCGAGGACCAGCGCTTCTACTGTTTTTCCGCACTCATGATTATGATTATGATTTTACGTTAAAAGATTTTTAAAACCATTTATTTATGCTTTAGAGTGGTTTTGGAGAGGAAAATACGTTTCACGATTATTGCTTTTTAGGTTTGGTAACTCATGCGATTATTTTATTTTATGACGATTGCAATTGATTTTTAAATGTTAACTAGCGAATGTTCTAGATCATGGACAAAAAAATATTTGATTAAAATGTTTTTTTACAAGGACCGAAATTTAAAAAAAAAAAATATATTTCTAGTGCATTTTAAACACAAGAACACGGGACGTTTCAAGTTATCTCCTCGATATGTTGGTCCATACGAGATTCTCGATCGAGTTGGTGATCTTGCGTATCGATTGGCATTGCCACCAGCTTTATCTACTATTCATGATGTGTTTCATGTTTCTATGTTGAGGAAATATGAACCTGATCCAACACATGTACTTGCACCTGATGAGGTTGAACTTGATCCTTCTCTTTCCTATGTTGAACAACCTGTTCGCATTATGGATCGAAAGGAAAAGATATTAAGAAACAAATCGATTCCGCTAGTTCGAGTGCAATGGACAAGACATGGTGTTGAAGAATCAACGTGGGAGTTGGAAAGCAAGATGCGAGAATCATATCCGCATTTATTTGATTCTATGACATCTGTTCCATTGTATTCGATGTATTCTGATCCTTTTACTGATTTTAGTTTTGATATGTACTATAACTGGTGACATATGTATGTTTGCCAATGTTATGTATATAGAGATGTTTGAGATTTCGAGGACGAAATCTTTTAAGAGGGAGAGAAATGTAAGGACCGTGTATCGTATTATCGTAAATCTTATATGATTATCGATAATTAATGAATTTGATATGTGATTATACAATTGATGTATATTATGATAATGAAATTGAGAAAATGAATATTGAATGTGAATTGACGTTGTAAGAGCTCGAGTGGAGAAGCCGGACGCGAATTTAGTACAAATCTAAATATTTGTACAGAACATGTGGCGCCCGGGCGGTAGAAAATGACCGCCCGAGCGCCAATGTATGCAAAGCGAGAGTTCGGGCAGAATGTTCCGCGCCCGAGCGGTAACTTTCTACCGCCCGAGCGCGGCATAAATACAACTCGGGGACAGAATGTCTCGCGCTCGGGCGCGAGAATTCTACCGCCCGAGCGCGAGGAAGATGATGATAAGAATAAGCTTTTCCTTCTTCTTTCTTCATTTCCATTTACGAGAACTTCGAGAATAACCGAGAGAATTTTATTTTCTTCTTCCGATTCGACTTCGAAACGCTGTCCAAACGTGAAACAAATTATATATTTGTTATCTGCGCGTTGAGGGCCTCAGATTGAGGTAATTTTCTTCTGATTTCAGCAGCTTGAAATATTAAAGTGCTGGAATAGCTTGTATTTGAAGTTGAATTTCTGATATGTAGTAGAATAACCGACAAGAAACTTGTATTCGAAGTCGGAATTGAATTATGATATGATTATGATTTGATATGAATTTTTGAAGTTTCAAATGATATTTGAAACTCAAATTAATGATTTTAGAGTATGTTATTGATTAGAATGATTATGTTATTGATGTAGATAAAGTATTATATTGATATTTTCAAGCTACATCAACTGGAACGAAGAATTGAGGTATGTTGTGACCGGGTAACATACGATATGTTTGGATTGATTGGATTGGATTGGAATACGTGTCTATGTGCCTATTTGATGATTTGATGTGGCATACATGACATTGAGATTTGAGTATCGATGTACAAAATAAATGTTTTGTTAACACACATCATTTTATGCATACATCGATACATGACATGCACGTTGAGCTATGATCCTTGGATACCCTGATATGATTTGATTGGATTCCGGGGTTTATGAACACAATCGCTATGCCGGTATTATATGACCCGTAAAGCATAGACAATTGTGGCCCCATATGATTGGATATGAGATGTGGGATTGATGGCGCTTCGTCGACGCTATCATACATGTATTCACATATCGGCCGGTGTGCCAGCTCGAGCATTGATTTGATTTGATAGCGATTCGATTGATTCTGACATATGCTCAGTGGATGGGCATTTGACCTGATACCTCCACGACATACATGCATTGCATACCATATATCATTGTTTAGATATCTGTGGTATATATGATTGGTTGTTCCATACGGAGCTTTGCTCACCCCCAAGGGGGGCTGTTGTTGTCTTTGTGTGTGGACAATGGCAGGTACTCCAGGATATCAGGAGGCCAGAGAGGGCACTTCTGGAGGAAGCCACAGCTTGGGCTGAGGTTTATGTTTATGTCTTGTTCCCAGTATATATGTATATGTATCTATATACCGGAGCATGTCCCGAGGATATGAGTTGTTTGTATGTGATTGGTTTTGATTTCGTGTGGGCATGTTTTATGATTTGAGATTAAATACTATTTTTAGTATTATAAATCTAGAAGAGATGTTTTGGGCTCATCATAAAAGAAATTTTAAACCTGTTTTCCGCTGTGATTACTTAACCCTAATCAAATTGTGTTGTAATAACGATTAGGAGCTAAGGGCCCCACACAGAGATTAGGTTATGCAACAAGCTCAGTGCAATCAGGCCCGAGGGGTTCTGGAAGATTGATACTCAAGGGTCGTAAATGGGTCTCTTGATTTGATATTGGGAACTCCGAGAAGAAGCCAAGTCCCGAACTATCAATCATCGGGCTCTTCTGAGCAGCCCAAACATATTTCGTAGAGGAGCCCTCGTGATCTTCCTAGACAAAGAGTCCTCACCCCAGAGGAAATCTTCTTATGCGCATCCACAGAAGGGTCGAGGCCTTTATTCTTCTGGGTGAGCTTCTCTGCGAGCTCGGGAGACAGTTGTTCAGAAGCTTCAGGGGCCCTTATTCTTCCAAGAATTGGTGTTCGGTTTGAGATTTATGTAAACCGATTTGGGGTGAACTTTTTAATTTTACAAATTTTAGGACAATGGCCACAATAATAAGAATATCAAAATATTTAAATATAACTCCTAAGGAAATAAAGATGGAATAGGAGTTGGGAGATAATTGATTCGAAAAGACACGATAGTGTTTAAGCGTATTTTGGATTAAACTGGGAACAAGGAACCTAAGACCCATATCCGTCTAGTCAGTTTAGAATATGTTAAAGCTCTCATGTGGGCTATGAGCTTGGTCACTAATACCGAGAATGTGCATGTCGAAACCTGCAGGCATGCCTGATCTCTCCTTTATGATATCACCCGTCTCAAGGTCTAAATAGTAGTCGGTTACCTCATACCAAGGTAGCCCGACTTCCCTAAACTGAGAATCGAGGGCCTCGAACTTTTTTAGTCTCGGAGCCCGATGAGTCTCTTGCTCAGAACTTGAGGACTTTGCGGGAGACGGATGGTCTTCGTACTCGAATACTTCGTTAACTATTCTAAGATCAGAGATGGGCATGCTTGCAATAAGAAATAACTTACTAAGAAAGATGAAGTAAAAATATAAAGTTGAAACCGAGCAGGAAATTTTGGACGGGATTTGATAGTTAGTTCGGCATATAATGTCACGGGAAAGAGAAAAGTGAAAATGATAGGAAATGGAAACATATTTATAGGGGAACTTGGATGATCATGACCACACGATCGAAAATGATATGACGGCCCCAAATTTGGCATGAAGCCGAACAGACGCCTCTGTAAGGTAAAGTGGCGGAAGATCTCAAACCATTCATACGTAGATAAATGGTCCAAAAAAGAAGCACATATCAAAATCTTGATCGTTGATTTTAACAGCTCAGTGAAAATCCAAATAAACACAAATTGATGAGAAACACAAGTCTAGAATCAGTAAATTTTACTCGGGTCAGCCGTGTCTAGATCCAAATACTTGGTCTAAACTTCATAGTTACTTTAGACAAAAAAAAAAAAAA
Organism: Primulina eburnea; assembly: GCF_022965805.1. Lineage (NCBI taxonomy): Eukaryota > Viridiplantae > Streptophyta > Magnoliopsida > Lamiales > Gesneriaceae > Primulina > Primulina eburnea. Next base: position 398,836 of record NC_133112.1, on the reverse strand, counting down.
AAAAAGAGAGAGAGAGAGAGAGGATGTACTATTGATACCCATAAAGTCGACTCGCCCGGGTACAAACTGAAACATTTATTATTTGAGCCCAATTAGAGAAATAAAGGGCCTATTATTGATACATTTAAGCTCAGAGTCCGAACCCAAAATCTTACATAGAGTCCGTGATATGAATCTGGCTAGGCACTGTGTGCAAATGTTTGGGGAAAAATTTAAGTGGCGTTGTTGGTTTGGACTTTCAAGCTTGATTGTGATAAAAGATGATGAATCAAGCATATTCAAGCAAGTGGTGGAGTTCAACAAAGAATTGCCGAAGCTCCAGCGCACCCGCGCTCAAAACAGGGCCGCACCCGCGCTCAAATTGCCGAAGCACTAGCGCACCCGCGCTCATGCAAGGGCCGCACCCGCGGTCATGTTTTTTCCTAAAAAAAAAAAAAAAAAAATATTTTTTTTTTTTTTTTCAAAATTTTTTTTTTTTTTTTTCGAAGCCAAACCGCACCCGCGGTCCTTACGTCACTGCACCCGCGGTGTTCTGGCGGACTTGCGTGTCAAAGTTGCTAATTAGCTCATTTAAGCTTTTCACACTACTTTCTTGTTTTGTTTTATCTATTTAATCATTGTAAACATTATGAACGAAATTATTATTGAATATGGAATGAAAAACACTTGAGAATTCTCTCAAAACTTGCAAAGTTTATACTTTGTGTTTATCAAAATCAAACTTATCAAAGATTGCATCTTTGTGGCGTTTGTCGATTGTTCTTGCACGGATTGTCATAGGCATCGTTCTTTGAAGGTTCGTTCTAGATTCAATTGTTATCTTCGTTGATATTTGTTGCTAAGTGTTTAAATCACTTAGAGGTGAATATCACACCAATCGTTACTTGTTTCAAAAGATCGGGATAATATAATCGATCCTTGTTTGTTATTGAATTGAGGGTGCGATTTCTATATTCGTGCTTGCCTTTCATTCGTACGAGGATTCGTATCATTTGGTATCAGAGCTTTGGTTCATTGATTCAAGTAAGTCTATCCTTGTTGTTGTTGTTATTTTCAGATCTGTCTAAAAAAATATAAAAGAAAAAAAAAATCCGTTTTGTTATCAGATCTGTTGTATCCTTGTTGTTTCTATTGTCAAATATTTCTATATCAGAAAAGAAAAACAAAAATTTCGTTTTGTTATCAAATCTGTGTTATCCTTTGTTCTGTTATCAGATCTGTGGTATCTTTTTGTTTCTATTGTTCTATCTATCAAAAACAAAAACAAAAATTCGTTCTGTTCTTAGATTTGTGTTATCTTTTGTTCTATTTCCAGATCTGTGTTATTTCTACCATCCTTTGTTATTGATAATCCAAAATTCTTGAAAAAAAAAAAAATTTGTTCTGTGTTATTGTGTCGTTCTTGTTATTGTGCAATCCAAGTGAAACAGTTGCAAGTGTTCACAAGTTGAATCTTGTTAGTTTGATATACAAGTACAAAGCTTGATCACACCTTTGAAAGAACTATCAAATTCGAGTGAAAAAAAAAAACACTTGAGTGCGAGCGTTATTTCTTTGGAGTGACCGGTGAGTATTTTGTAGTGAGAAAAAAAAAAAGGTGAGTCGAGTGAATTTCTATTGGAGTGATCAGTGAGAATTTGGGTGAGGAATAATTTTTATTTCTACTAACATTTCTTGCAGGTACAATGTTTGAAACAAAATTGGAGGAGGTAGGAGATGACACGAACCAAGAATTTTCTAAGGTCCAAATTGAGGAATTGTTCGATCATTTTAGTAGGATAATGAGGACCGAAATGGAGCATTTACGTGAGAGGTTTGATAGGCTTGAGGTTAGTACGAGTGAAAATAAATCTAAGCCTAACGGGTTGGATAGAATATGTGAAAAGGAGTTTAAGCCTCTACGTGAGAGGTATAGACGGAGTGAAGGAGAGGAAAAGTATAATATGCAAGATGATGGAAAAAGACGAGTTAATAGAATTGGTGGGAATAGAGCTTTACAAGTGGATCATTATGATGATATACAATATGATGATGATAGGCGAAGTAAAAGAATTGGAGGCGATAGATCGTTGTATTTGCATCGTGATGATGATAGGCGATGTGAGGAGAATAGAAGAAGTGAACTTGATGTGGATAGGGAATCTTTGAAACCTAATTGGCGGAGGAGTTTGGGAGAGAAAATCATTGCTACGCCAAAGAAGGAATCGAAACGTGAAGTTGATTGGTCTAGGAGAGTCAAGGAGAGTGGAGCATCACACTTGGTAACGGGTGATGATAGAAAGTGCAAATCGAGTGGTAAACATGGAAGTGACTCGTGGAAGGAGTTATTGAAAACCGCACGAATGTCGAGTGAAGAGAAGTTGGTTTTTAAACATGGGTATCAAGGTACATCTAAAATTTCAAATGTTAGTACTTATGATATTCAATGTGTTTGGTGTCTAGAGTTTGGACATAATATCAGTCAATGTCGACGTGAGGAATTTACTGTAGTAAAATCGCCAGTTGAGCTTAAATCTCTAATGGAGGTTGATGTTGTGGTTGATATTGAATCTCAAGTGGATGTAGAGGATGTTGTTGAGTATGTAGCTGAAGTTGAGATTGTTGGTAAACTTGAACATGAACTTGAGGTGGTGATTAATAGCATTGGAGATGATGTTATTCCACTAGATAGTGAGATGAATGTATTGGATTCTAGAGTTGAATGTGAATCTATAGATACAGTCGAATGTGGAGTTGAAGTGAGCATTGATGTTGAACCTAAAGTGGAGGTTGAAAGAATTGAAGAGGTTGGTATTCCATTGATTTATGACTTGAGCATAGAGTGTTATGCTAAGGAGGGTGAATCCTTAGATGGTGAGTTTGTTTCTAATGTGTGTTCTATGGATGAAAACGAAGAAACTTTGTTGTTCAAAACATTTGAAGAAAAACATATTTCTTTTGATCAATTGACACGAAAAGAAATTTTTGATGATCAATTGAAGTTTATTGTAAAGAGTGAAAAAGAAATTAATATGGTCGAAAGAATGAGTGAACAAAAAGGTGAGATGGCCATAGAAAAGAAACAAGAGAGAAAAGAAAAAGAAAAAGAGGTCAAAGAAAAGAAAAATAAATCAAAGACCCAAAAGATTGAAAAGAGTGAGGTGGAGAGTTTCTTATTCTTGTATAAACCATTTCATGTACCTTTGTACAAATTGGTTTATTCTCATTGTGATGATATAGCCGGTTCAATTCCGAGCATTGCTATTTCTTATTTGCAGGTTCTTGGGGTTGTCATACCAATGAGACAAGTGAATTTTACTAAAGGGAGAACCCAAGGGTCCGAGCCTAGAAAATTCAAGTGCCATCAAGATGAGCTTGGTAAGAAAGTTGAAAATGTGATGATGAAAAGTAAAACAATTGTTGATGGTGTGAGATTGCAATGGGATGATCCATATGATTTCAAGAGAAATCACCGTGAGGTAAGGGTAGTAACCACTGCAACGACTGGGAGGTATGATTTGCTTCCCTATTTTAATTTTGTGTTGTTTTGTTTTCAAGAATGTGGAGAATGTGTTGCAAATATGGTGGTTAAGGGATCGAATGTAAATTTATCCTTATTCCTAGATTGTTATGAATTTAAGGCCATGGATGAATTGCATGTACCTACTATGAATTTTGATGTTTCATTATTTAATAAGTTCGTAGGATTTGTTTGCTACAAGGGTTTATATGCATTGGAGTTAAATTTTTGTAATGAGATAAGATATCGCATTGATAGTACACGTGACGTGTCTTATTTGCATGATTTGAATTTAATTGGTGATGGCTTTGAGAGGTTGATGGTTGGACATGATAATTATTTCATTTATGATGAATATATGTTTAGAGATAATAAACTATTTGGTATATATTTATTTCAAGATCGACTTGTTCTTGAGATTCATAACTGTGGTTTGATCGTTGATATAATTCATGATTATATGTGTTGGTTGCATATGAAGAAGTATGATAAGTTGTGTAGTCAAGGTTTCATTGGAAATGGGGAAAGGACACTTAAGTTTAATTCTTATGTGTGGCATGAAGTAATTCTTATTCCTAGTGAACTATGTTTGTGCACTTTTATAGAAATTTTTGTGTTGTTAACTAGGTCTAAAAAGGGGAGGAATCTGATATTTGTGATTCTTAATGATATTTTATCATTTGTGGTGATTTGTTATTTGACGTGTGTAAAGGTTAAAGAACATATAGGGAAGGCGACCGTAAAGTTGTGGTTTCGAGTGCTAATGGAGCAAATAAATGATAGCGTCTACATTCTTGAGCTTAAAGGTAAGCATGTTGATAATATACTTTTTGTTATTACTAACTTGCTTTGTTTCTGTGTAGGTAGACAAGATTTGAGGACAAATCTTTTTGAAGTAGGGGAGTATGATATGAATCTGGCTAGGCACTGTGTGCAAATGTTTGGGGAAAAATTTAAGTGGCGTTGTTGGTTTGGACTTTCAAGCTTGATTGTGATAAAAGATGATGAATCAAGCATATTCAAGCAAGTAGTGGAGTTCAACAAAGAATTGCCGAAGCTCCAGCGCACCCGCGCTCAAAACAGGGCCGCACCCGCGCTCAAATTGCCGAAGCACTAGCGCACCCGCGCTCATGCAAGGGCCGCACCCGCGGTCATGTTTTTTCCTAAAAAAAAAAAAAAAAAAAAAATTTTTTTTTTTTTTAAATTTTTTTTTTTTTTTTTTTCCGAAGCCAAACCGCACCCGCGGTCCTTACGTCACTGCACCCGCGGTGTTCTGGCGGACTTGCGTGTCAAAGTTGCTAATTAGCTCATTTAAGCTTTTCACACTACTTTCTTGTTTTGTTTTATCTATTTAATCATTGTAAACATTATGAACGAAATTATTATTGAATATGGAATGAAAAACACTTGAGAATTCTCTCAAAACTTGCAAAGTTTATACTTTGTGTTTATCAAAATCAAACTTATCAAAGATTGCATCTTTGTGGCGTTTGTCGATTGTTCTTGCACGGATTGTCATAGGCATCGTTCTTTGAAGGTTCGTTCTAGATTCAATTGTTATCTTCGTTGATATTTGTTGCTAAGTGTTTAAATCACTTAGAGGTGAATATCACACCAATCGTTACTTGTTTCAAAAGATCGGGATAATATAATCGATCCTTGTTTGTTATTGAATTGAGGGTGCGATTTCTATATTCGTGCTTGCCTTTCATTCGTACGAGGATTCGTATCAGTCCGAGCTCTTATCTACTCGAAAAATAGGTCACACAAGATGGAAAGGTCCGAGCAACCGAGCTCAGAGCATAATCGCCTGAGCCGAGCTCAATCAAGTAACTATGGAGGTGAATGCATAGTCCTACTAATGCAAAATATATGTTTAAAACTCTTATAGAAAAATTCAAATGGTATAACGATATATTTAAAATCTACTAAAATACAGTCAGATCAGAACAAATCTCATCACAAACCTAGTATTTCGAGAACTTGTCTTAGTAATAGTTTTTCTCCGACAAAGTATCTAACTTTTTCCAACTCTATAAAAATAATATATTTTTTCATGATTTTATACATTCACAAATTGTTAACACTAGCATTATTTTTATCACACACTTAAGTTTTGTCTCAGTACTGACGTAAGAATCCAAGGATTATAACAGAAAAATTTCCAGTGCAATCTAGCTCTTGTCCGTCTGTGCATATCTAAGCCGAATTAAAGTCTGACCCATGCAAAACCAGCTTGCAATATTGAGTTCACCAAACCAAATTCAAGATAAAAAAATTTGGTATCATAATATAGTTTCATTTATCATATCCTATGAGCCAAACGATATATTGTTATTAATATATATCATATCATTTTTTATATACATAATCATCTTAAGAAAACGATGTTATAATACTAATCATATCATCATCATCAAGCTCATTTTAACAGTTTAAAACAAACAAACTTGGTTGTGAGATCAGAACAACCTATTTTATTTTTCTGACCTAACACAACCTTTGATTTCAAATCATCGTGTATAAAATATTGATCAGAAATGACGAGCATAATGTATAAAATAAATGTTTTACCACATTTAGAAATAATAATATATTGTCAAACACAAAATTCAACATTTGATAGCCTTAGCTAAATTCTATTGTTATTATTATTAGTTAATGTTGTTTAAAAGAGTATGACCCGTTACAAATAATTCAATAATATCATCAAATAATCAATCACAACTAATCTCAATATATCTTCTAAAAGTGAAAATCTAGGGCGTCGTACGCTAAAATCTTTCCTTAGATGTATGTTAGAATAAATAAATCACTTTCAACTACCAGTTTTTAAATTAATATATTTCAATAACAAAAACACCAAAATACACCTCTTACCGACTGCGAATGAAAATTACGTGTTCTAAAAAACGCATTCTGACATGATCAATTTTTTTGGGGTTGTAATATAAAAGGGTTCCTATTCTGTCGGTTGTATAATTTAGGAATCCAGGTTGTACTCAAATGCGTAAACGCATCGCATCAACCTCTCTTTTATTTCAATACTCATGGAATATTTATTTGATTTAATCTAATGTGATTAAGTGTATTTTAATTGTTAAATTATTTTATACTTCCTAATTGTCGATTGCACAGTTGAAGGGATAAAATAAAGTTAAACCAAGTGTAAAAAAATGTTGAAAGGGATGAAATCGGTTAAAACGGGTGAAAAAAAAAAGAAAGAAAAGAAAGATGAACTCGGGTATGTTCCACACTCTGGGGCAACGCCGTGTAGAAATAAGCAAGGAAGCAAGAGTCCGGATAAATTTAAAACAAGGGAAGAGACCACCAATGATCACAGTATATTCAAGTCCCAACTTGTACGAAATGCCATATTCCAACGGTCTCGTCCTCTAAAATTATAATAACGACCTATCAAGGTATAATTTCCAATGAAACCATCTGACAGTCGAACAAATAAAAATAAAACTGAGAATAGCCTGCCTACGCGGAGTATATTATTCATGGAAAACTAATAAGCAGGGCCATGGCGCTTGATATTTACGTTAGCGAACAAACCCATATTTCCCAGCCAGAATACAAGTATAACGACGATGCTCGCAAGGCTTACCCACATCCACTGCTGCCATTTTTTCCTGTTTCTGTTGCGAAGAGGTGGAGGGGTCTTGTTTTGCTTGCTCGCAAATGAAGTCTTTTTAGGCTTTTTAATTGTTGCGCAAGAGGAATTGTCACTCACTTGTATTTCTTCTTGGACGATATCCGTAGCGTTTTCACCAGTTTCACTGCTATCATTCGCATCTGTTGACGCAGAAGCAGCTTTCTTTCTCTCTTTCTTCCTCAATTTCTTCTCCTTCTCCTACACGTTTGAATAGATACTTAGTTTCACGCCGTTGTGCTTGGCGGAAAAAAAATATAACAAATAGCAGCAGAATCACCTTTTCTTTAAGTTCTGCTTCTTTACGTGCTCTCAATTCTTCTCTCATTTGCACCTTCTCATCACGCCGTTTCTTTTTCTCACGTGCCTCCTTAGCCTTTGCTAGCTGCTCCAAACGAAGTTCCTCTTTCTTCTTAGCTTGAGCCTCTTCCCTTCTAATTTCTTCTTCCTTGCGGGTCAACTCAGCTACCTCCCTCGTTTTCACAGAATCCTTTTCCTGCATCTCATCAGTGATTTCTCTACCAGAAACATAATTCGAGGCATTACCTAGTTGAAGTTTAGCAGGTCCCTTAGTTGTCACTATCTGATCCTTGGATTCCATCATTGTCTTTATCGATCGAACGTTTGAGGCCACATTTTCAAAAGACATTTGTCGCTTCAGCTCCACAGATTGACATGATATGGAATCAACATTGGTAGGTATCGAGACCATCTTATCATTTCTTTCTTTGTTATCATAAATGGGTAGGTTAGGAGGCTTCTCATCAGGACCTAGTGAACGTCCATCCAGAGTGCCCAATCTCCTCAGAGTACTCCTTCCGTTCAACCTGGCATACTCACTGCGAAATTCGCCATTCACGTTCCAAAGTTCCATAAACTTTTCCACCTGTAAAATTGAGACACTCAATTAGCAAAGTTAGAGGTTCGAATTGACATAGCGAATAGAAAGAACAAATCACAAAACTAACCTTATTCAAACACAGATGATATAGTGTCTCTCTATCCCCGCTGAATGCACAGTTATTGGCTATAGCTTCATCATCTTTGTATTCGACAAAGTACTTGTTCTGCAATGGCAAGTATCCAACAACTTATAAGCTTTTTCCTGCTATTTATCACAAACACGACATATTCATTTTACAAAGAAATCAAGATTGCATTGTTTCTGTACTAAAAGTATCCACGTGATGCAATATTGCCATCCATCTTGATAGAATTAATCACTATGCTTAAAATAATAAAATGCAGATATCAAGTTAAAATTATCAACACTACAACTTCAACCCCGAACTTGTAATGAATGAAGATGTCTGTTCCCTATTTATTCTCTTCAAATTATGAAACCCCCACAACAAGAACTAAAATAAAATTTAAGTAACAGACTCCAATGAAACTGTGTAACATTTGATCATGCGAGACAGGGTTTGCTGCCTGTGTGTTAAAAAAATGTCCCATATAACTAGTGATATTTGCCAGAATATCAATAACTATGAATGACTTTCTAGGACACAAGTCACCAACTTCTTTAGTATTCCACAATAAATACTGTGTGTCAACCTTTGAAAATGAGTACACAACTGCACTGAGGATAAGCTGGGATAGAGTGGGGGAGGGGCAATAACCATAGAAATGAAAAGGTAGCAATGTTGGTAAATTTTCAAAGCAATTGTCTTATTAGTTCTACTAAAGCTCCACAATCGATCAAATCTGACACAAGAAGCAAACCAGTGATGGCATCATTTGATTCTTAAAGATCATTCGAAAGTTATAGTATGGGCATGTAAAAGAAATGGGAAAATAAAATCCACTCTAGGACACAGAAATCTGGCAAGTAATAAAAAAAAGTGAGTGAATGAATGAAAGTCATTTATACTTCGCTGGTTTTTTCACTTCTTGGAACAACAAAATAATCAATTAAAAATATAGATATTAATTCCAATACGTGATTTATCCAGTGGGCAACCGCAAATGTTGACGCCAAATTAATTGTGATTTGTGATATAACCTTCAGACCAAATCAAAATGGTACTCAATACATTCCATGCCCATTTACCAGTTAAGCAAGGGTAACACGCAAGAAAAGCACAAATAATGAGAAATATTTGAAAAACTGTGGATTGTGATGTAGCTGGGAAAGATCCGCGCTGATAGAAAAAATAGGATATTGCGTGGTGACAAAATACCTAATCCATTATATTGATCTCCACAAAGAAATTAAAACGTGCAGTTCATTCCTGTGTTTAGTTCTTTACTTTATGGAAGAAATGTGATCGGACGATAACAATTAGTTAATGTTAACTAATAATCAGTGATTTAAACGACAAATAGAAACTAAATCCAGCACTAAGGAAAACTTCATTCTTGTCCTCCTATATATTTTCGTCATTTAAATTTATTTAACACGAAAAATCTGGAAGTGCTTTAAATGAAAAATTTAAAACAAATTTATTTCTTTTTTAAGATTGTAAAATTTTATATTTCTCAAATATTGCATGTTCTGCAGCATAGTCAATAAATGTTTGCAACGCATATACCTAGGCGTAAGGCAAAGCAAAACTCAGCCTTTGTGCCTAGAAATATGTCAAGGCTCAACGATTCAATGAGGCCGTAAAACACATGTATTGGAATGCTTAAAACCCAATGCATGCATTAAATCAAACGATTGTGTATTTTAAATTAAATCCATGAGTTTTGTCATTCATATTTACTCATATTCTAAGAATACTCGTTTTATTATTGCTCGATTGTTTAAAAACTTCATATTACATGCTATTTGACATAATTTTCTTCATACATTTAAATTGTAGAACTATAAGTATTATTACTTGGCACATTTTAGTTCGATAAGGTGCACAGCCTAGGCTCCAGGTCACAAGTGTGCCTTAGTGTGTTGTGTGCCGTTAATAACTACATTTGGCAGAGTTCGTTTCCATCAGTTATGCACTATTTCTATTTTCAGCAAACCAGCACCAACTTCTTGAACCATAAACTGCCATGTGATTTGAGAGTTTTCTAGTTTTATTGATTTGGGTAATTTTGATCAAAACATTGAAAGTGCAGAAGACTTTTCCCTCTATCTTATGGAACCGAAGAGATTCATCGAGCTCAAAAACAAAGCATAACGACATTTATAAATGCGAAGTTCACTTCAAATATTTCACTCATCAACATATAATGACTCACATTATTCTAAATCCAAGTCATTGTTCAATTTTGAGCTTTCTCTTCTAGAGAGTGTCATTGGATCCACATGGGTTCATAAAAGACAACATTTCTCATTAGAAGTAACTATAGCATGTTAATAAGTTCCAAATATTGAAAGAAGAGTAATTCTAATCCATACCTTAATTAAATCCATAAATAGTTACATGATATACAAGAAATTCTGGCCTCAATTTCCTAATTATTATGTACAACTCATGTTTATCATAGTCATTTAACGGTCTTTTGATTTGCCATGCAATAACGTGGTATCTGAAAAAATACCCCAGACTTCTTTTAGTGTAAAATATAGATAAATGGAAAATTTTATTATTATTTAAGTAACATATTGAACAATGATATCGAGATATTTAAAGGCTTACTAGAAAAAACGATTTTTTAGACTGTTGAACTTTCCGGCTAAAATAGTGGAGAATGTTATCGAGCAATCATGCGAGCTTGGTGTTCGAGAGAGACTCAAGAGATGTTTACTTATTTGCCTTAGTAATTCATGACAAGCCCAAATATTTATACAAGTTTTCTTTAAGTACTTGTCCAAGCTCGAAGCATAAGGTAGACCATGCATGCTTAAGCTTTAACCAGAAGTGTTAAAAACTTGAATCATATTTTACTTTCAGCCAAATAACTCCGGATATTTTAGGCATAAAAATCCAAATCAATGTTTTCTTTTTATATTTTCATAATTTATATGTGTTACCTATTTTGTTTGTCAGAGTCTCCTATGTAACTTATTCATTAATTCGTCAAGTATAAGAAAATATGGTGCCCATGGTTAGGCTTCAACTATTTATCAGTTCGAAAATGTGGAATTAAATTTTATAGTGATTCTGAAGGTTCTTTCGACAAGTGTTCTAAAAGTGGCGCCTGGAATGGCCTAGGAGCTGAGCGACCCTTTTGATAAGTGCTCTAAAATGCGGCTCCTAGAATCGCCCACCGCCTGAATTTTAGAAAGGCGACACCTCTATGCGTTGTTGCATAAATCGGCTGTGTAGACGGCCTGGGTGCCATCTAGCCGGATCTATACATATATATTTTTAAAAAATCGGATTCAAAATAAAAAGAGAATTAAACAACAGTTATGTGTAGAACGCATTTATACTTTGTCTGTCCATTATTCCCAATTTAAGATTACTTCACAAAGAAGAATTCGTATCGGATGATGATGAAGAAGACATAATGGATTTTGTGTTTGAATCCAATATAGAGAAAGTGTTGGAAAAATATGAAGATGAACAAGAAGAAGAATTAGATATATAGACTTTAAAAAACCGCTTAGAACTTTTTAGAACACTGCTTTTGCTATAGTATTTGTACATGAATTTGAAAGTCAGTGGAATATTTTGGAGGCAAAGAAAGATGCAGATTATAGGAGAAAAAAGGGTAAAAATGTATAAAGATAGGTACGAAAAGATAAACTACAATGTATCCATTAATTTGCTGAAATGTGTAGTAATGTATAGGTTAAAAATTTTGGAGTGGAGAAAAGCTTCACTATTGACTTCCTTGCCAACCTTTTTTTTTTTGGACAAGAAACAAAATCCATCATCGTTTCCATCAAATATATAAACCGCCCAAATATTCCGTTTTTAAAATGTTTCACTCACATTTAGATGAATAAACCAAACATATTTTTGAATAACAAATTATGACTTCAACTTCAAACAAATTAACTAAGCATGCTAAAAAAAAATAGAGTTTTGCAAAAACTACTTTCAACGTATCTGAGTTTGAAGTTATTAAATGCTCAACCAAATGTCACGAAAGATATTAATTGAATTTTTCGCTAGCACGTGTTAATCTTTGAGTGGAGAACTCTCCACTCTAAAGCAAAGTTAATAAGGATTCAAGAGACAAAGGAAAATGGATGCTCTGAGCTTAAGTGAAGGGGAGGAGTGTCCCTTGTTGAAGCACACATAAAGCATAAAATTCTAGATAGCAAAAGTAATATATATTTCACATAACATCAAACATGTACTTTATAAACCATTGACAACAATAGAACAAATACTTCATTGTACAAACAAGAATGTATGATCATCATGGTCATTTCACTTAAGATTTGCAATCTCTGAATTTAAGGTACTCGTAGGCTCTAAATGGGCACCAAGGTGCACACCATAACAAATGGCTATGCCCTGGCTTGAACCTAGACATAGGGAAATCGTAAGTTTAAATACTAATGTCCAAACCCCAACCAAACAAGGCCTATACATTTCCTTGTAATATCCTCTTAACACAGTTCCAAATAGTATATACATCACAAGAATTTCTGATTTTAGACTTAAACTTAGCAATGTACATGTTCAGTGCCATGCGCCTTTCTAGTACCAGGAAACAGTAAACAAGTGCCTGTTGAGACAAGGTGTTACCTTCTGTGAGAGTTGTTTTCTCAAAGTCTGCCATCTAGCATATGCTGCTTGGCGAATATCATCAGCGGCTCTGAACTGAGCTTGCAGTTCCTTAATCTTCTTGTTTTCATCATCATATTTATTCTCAGCTTCCATGATTGCTGTTTGGGCCATTGACATTCTTTCTTTAAGGATAGCTAGTTCTTTCCTTAAAATCTGCACATGCCATTACATAATTATAATAATAATAATAATAATAATAATAATAATAATAATAATAATGGTAATAATAATAAATAGCCAAATGAGTTTTGGTTTTAACTATATGCAACTTTTGACCCTACAACTCAAAATTAACCTTGACAACTGTAAGGCATGAATGGTAGCACGAGTAACTGATGTTTTGAGATAAGTGCGAGCATGAATATTCTCGGGGTTTTATCTGATCAGATAAAGTTCAGACACATTAAGTTGGAACTGGAGTCCGGACATGAGTTGATTATTGGGTACCCACAAAATAGACTTTATGTTGGGTTTGGGTAGGCATATTCTATTCAGGAACTAATAAGAAACTCTATAGTTTAACAGAACAAAAATGTAATCACTGGAATATTTTCAGGTAAACAGTCCTAAAGCATACTTGGAAAGAATGTCCAGGATGCAAATCTCAAAAAGAATCTCATTTGAAAGCATAAAAATGCATCCTAAAAGTTCCAAGATGCAATCTGACAAAGAAATCGGAACATTGAAATGAGATTAAAAAACAACGGTTGTTTTTGACATTATAGACAACTAACCGAGGTCAGCTACATGAATCCTTCTTCGGCCTTGTGCTGTATCCCCTACTGTATCATCATCTATATTAAATAAATTTTATCCATGTTTTATCATTGTTAACCAATTCTTCTTTGGTCTCCCTCCTCTTAGGTTAATGTGTGTATTTGTCATGATCTCACATTGCCTAAACAGGGCATTTGTTAGTCACCTAAATACATGGCCCAACCATCTTAATCGCGTCACTCGAAGGTATACGTACCTTTAAATGTTCTTCAGCATCCTCTCTCTGTTCAAGAGCCTGCTGGATTTCGCTTTGGCTACCCATGTTACAAGACAATTGTTCACCAAGCTGCTTCAGTTGCTTGATCTCACGAATTAGCTCCTTTTCCTCCCTCAATTGCAGTGTTTCATGTTGTATCATATGTTCTATATTGTTTATCTACAATAGCCACAATCGAATCATGCAAAATATTATGAGTGGGTGATTTCTGACTCATGACTAGACAAGCCATACGCATTCAAACAAGTGCAAGCCTTTGTGCCTAAAAGAGGGTGCAAAAATGCTTACCCGGATATCCATATCCTCAATAGATATTGCATTCTTGGCTTTGTTAATTAAAGACTGAAGAGAACTTATTTCCATGCGCTTTAATGCCACCAACTTCCGTAAGCTTCTGCTTTCACCCTTGGCATGTTCATAATCAACACCATGTATCTGATTATTGGCCTAACACAAGAAGAACTATTGTGTAATCATTTTTCATTAAACATCACATAGAAAACATTAGCTTGATGGATGGAGCTCTTACTCTTTTCTCCTGGATTTCAGCTTTAATAGCATCCCTAAGTTTTGTTTTCTCATTGACTTCTAGTTTTGCAGCCTTGAGCTGTTCTTTAAGATTTTCATCATTAAACCTTGGAATCCTAATAAAAAAGTTGAATGGCTTTGGCACAGCATCGACATTCACATCCTCTCCGGTGATAGCATCAGTACCAGAACCCTTTGATGAAGCTTTTGAAATGTTTTCATTCTGAAAAAGTCCACTGTCCTCATTTCCTTGAAATAACGAGGTCTCAGACTTACTTCCCAAAACACCATTGATTTGCTCTCCCGCTTTTTTAATTTCAGATGATTCTGCGATGATGTTGGCACAAACTTCTTCGTCGACAACAAAGTTATCTAAAACCATTACTCCACCTGCGACCGTGATATGACTTGCCGAGTCTATATTGTTCAAAGCTGAAAAATCATGACGTTCAGGTCCCAATTCCTGATGTATCCAAGTATGTGGGTCGGTTCCATCTTCAGATTTCCAACTTGAAACTTCAGCTCCAGCAGGGGTATTACCACCTCTAAGGGTTTGCTCCTTTTCAATACAAACAACCGTTTCAAGAGTTGGGCCACAGCCTGAGCTTATGCTGTTCACACTAAATACTTCCCGGCTGTTAAGACCAAAAGGCCCATTCTGAACAGTATGTGAGTTTCCACCATCAACAGATGAAGAAGATGCAATCCCGAACATTTCAGCATCAGAACCTTTATCTTCATTCAGAGACTCATGAACCTCGCCACTTGAAGCGGTAAAGCACTGAGACAGCACAGGACTCTCGGTCTCATTGTCAGAGCTCATGTTTTCATGGGAGACTTTGTTGAAATAAGAAAGCTCGTAGGGGTCTTTGGGATATTGAACATCGTTTTCAATATGAACTACAAAAAATTCTTTAATTTTTTCCTTTGAGATCTGGCCGCAAACAGTTCTGAGATGACAATCCTTATTAATTGCCACTATTTTTCCTTCACCCCAGCTGCACAGTGATCTGTTTCCAGGGACTGTACTCCACTTCATGTCATCCTCTACCACACCCAAAGCTGACTTTGCCTCTACTTCTATTGTCTCCATTTTGTCATCAATTGGATAGCATTCCGAACCTGGATTTAAGGAAGTTTCTCGGGCAACTTCACCTTCCACTGTTTCCATAACCTTCCTTACAAAATTTATCTCATTTTCTTCCTCATACACATCCTGCAAATGACAATCAGGCACATCTACAACTGAAAGTTGATATGTCTCAGTTGATCCTAATATAATTTCATGCTCACATACAACTTTGGTTTGAACAAAGTTATTCACAGTTGACAACAACTTATTCATGTTCCCTTTCTCTCCTGATTTTGCAACCAACTCCAGGTGCGGAGCTTCAGATTCCTGCTTCATGTCCAGACCAAAAGAGGATTCTGATACGGTCTGCTCCTCAACCTCTTTCCTTTCAGTATCTGCCACACTTTCAGTTTTCTCATTTCGATCATTGGCCTTCTCTGCTACATTTAATTCCGAGCTTTCAATTTTTCCCTTTGGATTCCCAACCTGTTTAATTTCAGCTTCTGCCCCACATTCAGTTTTCATAAAGTGATCGTCTATCTGATCTTGGGTGCCATCTCCATCCCCAAGGAAACTCTCTTGCATTAAGGTGTCGTCTTTTACCACCAAAGTCTTCCAATAGGTTCTTTCCACCATCTCATTTTCCCTCTCCTTTAAAGGCTTGTTAACTTCATCATTATCGAAATCCAGATTCCCAATTTGAGCATCCAACTCCGCGAAGCATTTAGTTTTCTGACTATTCTCCTCGATAGCATCTAGGAAACCAACTCCACACACAGGAGAAATCTCGTTCTCGACTGAAATGCCATTTACCACCAAAGGATACCCATCGCTTGCCTCCGCTGTCCCATTCTTCCCACTCGTTAAAGACTCGTAAACTTCCTCGTCAACAACATCCATTTTTACCCCAAAATACTCGACAGAGGTCTTTGATTCGAGAACACTACTCACATCTACCGCAGCCACAACCTTAATTTCAAGGGAATCATCACTCTTGGCATCAGGCCCAGTGACAAAAACATAGGTATCGTCGGGATCACTTGCTAGATTTTCGTTGCCCATCACATTGCGATCAGGCTCGGGAAGATAATGGATTGAGCAGGTATCCTTACAAACCCCAGTTTCAGCCGCCATCCCGAATTCCCCAATGGCAGATCAAAATTATCTACAAAAAGAGGGAACTCATTCACGTGTATGTGTGTGTGTCTCTATATATAACAATCGTCATGTAAACACGTATACGAACATGCAAGCTTGTTGAATTGAAATTGAAATCCGCGGAAACGGAAAAAAATGATGAAATAAAAGAGAGATATAAACATAAAATAAAATGGACGATTGCATGCATGAAAAGGGAGAAATGTAGTACCGGGAAAGGGACGAGGAATCTAGATCCGAGGCGTGGGACGAACTCGGAGATCCGGAGCGCCGAGAATTGAAGCTGAATTGAGTGAGTAGCCGTAGCCTCTGTTGACTGTCCAGAAGAATATGTGGGAAGAACTGGGAAGGGCAAAGAAACAGCTGGCGAGGAGAGAGTCCGCTTTGATAGAAAATTCCTCTACTGGGATTTCAAATCTAACGCTTCCGTTTGCGTATTTATTATTATATATTCTTTTTAAATAACTTTTTGACTTTTTAAATTGAAAAAAGAAAAAGAAAAAACAGATGGCTTTAACTATCTGCGATAAAATGTTTGAAAGTGTAATTTTTAAAATACTTGGATTATCGTAGCTTATTTTAATTTACTAAACAAATGTATTATGTAAAAATTTGAGAGTTCGTGTAAGAAAATGTTTGATAATGTAATTTTTAAAAACTTGGATTATCGTAAGTTATTTCAATTTACTAAATAAATTTATTATGTAAAAATTATGAGAGCGCATGCAATAAATAGTTTGATAGTGTAATTTAAAAACAAAAAAACAAACTGGGATTGTCGTAACTTATTTTAATTTATTAAACAAATTTATCATATAGAAATTATGAAAGCTCGTGTAAAAAAATGTTTGTATTGATTGGACCTAAATTTTGGCAAACTGGGAAAACTAAAGTTCATCAGGTTAAATGTTTGTTAGATGAAGATTCAGTCGATCGGACCAACAAATCCAATACAAAA
Organism: Primulina eburnea; assembly: GCF_022965805.1. Lineage (NCBI taxonomy): Eukaryota > Viridiplantae > Streptophyta > Magnoliopsida > Lamiales > Gesneriaceae > Primulina > Primulina eburnea. Next base: position 381,336 of record NC_133112.1, on the reverse strand, counting down.
AGCTCTCTGAAAATTCTAGAACTTTTTTTATATCTTCTTAGTTGAATTATATAGCATACTCTAGTAGTTTTTTCACCGTTTCCTTCATATTTTAGAAATATTTTGTTGTTGTAAAAAATATTTATTCCGATTCATGATAGAAAAATTAATTTGGTTTCTATTCATGAATTTTTCCTTCAATTTCTTAAATCAATTTTCTAGTTTTTGCAGCTTTATGAGGGAGTTAGAACTAACGACCGATTCAAATATCACGTCGTTTGAATTAAGAAATCGGATTTCACAACTTTGGCACGAACATGTTTTTGCAAAAAAAATTTGTGCAGAGAGTTTTGGCATGTTTAGTGGGACATCATGCCTCCAAAGCGCACAAATACTAAAACATGAAGGGATTCCCCAATCTCACGGGAAGGATTGTCATTTACAGAGAGAATAGACTGATTCTAGTGGAGGATTTGAACTCGTACACAAGTTTGAAAACTGGGTTATTAAGTAAGGAATTGCATGTTTTGTTGGCCATGAGGTTCCGATTAGGAATGTAAATAAGTCGAGCCGAGCCGAACAGTATCAGGCTCGGGCTCGGCTCGTTAAACTATTTGCTCGGCTCGGGCTCGTTACGAGCCTTTGGTTTGAAGCTCGGGCTCGGCTCGTTTGGAAGTTATGAAGCTCGGGCTCGGCTCGAGCTCGGCTCGAGCTCGGCTCGTTTATCTTGTTTAATGAGCCCGGCTCGGGTTCGGCTCTTTAAACCAGCTCGTTAAGCGAGCTCGTTTCTGCTCAGAAGACCTCGCGCATATCGAGGCCAGTAGCTACGATGCAAGAACAGAGGCACTCGCGCATATGCGCTGAAGTGTGCGCGAATATGCGCGAAAAAACCGTTGTTTGAAAAACCGTCGTTGATTAAATCAGCAACGGTTTGTTAGGTCTCTAAATGTTCAGTATAGTTTAGTTTCCTTTGTTAATTTGCGCGATTCATCTTATTACTTCAGCATGAACTTATTTTTCTTATTTTTTTACTTCGTCAACATTGATATGCCGAAGTAAAATATAATAAAAAAATATAGTGAAGCTCGTGTTTTTAAACATCCGAAGTAAAATATCTTATTTTACTTTGCTTGTGTTATTACTGAAGTTATTGGTAATGTATTACTTCGTAATTTATTATTGCCGAAGTAAAGCCTGCCGAAGTAAAATCTGATTTTTCTACTAGTGTTATAACATTGTAATTTCTGTAAGATACACTTTAGAATTTTGAATAAATGAATATTATATATATAAATATAATGAATTACGTGGGCCTATATAATTTTGGACCATATCATATTATAATATGATACTATATAATGTATCACGTACGTGGCCTTGTATTTTTGGACCTCACAATGCTAAGGTTTCTTCTATGCGGCGACATTAGATATCTAGTCGGTTGTCTTTGATTTCTGATATTCAGTTTATTATATTAAAATATTTTAATTTTTTTTATATATTTACTTTAAAGTATAATTATTTTCAAACCATAATATTTTTAAATAATAAAATTATATACGTATAATCATATGTAGAATTAATTAGGAGTGAGAGTGCATACGCTAGAATAGGGTTTGGAATAGGTGAGGTTACGGGAATAGCCTAATAGGGTTTGGAATTTGGAATAGATGAGGATGAGATTACGGGAATATGCCATTATTGCCATAACATTCACATTTTTAATATAATTTTTAATTTATTATTATTTATCACACATAATTATTTTAATATTATAACTCATTAATTATCTCAAATTCGAGCTCACGATCTACCAAAACGAGCCGATCTCGAGCCCGAGCTCGTGAACCACTTAAACGAGCCGAGCTCGAGCTCGAGCTCACGAGCCAGCTAAACGAGCCGAGCTCAATTTTGAGCTCACGAACCTATTATCGAACATGTTCACGAGCTAACGAGCCGTACATCACGGCAACAAAATTGTCGAGCTCAAAATAAGGCTCAGGCTTGGCTCGATAAGCTTAACGAACGAGCCCGAACAAGCTTTTTAACGAGCCGAGATCCGAAAAGCTCGCGAACAGTTCGGTTCATTTACATCCCTAGTTCCGATGAGCCTCGTGATGTCAATTGATAAATTTATACTTAGTGATCTCAAATAGATGACTAATGCCTTTGCCGCTTCTATGGTGGACTTTATGAAAGAGATGAGGGAGTTGAGGAGACCTTTGAAAGGGGAGAACAAATCATCAAAGGATAGCAAACTCAAAGAAACTGAAACTAAGCAATATTTTTAAGAAAATGGCCAATGAATTTTTTTATGTACTTCTCCTGATGTGCAACTAAGGGTGTATGAAGATGGAATGCAGGGAATATCAATGCTGAATTGGGGATTAATGCCTGGGGGCAGGGTATCCTCCACAACCGTTGAATACAACTACTTTATTCTACCGACTTCTTTAGCCACTTCCGCATCTGTCGTATTCCGGAAAGCTTGCTTCGTGGCGGAGCATTTAGCAACATCTAGAACAATGCTTCCTGATTCCTGTATTTCTCAAATTTTTTGAACAAAAGCAGTAAACACTACATGTTATACTCAAAAATTCCAGTCTTAGATTTTGAAATTGTGTGATATGTCATTCAAATTGTATGGGCTGAGGTCAATAAAAACGCAATTTCATAAGCTTTACCTTGAAGTTGTTGATTGGTACAACCCTTAGACATGAGGGTATCATATCCCTAACTTACATTATACTCGGGGGATGATGGTCATTCTAATGTGAAATAAGTACAAGGATTACAAACCAAGGCGATGAGTTAGCAAACTTGGATAATTTTGCTAATTACTAGCTCTGTTTGTTTTCTAATTCATTAACTAGCAACGTCTTCACATGGTACTCGTAATTACTCCGAAATTATGTTATAACATTGCTAGAATTGAAGCCAAAATTTAGAGGGAGTGAATAAATTTAGAAAAAAAAATGGTTGGGTTAGCAACAATGAAATTTGATTATTGTCAGTAAGTTTTTTCATTATATCAATCAGTTGACCTGTGCAGAAATAGACTTGCTAAAAATGGTTGAACAAATGACTCAATAAAACTGAGTGATGACATGTAAGTAAAATGTAGTAGTAAATTGTATACGAGATTGTTTCTGGATGTTTGGAGAATTCAATACTCCTACATCTTTTTTCCTCACGGAAGGCTTGTACTAAAAGACTTTAGTAATTACAAGCAGTTTGAAATCACTCATTCAGCAGGACTTAAACATTGCCTGACTGAAACTCTTAATAAGACTCTGATTTAAAGAATTTTGAAAACTAAAACTTCATACTTTCAATTAAAAAAGTAATGAAAACTTCTAAGAAATAACGTGATCCTTGAACTGATCTGATAATGAGTTATATTTTGTGCTGACTTTTAGTTGGGATTTTTAGAATCTTTTTGTGAGAGACTTTCAGTTACTTTGTAAATGTAGGAGTCAAAACTGTCTTTTGATACAAATCAACTGATCTATTTATAAATTCAATAGACAACGGTAACATGTTCCAAATATATCCGTTCATGACTGTGGATATCCTTGTTGTCAGGTAGTCGTCCTTTCTGATATGTTCAGAATTCTGACTGCAAATGTTCCATGGATTAACAACACTGAAATTTGATTATTTTCAGTAAGGTTTTTAGCAAGTCGATCGGTTGACATGTGCAAAAGTATGTTTGCTAAAAATGATTGAGCAAATGACTCAATAAAACTGAGTGAGGATAGTTCACTAAAATGCATTAATTAACTATATACGAGATTGTTCTGGATGTTCGGAGAATTCAATACTCCTATGTCATCCATTATTCCACACAGAAGGCTTGTACTAAAAGACTTCAGTAATTACAAGCAGTTTAAAATCACCAATTTCAGCTAAACTTATACACTGATTGATTGAAACTCTTAATAAGACTCTGATTTAAAGAATTTTGAGAACTAAGACTTCTTACTTTCAGTTACAAAAATTACTGAAAACTTCTAAGAACCAATGCGAACCTTGAACTGATCTGATAATGAATTATCTGGTGTGCTCACTTTCAGTTGAACATTTAGAATCTTTTTCTGAGAGATTATAAGTTTACTTTGTATATATAGGAGTCGAAATTGTCTCTTTATACAAATCAAACGATCTATTTGTACCTTCATAAACAACGGTAACTTGTTCCAAATATATCCGTTCATGACTGTGGATATCCTGGTTTCCAGGTTGTCGTCTTTTCTGATATGTTTAGAATTCTGATTTCAGCTCTGAACCTTAATCATTGATTGGTGAAATACGGAAAATTTAAACATTTGACTTGATCCTTAAACATTGATTGAACTAATTTACTAGAAAGTGAAAAGATTTTATCCTAATTGATAGATATTCGATGGATCTGAATCAGTTGACCGAAAATCATAGAATTCAGTTTGTTTCCAGTCACAAAAACTGAAATGTTTCCACAGACATGGCATGACATGGAATGCCACTTCCATACTCGATTTTTTAGGAAAAAGCCCGAAATCTTCATAGCAGAGTTGTCAAGGGTGATCCATAAGTCAAGATAGTCTACAAATGATTTCATATGAAAATTTAAGAAAGTTTAAAAGTAGATGTATGGTGTTTCTTCCTAAGTTTGAGTACGTAAATATGGCACAACGAGGGCTTGATTTTGAACTCGTAAAAAATTTATAATGGAAGAAATTTCGCGAACTCGCTGCCAAATTATCAAAATATGAGGAGTTGTTGCATGAAGATAATCATAAACGAAAAACTATTGTAGATTCTTACTTTCAAGAGGCTTAAGTGGTGCCTTAGCGGAAGTAGTGAATTATAGATCTCGTGTGGTTCCGTTACTAAAACACAAGAGTGAAGAGTCATCCAGAAAAAAATACTGCGGTCTAGGTGCCGTATATATTTGATGCATCAAAGACATCAGAGATTTTTGATTATCCAGTGAAGGAGAGGTTTATAACCTTTACTCCTGATCATAAGTTACTAGCCAAAGACGAAGTGAAGGGAAGAGATTACTGCTAGTTCACAACTCCTTCAACCATAACACCTTGTTGGCTTTTAAAAATCTCTTGCAAGAAATAATCAACAAATTAATTTTAAATTTCCCTGAGAAAAAAGAAAATGATAGTGGATGAAGATTATTTCCTTTCGATATCCAACGTGAATGTGAATAACATTGATTTACAGGTTTTAATAAATGAAAAGAGGAGAAATACAATTGAGAATAAGTATGTCGGCATGAAAGGCATTATCAGAAAGTGTTGGACACCCAGTAGGATTATATTTGAAGCTAAGGACAGAAGAGAAGTAAGTTTCCAAGTAAAGGATCATCAACACTTTAAGGGAAAGGCATTTGAGAGTTGGGGGGAATGCAAGGTATGATGGGATATCAATGGTCAAAGGGCCAGTAAACCAGTACCTTGTAGGAAGTTCGTTTACTATTTTTGTAAATGATGGAAGGAGAGCTGACCAACAGACATAAGAGATTGCGCCTTTGAGAAAGTCATTCTTGTTTGTTCACCAAAGAGAAGAGAGAAAATCATGTTTTGTAGTTCCATGATAGTACCTGCTACACAGTTTCCGTGCATTGAACATCCAGAGTTTTCAAACCCTCTTACCTAGACACAAAAATAGAGATTGTTAAGGGAGAAGACTGCTGAGCGCATGGTAAAAATGGACGAGTCAATAAAAGACAAGAAGAAATCTGTGGGTAGACTACTGAAGATAATAAGAAAGATGATGATTTTTTATCTGAGGAAGAAAATGGTATGATAAAAAAACTACCTTCAAAGTAGGGCAGATATCTTTTATAATTTGATTGTGCCTTAGATTCTCTAATGTTACCCGACGAATTTAAATGTTAGAGGATTTGTGAGTCCAATATTTTTACAGGGGATGATAATGATATAGATACCATTCAAAGTGAGAAAGTGAAGCAGGTGTTCTTTTTATGAAGGAAAGTTATTAAGAAGTATACAACCGAGATGACTAACAATATCAAGCCATTTTACATCACGACACATGTGAATGAAATTCGGTATCCAGATTATATAATGGATCTGCTGTTAATTTTTTCTTTTACAAGATTCTTAAAAAGCTATGTAAAAGTCTTTAGACTTGATTCCTAGCGAAATATCAGTCACAACGTTTACTAGACGGTCTATTAAAACTTTGGGAATCTTTTCAGTAAATATCACTGTGGGATCACAATCGTCCTTATCAGCTTTCTTCGTGGTTAATTCTAGTGCTAGCTTTCACGCTTTGTCAAAAAGAGATCAAATTCATATCAATCACTGTGTCATCATCCATGCATCAATTACAGTTAATGTGTAAAGAAGATGATATAGAAGTGATACATGTTGATTCATAGTCGTATCAATCTTATTCTAATATTGTGGAGGATAGATATTATGATAGAGTCTTTGGTTCTATAAATTTAGTAACTTCAGGGCGAATGGGAACAGTGTACATGGACACTAAAAATATTAAGGAAGCGGTTGAAAAATTCCTTAAATCCATAATCATGGTATCTCAGAGACCGGTGGTTCCACCCATCATTGAAGAGGTCAATGGATAAGTACAATATAAAAGAAATGGAAGTGATTGCAACTTCTACATGGAAAGACACATTGTACCATCTGATAAATGAGGTTCAATCTAATGAGTTATATGTTATTGATGGGTCATAAATGATATATGAAGAAGAATATGAGGATAAAGAAGAGGAAATTGAGTTACAGTTGTAGGATTTGTCTTTGGCTCCTGCTCAAATGGAAGAACAAAATCTGAATATCCAAGATCGGTTGGAAGAAGTAAAATTGGGAACCACATAGTGTCCTTAACTTACCTATATCAGTATGTTATTAAAGGAGAGTATAAAGAAAAATTAATAGATCTATTGAAAGAGTTCCAAGGATTGCTTCGCGTGGGAGTACGATAATATGTCAAGCTTGGAGTGTAAAGTTGAATAACATTGTTTTCTAGTTAAAGAGGGTTTTAAACCGCATCAACATCCGGCTAGATGTATGTCCAAGGGGATTGAGTTCAGAGTAAAGGAAGAAATCAAAAAATTGCTCAAGGCCAAGTTTATCCGTCCAATCAGATACATGGAGTGGATTGCAAAAATAGCCCCTCTCATGAAGAAGAATGATAAACTTTGAATATTTATATATTTTATAGATTTGTATTGCGCAACTCCAAAATATGTTTATGTCATGTTACTAGCTGACGCTTGTTGATGTGGTAAAAAAAAAGAGTTATTATCATATATGGATACAGTCAAATAAGGATAGTGGAGGAAGATGTATCTAAGACAAGATTTAGATGCCTTGGAGCAATCACAACATTCAAATGGCTTGTTATGTCATTTGGATTAAAAAATACAAGGAAAACTTATCAAAGAGCTATGAATGAAACCTTCCATGACATGATCGGCCATTGTTTGGAAGTATATACTGATGATATTATTGTAAAGTCAAAAATACAAGATAACAACTTGGTCATTTGAAGAAGAGTTCTATAAGGATGAGCCAATATAATTTGAAATTAAATCCTAGTGTTCTTTTGGTGTGCAGACTATAAATTTTCTAGCTTCAGGGTTCTCAAAAGAGGAATAAAAGTTGATAAAAATAAATCCAGAGCAATCATACGAGCTATGACACCAAGAAATAAAAAAGAGTTACAAAGTTGTTTTGGCCACGTAAATTATTTGAAAACATTTATTTATAATCTAGCAAGTAACACCAAAGAAATTTCTTTGTTGTTATGATTAAAAGATTCCGAAGAGTTCAGATGAAGAGAGTGTCATCAACAAGCTTTTAACAAAATTTAGGAATATTTGTCTAAACCCCTTTTTGTTGATGTCCCCAAAACACGATTTTCTATTCAAGTTATATATATCGGTCTATTGGGTGTCTTTTGACAAAAATAATCAGGAAAATCATGAGCATACCATTTATTTCTTTAGTTGAATGCTTACAAAAGTAGAAATCAGATATTCTATTATAGAAAATTTGTGTTTTGACTTTTTATTACTCAAGCATAAAATTAAGGCATTGTTTGATCCATTCGAGAATTTATTTGATATCACAAACATATCATGTCAATATATGCTTCACAAGTCCATCTTGATTGGAGGATTGGCAAGTGGGCCATTGTCGTTTGCTGAATTTTCTTTAATTTATCTTTTTAAAAAATCAATGAAAGTGGCTGACCACCCAACGATCGAAATGGTCGAAGATGAACCAGTTGAGGTCCCAGTGTATTATGCAGAAAATCAGTCATGTATTTTAAAATTTGACAGTTCTAGTACATAAAAGGCATTCGGGGATGGAACTGTTATAACTTCCCCAACAAGAGTGTCAAACAACCTTATCATTAATATTAGTTTTCATGTACCAATAGCCAAAAAGATTGTTATAGAGGTTTTAGGATATTTGGGTGACAATGAGGTCCTAATTATAGGAGATTTTTAGTTGGTTCTTAAACGGATGTTAGGAGAATATACGTGTTGAAGCTTAACATTGGCGCCTTATTTCACTACTACCTCGAAATTTCATGATGATTTTGAGGACGTGTCATTGCAACATGTACCGACGAAAGAAAATTGGGAGGTTGAAGAGTTAGCTCAGACTGCCTCTGGTCTCAAGATGTTAACTGAGCTTACTCATAAGTTGGTGTTGGTACAGAAAAAAGAATCATCATTACATCCAACAACGAGGAATATATATGGACATATTTGATATTGATGTTGATCTTGCTGGAGATTTGAAGAATGATATAAGAGAATCATTGAGAAATACAAGTCAGAAAATACATTATGGGTTGAAAATGAGAATCATAAATTATGTTTTGATAGATGATGAATTGTACATAAAATGAGAAAATGGCTTATTGTTGCATTGTCTAGTGTTCCAAAAGCTATGAAGATAATGCATTAAGTACACGAAAACATATGTGAAACACACCAATCAGGGATGAAATAATTTGTTGAATATTATAATATTCAATTGATTAACTCTTCTCCTCATTACCCACAGTCCAATGGTCATGCTGAAACTTCAAATCAGCAAATTCTTTCATTTCTGATGATAAAAAAATATGGTTTATTTTTCTCCTCATTACCCACAATCCAATGATCATGCTGAAACTTCAAATCAGGCTTTAATTAAGATGATAAAGAAGTTGATGGGAGATAATCCCCGAGATTGGCACAATTTATTATCAGGAACTTTGTGGGCTTATCGAACTTAAAAAAGAAGTCCTACTAGTTTGAGCCGTTTCACCTTGACATATGAACATTATGCAGTGCTTCCGATGGAAGTGGCAATCTCCTCTTTAAGACTCTTTGAAAGTGATGAAACAAAATGAATTTGTGTTAGAGTTTGATATGGAAGTCATGCTCATGAAACTTGTGGATTAGATGAGTTAATGATGCAAAATTATAATGCTCAGATGCTTCAAAATCCAAAGTAACTAGAAGTTACAATAAAAAAAAGTAAACAAAAAATGTGTTGAATTTTTTGGAGGCTATCAAAAGAAACCTTCAAAATTTCACTTTTTTGTAGTAGAGTTACCATGTTTGCTTTGTATAATTTCTGAAGTAAATATAAAAATTTATCGATTCATTAATTCGATATTACTAAATAATTAACGATGTTAAATAATTAAATATGACATATCTTGATCATATAAAGTCCAAATGATTTGAAATTTGGAGATGAAATAGAAAACTCAAAGAAATAAAAGTTTCATTTTGAGTTTCAGTAAATTAGATCGTTGACTAGTCCAAACGAATGTATCGATATTGGAAATGTTAAATACTATATATCATTATAATATAATATTTTTTTAAAAAAAGTAAGAGTACGTTAGTGTAATTCATTTCAAATTCCTATCGTCCTCGACAGTTGCAACCAATAGAAGGGAAAAAAAAAGAGTAAAAACCAATTTGTCGATTTTCTTTTTGACTTTGTGATTTATCGGTTTATCCAATTGACGAACCGAGTTCAATTTTGTGGTCGTTGACACGAGATATTCTATTTGAAGTATATATTTTTGAAGTTTGAAATTTTTCGATTTCTGGAAAAAATTTGATAAGTTGTTAAATCATACCGAAATTGAAGATTGTTGAAGAATGTATGATTTTAACGAAGAAGAGAAGATTATAGTGGAGTTATTTTGAATTATTATAAATTTATTATTGTTTTGGATATTAATCGTTGAATTGAAACTGGAGAGTTGTTTGTCTATTGTTATTAATTTTGATTATATATTCAGAGTCTACAAAGTATATGCGACCTGTTGATGTGAAATTTTTAGTTTAGGTGATGTTGCAATATTTTTTATTAATTGAAGTTAACGGTTTAAGATGTATTTGATGTTACTATTATAAATTAAATACACCAAAATATTAATTGTTGAATGATGAGATTTATAGTAGAGTTTCATATTTTGTTGGATTAATTGTTATTGGGTTATCTGATATTATATATTGAGGTTGTTATGATTGTGTTGATACTATGATAGTGGTCATATAGTTGTTGTTGAATTATATAGATACATCACAAGCCTTGATATCAAAGAAATATCAAGATTTTATTTAAACTTGATTATCAGGTATGTTTTCATGTACAAGAATATATTGTTATTATTTAGTATTGATGGATAATATTGTGTTGAATGATGGTCAATCACCGGAAATGAGTGATTTGATATTTATATTTTTTTGTTTATTATTGTTGATATTGTTGGCTGTCGTTTATTGGGAGATGTCTTGATAATATTGTTGTTGTTGTAGTTGAGATGCGACGTATCGTTGATGTTGTTTGTCGTAGTGGTAGGGGAACAACAACGATATTGTTGTAACTAGAGTAGGGGTGCGACGTATCATTGTTATTGTCACAGTAGTATGGGAGTGACGTATTGGCGATATCGCTGTCGCCGAAGTAGGGGTGGAAGTATCGTTAATGTTGTTGTTGCGGTAATAGAGGAGCAACGTATTGACGATATTGTTGTCGTTGGAGTAAGAGTGTGATGTATCATTGATGTTGTTGGTTGCAGTAGTATAGAAGTGATGTTTTTGATATTATCAATGACTTGGTTGTCCAGAAACAATGAATGAAGTATCATGTTATGATTTCAGTTATATTTATGTTGTTAATATAACTGTTATGTATTACAATGACGTGTGTTGTGTATTCTACCACTTCGGGGGTTGTTTCTGTTGAACATGTTACGGGATTAGTGCTTAGCTAAGATAGAGTTGAAGGACTAGGTGTGTCTAGTCAAAGAAGTCCTCTAGTTGATAATGAATAGAGACAATATAGCTTATTATCGTATTCCAATTGTGGTTGTGTAATTATTATAATGTCTCTGATACATTGTAAATAATGTGTTGATTGCACTATTTTATCGTATAAGTATTATATTATTACGTCGTCGAAAGAAATTTTTTTAAGCATATTACGTCACACATTGCATGATAATGTGGCGAGGTTTGGGGTGCCACACTTTGTGTTGAGCTAGTTCTGCTTCCAGTTTTCTGACTAGTTCTTCCTCAACATCAAAACCTTGGGTTTTACACTGTAAAGTGCAAAAAATGGAATTTTTCGCGGAAATCATACCATCCAAAATTTCTTTCCGCGTCTTGAAGTTTCCAAGTTGTGTCAATGTTTCTAAGCATGTGAAGTTCTAAGAACATGGAAGATAATGCATCTAGAATGTTGTACACGAGAAACCGAGAGAGATTAGAATATCCCTTCAAGATGGACACTACAGACACGATGATTTCTTTCTCCATTATCACCAAAGTGTTGAGATTCATGCCAAGGAAATGGCATAAGGATTCTTTAGTTGTGGCCAATTGTGGGCAAGAGGACAAATGGGAATAAGATACCGATTGAGATGGTTCCTAACCCAAGAAGCTGAAGTCAAAGTCTATGTCATCCTCAACCAATGACACCATGGCACGCCTTGCAGTTAAGTCCTACAAATAAGAGTAAGAGATATTAAGCCATGAGTAAATGCGAGAAGTAGTATATGAAATCAAGATTAACCGAGGAGAGAAATGTGATGAAAAGATCCTTCCTCAATTTCGTTGTTGTAACTTCCCTTGGGTTGCTCTATGTGACTGCCTGGAGATTGAGAATAAATTGAGGGATTGTGATCTTCAGATTTAGAAATGGCATCTGGAATAAAAGAATATTAGATATAATATTTTAATACCACGAGTTTAGGTGGTTTGTTAAGAGTCGGCCTGGAAATTCCACAAAAACGTTTAACGGAAAATAAAGTTCGTCTTTTGGGTAGAACAGTCACACATTCTGTTTTTTATTTTTTAACAATGAATTGCTAAACTTAGAGTTGTGGTGCAGTTTTGAGTTTTTTTCTTTTTCTGGTGGACGATATGTCATGTTTCCTCCTGACGCTTTGAGTTGCTACAATGACAGACATGATATATATCAAATGATAATGAAAATTTCTATTAAAATAAGTAGATATACTTGGAATCTTCAAGGCCCATGGGATGCAGAGGTATACTTACAGGTCCACCAAGAAAAATAGTCATATGTCACTAAAAGATGAAATTTGATGGTGGAATTCTTGAAATACCTAACATGTTCGGACAACTCAATGTTGGAAAATAGATGAAATTTTTATGTGAATTCACGTTTCATTATATCATTCAAGGGATGTGGTAGATGCAACATATTGAAAAGAATATGGGGGCAAAGACCTGGCTGGAATGAATATAACATCGGGTTGTAAAATCAACATGATAGGTGCTACTATCGTTCAAAAAAGTTCTACCAGGCACTAAAAACCACAGATGAAGTATGGCGATTTAGAAATTTTCTACAACCGATAATATGTATTTCTTCCTCGCAGTGGCTAAGTGATTAATCCATGGACAATTTTTGCCCTTGATGGTAAAATGACGGATAAAATCTAAGGGATGATTAAAAGGTAGAGACCGGAAGAAATAAAGGGTCTCTATAGTGAAGTCACAATGGCTGGATGTGAGATATCTCCATGTCAGTTGTTTGATGATATATCTAGAGAGATATTTTAGTTATGGGAAATAAGATAATATCCATAGTTGGAGTATCCACAAGAAACCATTTGTTTTGGATATGGGATCCTGATTCACGGTTGTGTTCAGGATTGAGCTCAAGAACATGATGCCAAGACCAAGAGTATTTCCAATACTGAAAGATCCAGAAAGAGATAAGTATTCCATGTCGGCTCACTAGACGAAGGACCAAATAAATCCTTACATATCAACACCCACATGAAGGAAATAAGTTCTTTGTTGCTAGGATAAGTTTGTTTAAGTGTATACCAAGGACTGGTTAACTTGTCATAAGAAGAAGGATTTAACAATTTTTTTGAAAGCTGAGGTAAGTTCCTTGTATCGACAAAGCTGACAAAGTTGTTTCCAACTAGAGAAGTCCAGTGAATTGGAGAGTATCTTGAAATGTAATAGACATAAGGTCATAAATGGAAATAAAAGAATTGCAAGGAGGGGCCCATAATCTAACAACTCCCTCAGGAAGGTCTAAGCTAAATGTTGTGTACATGGTGGACATTTGTATTAGCTGGTAAAGGACTTGTCTCCACCATATGACACAATAATTTTTTTTTAACTGTGCAACCCATGTACTCCAATTGTTACCATATCTTGACAAAGATTTGAATTTGGAATATTCAAAAGGATGAATCACTTCATGACTCAAAATTTAAGATCTAGAATCAAGAGAGGTATAAGGAAAAGTAAGTTGTTGGTTTTAGTTGATAGAGGAATAGGATTGTATGAATGATCAAGACTTAGGTTAAATACTTCCACCATGACAGAGACAGAAGAAGAAGCATATGGAATCTTGTGAGTGTGAATAAAATATCATAGTAACTAACCATTAGTTTGGTTTCAGAGCCAAACAATATGTAGGACATACCTAAAAATAAAGTTGTCTTAGCATCCAGGAAAAGAGCAAAAGGTTGGTTGGATGTTGTTGTTCTAAAAGAATGAAGATTATTATCCATCCCTTTAATAAAAAAAGTACACATATATATTAAGATGAGATGACTAGTATGATTCAACCAAATACATGATGCAAAATAAATCAAAACATTTGGATGTAATGGCTAAGAGGTCATCGTTCATGGATCAGAGTAGTCACATCAAACAAATAAGGTGTTGGACCACCTTCAAAATAAAACTGAAACCAGGCCAATTAGACATCATGATATAATGGACCTATCACATGATGCAATAAGTTCACCAATATTCATAGAGCATGAAAATCGCAAAATGGAAAACAAAGATAGAGGAAGATCAAAGTCTCAGGTAAGAACTTTTTCCAAAACTGGAACTTTTCCAAACTGGAATTTTGTGTAAACATCACAGGGTCATAAAATAACAAACAAGATTAAAGAAAAACCTGGAAGGCAGTGGACCAAAATTAAATCATGATTTTACATACTAAGTGCATCAAAGAATTTGTACCATCATTAACTGGGCATCCAAGATTGTTATTCATAAACACCAAATAACAGTTAAATTTGAAACTGCCAAATTAAATCACATAATCCAGTAAATTCTCATATTCATTCCAAGCGAACAAAAAGAAAACAAAAGTTGGAGGATGTACATGTATTTTGGGAATTTGTTACCGAACGCAAGGGGGTCGGGACGTGGATACCTTAGGCAGAAACCGAACGATGACTAACTGTTCGGTGACCGGAGTCAAGATGGCAATAAAATGAGCTATCAATCAAGAAAAAAATGAGTAAGCTCCGAAACAAACAATGAGTCAGAGAAAGCCGCAATGCATAAACGTTGAAACTATTGAGATGTAGGTTGAAATTAAGGAAGGTGGCATGAAGATGTGGTACAATGTTGGCGTGGTAGCGAGTGTCACCAATGGGTAACCAATTTATGTCACATATTTTTAGTAGGGCTTTCATCGTTTCCTTCATATTTTAGAAAATTTTGCTTATCCTAAAAAATGTTTATACTAGTTTGTAATAGCAAAATTAATTTGGTTGTTATTCATTATTTTTTTCTTTAATTTTTTAATTAAATTTTCTAATTTGTGGCTTACAGAGACGGTTAGATCGTGGATTTTTTCTTTAAAAAAAACTTGGCTCATTGTAACTTATTTTATTTTAATAATATATATTGATAAAAGTTAAAAGGGGGTTCTCCATTAAAGGGGTTTTTATTAAAAATAATTTAAATTTTAAATTTTTTTCAAAAATACTTTAAAAAAAAAATATGTATCAAAACTACCTCAATCCGCTGATGAGAAGAGCGGACGCTGCCTACGTGTAGGAGCGTCCGCGCTCACCAAGCGCGGACGCTGTATTATATTTTTTTTTGTTTTCAATTTTATCGATTTTTCTACACCAATCGTTTCGTCTTGACCCATTCTTATGTCTTTATTACGTACGAACGAACATAATGTACGAACGATTCCCGAACAATTCACGTGAAAGTTGAGAAAACAAGACTCTGAAAATTTCACGTGAAGACCAATAATAGAGAAACGAGTCTTATATAATTGAAAAATTTTCGATTGAATCAGTTAACAATTCTCATAAATTTTCCCTCACTTCTCTTTGAATTTTTCTCCAATCTCAGTGAAAAATGTCTAACATCGACGTACTCTTATATTTTGGTGGTCATGTAGTTAGCAATAATGAATCGATTGAATATAGCATTCCATTTGTTAGACCGATACGAGTATCACGATCCATTAATTTGATGGATTTAGTTGAAGTTGTGCATAAAATGTTAGCAATCGATCCAGCGAATTTTGTTTTGAAGATGTCAACCAAGTATTCATTCATGGAGAGAGCATCTTGGCATGAAATTCAAGTCAATCTCGTTGATGACGATGTTTTACAGTTTATAATGCAATGTGACAATATGCATGTTTTTCATCTGTACGTGGAAGCAAATTCAATTGAGAATAATGTTGTATTTGATGATCCTGAATCGTACGTTCCACATGCATCCGATTCAGGTTTTTGTAACCAACCCGGTACGTCTACATATGGTGGTTTCCAGGAGCAAGAATCTTATGTTCCACAGGTTACTGAAGGACTCGGTAATATGAGTTTCGATGATGTAAGTGGGCCTTGGGATCAATTTATAAATGTCTCGTCGGAACAAAATAATGTTCCATATTGGCCGAATCCAACATTAGATACGAGTGCTCGTTGTCCGGATGAGGCCAATAATGATTATATTTGGAGGACTGATTCTGAACCCGATATATCATACAGCGAGTCTGAAGAAGACGATGCGGATGTTGATGATGAAGTGAATATTTTTACGAATCCTGATGAGGGGACATCATCTCGACAACCACCACGTGACACATTGCAGAGGCAGACCGTACCATTTCTGTCAAACACTTCTGAAATACCATCATTTTTCAATAAATTTTTTGGGGAAGAGCATCCTGATTCTGTCGATGTTCCTTGTGGAGAGCAATCAAGCTATTACAATCCGGATAGAGGTGAATTACGCGTCAACATGTTATTTAAAGATAAGAATGATCTTATTGCATCTGTGAAGGATTATTCTGTCAGAGTTGTCAGGCGTGAGTACCGTGTCGAGGATAGCACACGCAGTTTGTTGAAGTTACGTTGTAAAAATAATTCTTCTACGGTCATTTGTCGATGGGGACTGTGCGCTTCATTGAAGGCCAAGACAGGTTATTGGAAAATAACAAAATATGGCGGGCCTCACACATGTATATCTACGTCTGTTGGTATAGACCATAAGAACTTGAGCAGTGAGATGGTGGCACATACGCTATTGGGAGTTGTTCGTTGTGATCCTTCGTACGAGATTAAGTACATCATTGAAAATGTGAAAGATAAATATGGTTATCAAATCTCGTACCTGAAGGCATGGCGAAGTTTGAAACGTGCTATGGAAATTGCTTATGGTACATGGGAGAGCTCGGTTCAATTACTTCCGAAATATATGTGTGCTTTGTCCAAATACAATCCGGGAACAGTTGTGAAGTGGAAGCATCTCAGAGCCAACAATGAAATGAGTAAGACACTGAACTATGTTTTCTGGGCATTTAGGCCGTGTGTTGATGGGTTTCGGCATTGTCGGAAAATAATTAGTGTTGATGGTACACACTTGTATACCAAATACAAGCACAAAATGTTGATCGGTGTCACTCTGGATGCGAACAATCAGGTTCTACCGCTAGCATTTGCTGTTGTGGATGAAGAAACAACAGATTCTTGGAAATGGTTCCTGGAGAATCTCGGAAGACATGTTGTTCGTGGTGAAAATGGCGTGTGTCTTATTTCTGATAGACATAAGGGAATCGTGTGCGCAACTGCAGATCTACCATATTTTCAACCTCCACACGGTGTGCATCGGTTTTGTTTGAGACATGTGTGTTCAAACTTCAACGCTAAATTTAAAGACGTGCATCTGAAAGATTTATGCTGGGCGGCAGGCACACAGAATCATAAAATAACAATTGAAATAACACTATACTTATGAAATCATAAAATTCACATGGTGCAACAACGCAAACTGTACAACAATTGAAATTTTATAGTCACAATTAATTAGCAGAATCATCGTCATAATTAAAATGATACAAATGGCTCCCTGTTCCACAGTCAGGTGGATTGCGTCTTCTCGTCCCTCTACGCAATCCTATATTTTCAGGAATTCCTTCATTTGAATAATCTGGATAAGTGATAGGGGATATAACATTCCTCTGCGGTCGAGTATCATTCACAACATGCTGATGTCCGACGTTAAGCAAATTCGTGAAACTTTGTGTGTTCGACCAATAAGGAGTCTGAAAATCTGTCTGACCAAACGGACGAAAGTCACCATACCCTGAATCACCGAAAAAATCATGCTGAGTATTAGAGGTTCCTGCAATATTCATTTCAGCTGACGTAAAAATCGTAGAGCCTCCTGCAAACCCACTTGGTTGCCCAACCATGTCAACTCTCCCTCCAAATGAAGACTGATGCGAAAACGGAGAAGGCGTACTAAAATTTTGTTGAACATTAAATTCTCCAACAAAAGTATTGTACGGTTGTGGTTGAAAACCAACGGCAGTAACTGCAGGTGAGATCGTGCGCACAGTTATTCGATTGTACCATTCAAAGTAATCTTCATCAGTTTGCGTCGTTCGCCCGTATCGCACCCCTTTACAAACATGTCTCAGCATATTATTCCACAACTCAATTGAATTCCTATGATAATCTCTCCAGTTGGTGTTGCGATGTCCTATTCTCGTGATATTATGCATATCGTCATTGTCGACGGCAGACCCTGGAATTGATTGCCGCCTTAGAAATTGTCGCATTACCCGATTAGGACGATGCATCTCCACAATGTCAAAGCAAATAAGGGGACAAACACATCGCCATATTTTGTTGTCGTATGAATCAATAATGGTCTTCACATCTATGTCATTTTTCTTGTATACGCTCCAATTAAACTGCAAAAAAATTATTAAAATTGAATATTAATTTCATCAACAAAAACTAAATAGTTTTCGGCTAATCACTATTACGTATTAAAATTTTATAATACCTCATTATTATTCATACGATCTAGCGAATCCCTTATAATTCTTACAGAATGTGTTGGCGAATGTGTGTAACTAAACTCATACGTCCACCTACAGTTACAAAAAAAAATTATATATCAAGAAAATATACAAGATAAATATGATATTTACAAAAATAATTTTTACATATTACCGTGCACCATATGGAGAAACTGGAATTAAAGCATCCGGATCAACGGGAGGTACAACTAATGTTAACCCATCTCGATCGGGATTAACACATTTAATCCTGCTCCATGCCCAAATCTGCTTGTAATAATAATAAAAAAATTTAACAAATTTAAACAAAATATCGTGTTAAATAATCATATCACATTAATGATACCTGCAGGATATATAAAGGTCCAGCCATTGTAGACTTCTCTACACGTGTCGCGTTGCACAACTCACGATATAGAAATGCTAAAACTGCACTACCCCAACTATAAGACTTCACGTTATCAAGATCTCGTAACAATTGCAAAAAAATTAGTCTAGCTGACCCTCCTTGATAATCAGGGAACATTATTCCTCCAATAATCATTAACACAACACAACGAGTAAATTTCACAACATCTACCTCTGAAGTTTCATCATTGACAGGGTTAGATATACAATGATCATGTAGTGCTGTCATAGACAGATGACCACCTTTCAAATATTTTGATGCTGGCAAAAATCCTAACATATCCAAACATATGTGTTGCCATTCCTCAACTTTATGCGATACGTCTACTCCGGTTACTGCTTCACCATCAATTGTCAGTCCCCAAATTATTGAAACATCTTGTAATGTAACTGTTGCTTCACCACATGTAAAGTGAAACGTGTGTGTCTCACGTCTCCAACGTTCACAAGCGCAGTAATCAAATGATTATCAATAACTTGCGAGCCACATTCTAAAACTCCATAAAAACCCATATGATTTAAATATGACAATACACGCCTGTGTAAGTAATTATCGGTATATAACTTCCAAATCAAATTGTCTGACCTTTTCACTTTGACAATATCATCAACGGTTAATGAAGATACGCTTGATGAAATATGGGTCGCCTGTAAATATAGGACACTAAGATCTTCTGGATTTCTATTATCTGCCATTTTTGAAAAATGCTGTAGATCTTCTCAACTTCTTCAAAAATTATTGTGCGTAGGAAATGAAATGATAAACGAGAGCACGACAGAGGAAGATAAATGGAGGAAAAAAAAGGATGAGGAAGAAGATAAGAATCGACTCTCATAATGCTTGGACCAATCAATAAGGGCCAAGTGGCATGAGAGAAGAGGGGACGCTCCACGTAGGAGCGTCCGCGCTTGTCATGCGCGGACGCTCCTACGTGGAGCAGCGTCCGCGCTTACAAAGCGCGGACGATCCTACATGTAGGCAGCGTCCGCTCTTCTCATCAGCGGATTGAGGTAGTTTTGAAACATATTTTTTTTTTTAAGTATTTTTAAAAAAAATTTAAAATTTAAATTATTTTTAATAAAAACCCCCATTAAAGGCTTGATGAATGTAGATCTTTCCGTCAAGAAAGGGTGAAGCTACTGAGTCACCCCCTATCTTAGACCATGATATACATACAACTTAGGCTGAGGATAAACAACTGATATCTGAAGATTTGAATCAACATCGTAATGAGGTGGAGAATATTATGTTGTTGTCTGTGATCATGGATGCGTCTTCTGCAAATGTTGAACATCAAAGGACTGATGAGTCTTCTATGATTGGTTATTTACTCACCTCTGGTGTCTCAGCTGATATGGATGTAATAAAGGACATTTCGGAAGATAAGAGACCTTTATGAATGAAGAGTATAGATAAGTCTAATGTGGTAGTGAAAATTTGAGAAGAGAAAAAAGACAACAAGCAATGGAAAAGACTAGCTTATGGGAATTTGTTAAATCATTTGGAAAGTGAAATAGGGGTGGTTAGTGTGGGAGATAGAAATAGGACATTAGAGTTGCTGGAGAAGTCAGGTGATTAAAGTAAGAAACCCAAACTCACCCATTTGTCTAACATCGATATTGTTTCTGATTCGGCGGGGAATTGCTTTGCGTGGGAACCCACGAGCACTCAGAGAGTTGAGGCATATGATTGTCAAAAGTGACCCATCTTTATTGTTTATTAGCGAAACCAAACTACTTCAATCCCAATATGCATTTTGGATGAAGTTTTTTTAAATATTAAAGATATTTTTTTCAGTTAATTGTATGGACAGAAAATGTGGATTGGTATTACTTTCGAAGGAACATTATGACATAAAGATTTTCTCCTACTCGATTGGTCATATTGATTGTATCATGACTATTGATAAAAAAATGTGGCAGTTTACTGGATTTTATGGAAATCCTAGTCTTACAGCTCGTTTTTCTTGAAAACTTCTTCACTTGCTGTATAATATTATGGAATTGCAAATGCTACAAACTAGTGGGTAGAGGCTTAAATGAAATTCTCTGTGAAAACGAGAAAATAGGTTTTTCTCTGCGATATCTATCTCAAATGCGGGAGTTTAGTGAGGTGATTAATGACTGTATGCTGAATGATATGAATCTAAAAGTGATCAATTCACTTGGTGCAGTTGTAGGCTGAATGATGAAACTATATTTGAGTGTTTGGATAGATTATTTGGTAATTCTGATTGGCATTTGATTTACATGTTAGCAGAAGTGTGTCACCTTGATTTATTCAGTTCAGATCATACTCATTTATATTTTATGTGAATATGGAAATTTGATACTAACTTTAGGAAAGACCTAAACCATTTTTGTTTGAACATAAATGGATGATGGAGGAAGTCTTCAATCATGTCATTGATAAATGGAAGGATATTGGTAATATTGTCGACTTGCCTAGCAAATTATATAATTTCAGTGGTTCGATGTGTGGCTGGGCTGGTTCTCGATTCTCAGAACTACCTCAAAAAATTGAATCACTTCATAAAGAGCTCAATGGACTAATTAAACCGACCATAGCGAATCTGAATTATGCCTGTATATTTGAGCTGGAACACAATATTTAGAAGCTAATGTTGCAAGAAGAAGCACATTGGAAGCAGAGAGCTCGAACTAATTAGTTGGCACAAGGTGATGGCAATGATAAATTCTTCCATTCTTTTGCTACAGAAAGGAAGCGTTTCAATCACATTAAGGGTTTATTTAATGATAACGGTAGATGGTGCGTAGAGGATTTTGAAATAGCATATATTAACATGAATTATTTCGCGAATCTATTCTTGTCTTCTAATCCATCTGATGTGGAGATTGATTTGGTTTTGGATTGTATATGCCCGAAAGTGGACGAGTCTACGAATGCCCTCCTCACTGCTCCGTTTACAGAATCTGAAATCCATAAGTATTTATTTGAGTTGCATCCAACAAAAGCCTCGGGTAGATGGTTTTACAGCTCTCTTCTTTCAGAAAAACCAGACCACAGTTGGAAAGGAAGTGGTGGCAGCTATTCTTAAAAATGTGATCTAAAAGTGGAACGAGACCCTTATCACACTCATCCCTAAAGTGTACGACCCAAAGGTTCCGAAAGATTTTCATCCTATCATTTTGTGTAATACTTTCTATAAAGTTGTCGCTCGAGCAATCACGAATTGATTGAAGCCAACTCTTTTTAAAGCCATCGACCATCATCAGAGGGCGTTTGTGCCGAGGCGACTCATGACAGATAATGTTATGATCAGGTTTAAATGTATGCATTGGATCCACAATAACAAGCATAATAAGTCGGGATATGGGGCTCTCAAGCTCGATATGAGTAAAGTGTATGATCGTGTCGAGTGGAAATTTTTAAAGGAAATAATGTTCACATTTGGATTCGATAGATTTTGTGGATCTTATTTTCAGATGCATATTGTCGGTCTCTTACTCGATTCGTGTTAACCATACTATCTATGGTATAATTATTCTTCGGCATAGTTTGCGTCAGGGAGATCTTTTTTCTCCGTATTTGTTTGCCATCTGCACACAATGACTCTCGGTTATTCTGACTAAAGCAAAGAATGGTAAACGTTTCCAGGGAGTTAATATAGCACATAATTGCCCCTCAATCACATCTATTTTTTTGCTGATGACAGCCTTATATTTTTTCGAGCATTGGCTTCAGATTGTCTCAATATTAAGAGGTGCCTGCAGATATATGAAACAGCTTCATGCCAAAATGTGAATTATGACAAATCTTCCATTATGTTTAGCCCAAGTGCTTATGCAGGTACTGTTAATGCAATTCGAAATATTTTTTCAATTGCTGTGGTGAGAGGACATGATCTCTATATTTGCTTATCGACCTTCTCTTGAAGGAGTAAACGTCTTCAATTTGTTGGGTTAAGGAAAATGTTAATAAAAAAAATTAATGGATGAGCTGGTAAGTTTTTTTCTACATGTGCAAAAGAAACACTTATAAAATCAGTGCTTCAAGCTATTCCAGTGTATGCTATGTCTGTTTTAAATTTCAAATATCATTTTGCAATGATATGGAGCAATTGTGTGCTAATTTTTGGTGGAATTCAAAATCAACTAACGGGGAATGATTTGGGCTCGGTTGAGAAGATTATGCAAACCAAAGCAATTTGGTGGATTGGGATTTCATAGTCTCTACGAATTTAATCGGGCACTTCTTGTTAAACAGGTTTGGAGAATGATTCATGATCCCTCAATGCTCATGTCACAAGTTTTTATATCGAGACACTTTAAGCATGTTGATATTCTGGAAGGAAAGCTGAGAACCAATCTTTCTTACATTTGGCGATCTATATTGTGGAGCATAGACCTTATTAAAAGTGGTATCATGTGGCGTGTGGGTAATGAGAATCATATTAAGGCTCTCTCAGATAGCTAGATCCCGTAGTTGGCCAGTGAACGGAGCTTTCATTGTGGGTTAGATGAGGCAGGTAAAAGATCTAATCTCCCAATTATCTGAGAATATTCAGTTTTGGAAGTGAGATTTAAATAGAAAGTATTATGTCAAGTCCAGTTATCTTATTCAATCAGATGCTTCACAAACCCTGATACACATTCAGTGAATCATATGGACAAATGGTGGAATATGATATGGAATTTAGTATCCCATAGAAAGTACGGCTCTTCTACTAGCAAGCGTGCAATGAGTTTTTCTTGTTTGAGTTGAACCTGTTTAAACCCCATACCATCCCTAATTCTGACTGCTCTTTCTGCGGATCCTTAGAAGCCTCAGTTGAGCATTGTTTAGTTTTCTAACCCAAAGCACGTGAAGCATGGAAAGGTACTCATTTCTGGTCTATACTGAAGCATTGCATTCGAATGGATTTTATGTTATGTGGTTTGGTTATGAACGATAAGTTATCTAAATCTGAGTTCGAGTTGTTTTTTGCCAATTTATGGGCTATCTAGAAAGATTTGTGCAATATGAAACACAATTTCAAGCCAAGAAATCATAAGATTTCATTACATTGGGATGCAACATTTCTTAAAGAATTCAGGAAGACCCGAAATATGTTTGTATGCCTTGGAATCGAAAATGTGATGAAGTATAGAAGTGGTTCAAACCATCAGCGGGACAATTCAGATTGGATGTAAATGCTGGATATCAAGATCATTTGGGATGGTTCAGTGTGGGAGCAGTGGTTAGAGATCACCTTAGTAGGATATGTGCTGCTCTAGCTTGTGAATTCGACATCCAGGCTCGGTTCTAGCTGCTGAAATGACTGTCATTCTTCATGGATTATTGCTGTTAACACAATCTTAATTTAACAATGTCTGGGTGTTTTCGGACTCCGTCAAATGTATTCCAAGGATTAACTCTTCATAGGAGATTTTGTCTTCTATAGGTTCTTTATTTTTGATGTATTAGAAGTTCTAATATTTGGAAGTCACTAAAATATGTCATGCAAGTAGACATGCGAACAAGGTGGTACATGGCAATTTGCTCTGTCTAATCCCTCACCTGTGTTCGAAGATGATAACTTTTATTTATCGTGGTTGATGGATGTAATTGTTTTGACTTATCTAATGCATAATTTGTTTTTTCCCTCAAAAAAACTTCTTTTATTTTACTAAAGAAATTAATTATATAAAAAATATATAATATCCCATAATTTCGATGATAAAAAATTTGTCTGTATGTGTTTGTTTTATCATGCTTTTTAAGCAATTCAACATCTTCAAATTTAATTATTTCCCCTTTAATTAATCTTTTAACAAATGTAGTCAACTCGTACTAGTTATTTCATTTTATGACTACGCGGGTGGGTGGGGTGCTGTACTTTTCGTTTGGAACGCCATGCCCCTCCCATCGATCTCAGTCGCACGATCACTATATTAGGGTTTCTCTTCCTAACCCGCCCGCCTTCGGCGTCGGCGTCGGCGTCCAAGCAATTCTACGCACTAGCTTTTAGTTGAATCTAATCACAGAGGAATGGCAGAGCACTTGGCCTCAATATTCGGGACGGAGAAAGACCGCGTGAATTGCCCCTTCTACTTCAAGATCGGCGCCTGTCGTCACGGGGACCGCTGCTCCCGCCTCCATAACCGACCCAATATATCCCCCACGTTGGTCCTCTCCAACATGTACCAACGTCCGGATATGATTACCCCTGGCGTAGACACCCAGGGACAGCCAATCGACCCAGCTAAGATACAGGAGCATTTCGAGGATTTTTACGAGGACATCTTCGAGGAACTCAGTAAATTTGGTGAAATCGAGACCCTCAATATATGCGACAATCTCGCTGATCACATGATCGGCAATGTCTATGTCCAGTTCAAGGAAGAGGATCAGGCCGCCGCTGCCTTGCAGGCCTTGCAGGGTAGGTACTATTCCGGTCGCCCAATTATTGGAGATTTCTCTCCAGTTACAGATTTTCGCGAGGCTACCTGCAGGCAGTACGAGGAGAATAATTGTAACCGGGGTGGGTATTGCAATTTCATGCATGTCAAGATGATCGGCAGGGAGCTCAGGAGGAAGCTCTTTGGAAGGTACAGTCGGAGGTCTATGAGGGGCAGGAGCCGGAGCAGGAGTGTCAGCCCACCCGAGTATTACCACAGGCGGGATAAGGAACGCGAAAGGGGGGATCACGACAGGCGGGACCACCGTGGGAGGAGGGGTGGTGGCGGTGACAGACATGGAGATAGATATGAGGGAGAGAGAAGGGGGCATGGAGGGAGTTCGAGGAGGAGCCGAAGTCCCGTGAGAGAAGGTAGCGAGGAGCGGCGAGCTAGGATTGAACAGTGGAATCGGGAGAGGGAAGAGAAGGGTTAGTGATGCTGTTGTTTTATATTCTACTAATCAGTTTGCGTGTTATCTTCATTTGGAACTTATGTAATTTGGTAGTCTAGAACGGCTCCTTTTTTGTTTTGCTTCTTTTGTGTGCGTTTGGAGGTTGGGAGAGGTGTTAAAATGGGTAATAGCGGATGAATCTGCTGTTATAAGGCCATCTCCAACCCATAAATCTATTTTGGTGTAGTTTCTGCACCAAAATAGTGCAGTTTCTGCACCAAATATAACATCCATCTCCAACCCATTTACTTCAAATCTTACACTAAAAAGTATATTCCTAAAATATTCTTTTTGTTTACTATTTATTTACAAATTTAACAATATAATTATAATTAATGTTAATATTAGTATTATAATTATAATTAATTTTTTTGTGTTTGAATTTTTATTATGAATTATATTTTATATCAACACGATTTAATTTTATTCTTCATTTATATAATATTATTATGAAAAATATTTAATACATATTTATATTAATTAAAAAATATTAAAAAAATCATTAAATCAAATTATTCCTAATTATTTATTTATTTATTTAATTTTTTCTTATTATTTATTAAATCAAATTATTCCTTAATTATTATTTATAAATCATTATATCTAATTATTAAAATAATATATTAATATTAAATTATTATTTAAATAATATTTATAATTTTTAATATAAATATTTATAATAAATAAAAACAAAAAAAAATAAAAAAATTAAAGAGCTCTGCGCCAAATTGACGCAAAGCTCTCCTCTGCGCCAAATTTGGCGCAGAGGAGATGGAGCTGCGCTATTTTGGCAAAATAGCGCAGCTCCATTGGGGAAGAAACCCTGCGCCAAAATGGCGTAAAAACGCCATTTTGGCGCAGGGTTGGAGATACCCTAACAATGAACATTTAAAATCTAGTGATTTGAGACACTGGCTGGTGATTTTGGTTGTTTTCATGATGGTTAATTTGCTTCCTCGGATGATTTTGCTCTATACACATCTCTATTTTTGTTATCACTAGCAATACTTGAGGGTATGTTTGGTTTAGTGGATTAAATAAGGATAGATTAATAGTCAAATATTTATTGTTAAAATTTTAAGACGTTTTAATAATCATTTTGATCCGGTTTAAGATTCAATTTTATTAATCAAATAGTTATCCATAAAATTGGATCTTAAACCGGGTCAAAATGATTATTAAAACAACTTAAAATTTTAACGATAAATATTGGACTATTAATCTATCCTTATTTAATCCACTCAACCAAACACACCCTTGCTATCTGTTGGTTGTCCTTGCGCCTTATGGTCGGCCCCTTTTGTGGGACATGGGTTTGTTTTAAGCTTAATGTCTCCCCTGCTGGATGTTATTTACCAGTGCTATCATGGATCTCAAATGATTGGAATGCCTACTTTCCTGGTGCGATGAATTTTGCGGCAGTTTTAATTCTGAAGCTTTTTGCTTCTTACGGATTATGACCATGTGAACGCTTTGCATGGATAAAGGGAATCTCTTAGGTTTAAATGTGTGTATACATGTCGCAACGCAAGGAATAGGTAAAATACTTTTTACAGTAACCAAATGCAAGTCAACTTCCAGCGTAGCTTAGACTTTGATCAATTCTACTTTAAATACTAGTGATAGTTGACCGGGAAGGATTTAGAATGAGCTGAACTGCTGAAAGTCGAATAACATATTGACGTGCTTGGTGGTTTGAATTTGTTCATTTACTTGTAATTTCTTAAACTTAGCATTTGTTTACTGTCTAACCGATCTTTTTTTCTGAGCCTCCGAGGTATGAAAGATACTCATGAGCAGGACGCTTGCATGAAGTCGACCATTTGTGTTTGTGTTTAAGCATGTTGCAATAAGAGTAGCCATATTTACTTTTTCTTGAATGAAGATTCTACATGTCTGAATTTTTTATTCACTTTTCAATAAAGAATGCTCTATTAAAATCCACGAGTTCTCAACAGGCAATGAAAAAACATTATTTTACAAAGACTTGAATAGTCTAGTTTGATCTAACTTTTAGTTAGAGAATTTTAAATTAGAGTCTCCTAATTTTAGCTATGTATTTATATGTACATGGAAGCACAAATAAACCTCAATCTTTCCCCTATGAAAGTTCATCACTCTCTTATGAGATTATATTTTCGCTCTATTTTTACGTTTATGTAGTCATATACATATGCATGTTGGGTGCTATGGCACTGCCTCTGCTGGTAGCCACACTCTAATCTATAGGACCTCTGTCGAAGTTGTCAGTTCCAGTTTGTCCGCCTTTGTGAATGCGTACTGTTTTGGGAGAGCTGAGTCACTGGAGATTGCTTATTACAGCTTTGCGATGAATTAATCCTTTGGCGCTCGAGATGTTTTAGTTTTGATGTTGAATGTTGATCAACTATCTGAGTCCCATTTAATATGGTTGTGTTGGTCTTGTGTTTAGCTACCGCATGGAATTTGGATAAGAACTCTTCTGGAGATGCTTTAAACTAGTCTCACCTCTAATTAAAGACAAATGCGAAAACATTGTATTAGCGTTTGGTGAGACTGATCATGCTCTTTCCCTTCCTCGCAAGCAATATTTTATATTGTCTATTGGAGTTTCAAAGGTCTAAATTCTTGTGGGCAGCATACTATTTATTAAATAAATGCTGTTAGAAGAGTCTCTCCAAATGTGTTTTGGAACTTGGTTATAAAACTTGGAGCTTCGGCAACCTCCGGGAGATGCGTATTTTTATTCATTCAGCACTCCATTTTGTTGAGTATTATATTATTCAAGAACCACACTAAAAAAATTAACATATCTTTTAAAACCCTGAGTCATCATGGCATAATAACAAACAAACGTGTTTAAAAAATATTGTAATTCTACGAGAAGCCTATAAATCAGACCACACATATGAAGGATATGCACATAGAAAACGAGCAAGTCAATATCTCTCCTTGTTTTAGAAATAGAACTTTTGTTATAAGGTTTCATGATTTTTTATTCGTGAGATGTTTCAAGTATATCCATATTTACGATAAAAAATAAAATTTTTTATATAAAAAATAATATTTTTTTATGAATGTCCAAATAGAAGATTTGTTAATAAGACCGTCTCACAAAATTTTGTGTTATTTTAGATAATTAACGGCTTGATGAAATATATTTCAAGATTGTCATATCGGATTATAATGATTCTCAGTTAGATCTTTTGCTCCATACTGTTGAAAACAAGAGTTGAAATTACTAAATGTTGAAAATAAGAGTTTTAAATATTGAAAATTAGCTTGTGATGATGTATGTAATGATATATTTATTTTTTGGTTATTTCCAAAGAAATTTTATAAATAGGTCTCTCAATTATGAAGAAAAACACAAATGAGTGGAGAAAATTTTATAAAGTGTGTAGTTTAATATATTTTGTGAGTTTGAAATTTTTACTTTTTACCATAAAGTTTTACTTTAACACGTTATCAGCACAATATTCGAAGGTTCTTCATATTTTTCTAAGCTTCAAAACACAAGAAAAATGTAACAATATTCAAAAGTATGAATATTTATTTTACTGTTTATTTATTTTTATTGTGTATATATTTAATATATAATATCATGTTATTACATAAAAAGAGTTTATGACACATCA
The DNA here is from genome assembly GCF_022965805.1 of Primulina eburnea. Taxonomy (NCBI): domain Eukaryota; kingdom Viridiplantae; phylum Streptophyta; class Magnoliopsida; order Lamiales; family Gesneriaceae; genus Primulina; species Primulina eburnea. Next base: position 351,838 of record NC_133112.1, on the reverse strand, counting down.
TTATAATAGCATGATATCATTATATTATTATACTGTTTATATAATTTTATTGTGTTACTGTTTATTTATTGTATATGTATATGTTTGAATAATATCATGTTATTATGTAAAAAGAGTCTATGACACCTCAATATAATAATGTGATATGATATATAATTATTTAAATATGATTAACATTATATACATCATATTATTACAATAAAATTATATATATACATACATTTATTTTTTTAAAGATTTTGTTAACGGTCATAAACGGCTAGTTTTTACCCTATAAATATGATTTCACAAACACATTCAATCACTCCAAACTTACTCTTCCTCTCTAAAATTTTTCTTCGCCAATTTTTTTTGAAGAAAAGAAGGTTCTTTCAAGGTTATTTTGTATAATTATTTTGGTTACTAAACTAACTAGTCTTGTATTTATCGGAGAATATCCGCCTTGGGTTTTTTCTTTATTTTTAAGAATTCTTGTACTTCTACTTATTTTTGTTACTATACTAACTATTAGAGGTGAGCAAAATCTCGGTTAAACCGAAATAACCGACCGAACGAGCCAATTCAGAAATTCGGTTCGGTTATTCGGTTCGGTTTCGATTTTCGTTAAAAAAAATCGGTTAACCGAATTAACCGAATATTAAATTAATTTTTTTAAAAAATAGATTTATTATATAATTTATAATATATTTAATGTTTTTATATTTAATTTTATTTTTTAAAAAAAATCAGTTAATTTATGATCGATTATTAAAACTAGTTCGGTCAGTTCGGTTAGCAAAATAAAATTCGGTTCGGTTCGGTTATTGGCAATTCGGTTCGGTGAATGCACACCCCTACTAACTATGTCATGAACTCTCGATGTAGAAATACATCTTGAGTCATTATGTCTAAATGAGACCATTAAAGAAAATGATATCTCATCATCACAAGAAAAGTAAAAGCTATGATATTTTTGCGTCGACATCTTGATGAATGATTAAAATGTTAATATCTCATTGAAAAAGATCTCATGGCTTTATGAAAATGATTAAAGCAAATATTTGAATATATAAGGGAAGTTATACTTCTGACCGCCCGTGATGAATGAAATACGTAAAGATTCCAAGATTTTAAGAAAGTCAGTGATTACAACTCGGCAATGTATCGAATAATCTCGCAATTAAAATCTTGTGGACATGAGGTTACGGAATCAGAAATACTTTAAAAAAATTTTTCTCTTATCATGCATCAAATATAACTCTACAACAACAATATAGAATGTGTGGATTTGCGAGATATTCTGAACATATCGCATGTCTTTTTGTGACGGAAAAAAACAACGAGATGGTAGTGAGAAATCATCAGTCCCGACCCACTGGATCAAACAACATTTCCAAAAGTAAATGTTGTAAGTAAAAATTAATTTAAACCTGGAAACCAAAATCAAAGTCAAAGACAAGGTTTTGGTCGAGGTCGTGGACGTGGCAGTGGTCGCGGTCGCGGCCATGATTTTGAAAACAATCGAGATAGTTACTTCAATAACTCATCTCAAAAGGGCGTCGGGAACCACCCACTAAAAAAGCATCATGAAAACATGAGTGTTAATGAAAATCACTCAAAACGATTTGCATGTTATTGTTTTAGATGCGGCACTCCAAGACATTGGTCTCGTATTTGTCGAGCCCCAAAGTACCTTTGTAAGTTCTATAAAGAATCAATAAAAATAAAAGAAAATAGACCAATTTCACTGAACATTGTGATCGTTTGAGTGATTCGACTCATTTTTATGACGCAGATTTTCTGAATGATTTCTCTGAAAATGATCAAAATATTATTGAAACAGAAATGTAAAATATTTATTTTTCATGTATTCATATGATAATTTTAATTGCATGTGTTATAATTTTCAATAAATTACATATGTATTGATTGTAATTTTTTTCATTGCATTTTTTTTTTAAGTTCAAATATGAAAAATGCAATGAAAAACATAAACAAGGAACTAATCGCATGAAATTTTTCATATTTGATAGTGGTACAACGCAAAAATATATTTCTTGGAAATAAAACCAACAAAATAATGGTGAATACAATATCAGGTTTTGTAAACTTGATTAAAGGTTATGCTAAAACACGCTTTTTGTTATCTAATGGTACAATATTTTTTTTTATAAATGATGCTTTGTAATCACTACAATCGAAAAAAAAAATTGTTGAGTTAATGACATATATTTTCATGGGTATGATACTCAGACAATAAATGAAGAAAATGAGAAATATATGTGTCTTACCACATATAAATCAGAAAAGAATTATGTAGTTGAAAAACTATCAATGCTCCCTACTGGATTGCATTATACACATATAGGTCCAATTGAATCAAACATTGTAGTTGATAATTCTTCAATATTAATAAATGACATGATCGATTATGACATCTTGATTCAACAATGATGCGAAGAATTATAGAAAATACACATGGTCATCCGCTGAAAAATCAGAAGATCTTTCAAAACAATAAGTTTCAATGCAAAATATTTTCTCTTTGAAAACTTATTATAAGACCATCACTAGCTAAAATACAAACTGAATCACTCATGTTTCTTGAACATATTTAGGGTGATATTTATGGGTCAATTCATCCATCATGTAGACCATTTAGATATTTTATGGTATTGATCGATGTCTCTAGCATATAAACACATGTATGTTTATATCAACTCGGAATGTGGCATTTGTAAGATTACTTGCTCAAATAATAAAATTATAGAATCAATTTCCTGATCAGGAGTTGATAATGCTGGTGAATTTACTTCCCAGACTTTCAATTATTATTGTATGTCAATGAAAATAACTGTTGAGCATCATGTTGCTCATGTATATACATAAAATTGATTAACTGAATCATTGACTAAACGTCTATAACTAATTGCAAGACCAATGATTATGAAAACAAAACTCCTTGTTTCTATATAGGGACATGCAATTTCACATGTTGTTGCAATAATTAGCATCAGAACAAATGAATATCATAAATACTCCACATTGCAGCCTGCTTTTGATAAAGAACCAGACATTTCTCATCTTAGAATTTTTGGATATATGGTGTATGTGCCTATTGCACCGCCTAAAATGAAAAAATATGGGACCTCAAAGAAAGATCAAAATTTATATTGATTATGATAGTCCATCAATCATTCGATATCTCGAGCCTCAAATAGTCTACGTGTTTACAACACGTTTTGCTGATTGTCATTTTAATGAGGAAATATTCCCAATGTTAGGGGGAGAAAAGAAACATATCGAAAAAAAAATTACATGGTATACATCATCATTGTTACATCTGGATCCAAGAACTAAACAATGTAAAAAGAATGTATAGCAAATTGTGCACTTGCAAAGAATAACAAATCAAATATCAGATGCATTTGCAGACACAAAAGAGGTAACTAAATCATATATACATGTTGTAAATGTCCCTGCTCGAATTGAAATTACAAAGAAACCAATTGAAGACATTCATGATGTCATAAAACGATTGAATAGTGGAAGACCAATCGGTTCAAAGAATAAAAAATCCTAGAAAAAGAAAATGCATAGAGAAACACGATGATCACAAAATAGAGAATGATATTTCGGTAGAAATAATGATGATGAAAATGTTCTGTTAGAACCACAAACTGATGAGAATCGTGAAATCTCTATCAATTATATTATACTGAAAAAATGGAACCAAAAAGATATAAAATAAATTGATGAGATATTTTCTTATAATGTGTCATTTGAAATCAAAATCATGAATCAAAATCACTTAGTAAATGTAAAAATCATGGGGACTGGTAAAATGGAAAGACGTCATCCAGGTTGAATTGGATTCGCCAAATAAACATAACGTTTTTGGACCTATAGTCCTTACACCTGAAGGTGTAAAACCTGTTGGATACAAATGAATTTTTATTCTTAAGCGAATTGAGAAAAATAAAATAGTAAAATATAAAGCTCGACTTGTTGCATAAGGTTTTTTCTCAAAGACCTGGAATTGATTATGACGAAACGTATTCTCCCGTTATGAATGCAATTACGTTTCGGTATTTGATTATTTTGGCGGTATCTGAAAATTTTAGAAATGCGTCTTATGGATGTTGTCACAACTTACTTATACAGATCACTCGATAGTATATGTGTGTGTGTGTGTGTGTGTGTATATATATATATATATATATATATATATATATATATATATATATATATATATATATATGAAAATCTTCGAAGGATTTAAGATGCCTGAAGCACAAAATTCAAAACCCAAAAAATGATATTATGTGAAATTACAAAGATCATTATATGGATTAAAGCAATCCGACCGAATGTGTTATAATCGGTTAAGTGAACATTTTGTGAAAAAGAGATATGTAAACAATTCAATATGCTCTTGCGTCTTTATTAAGAAAACAACATCCGGATGCGTAATTATTGATGTATATGTTGATGATTTAAACATCATTAGAACGAATAAGAAAATTCAAGAGTTATGTTGTACTTGAAGGAGGAATTTGAAATGAAGGACCTTGGAAAAACAAAATATTGTCTGGGTTTGCAAATTGAACAAAAAGAATGCGGAATATTTGTTCAATAAACAAAACATACAAAAATTGTCCTTAAACATTTTAATATGGATAAATTAAATCATTTAAGTGCTCCAATGGTTGTTAGATAATTAAATATAGAAAATTATCAATTCTGTTCGTGTGAAGATGATGTAGTTATTCTTGGTCAAGAAGTACCATATCTAAGTGCTATTGGTGCTCTTATGTATCTTGCAAATTGTACAAGACCTGATATATCTTTTGTTGTAAATTTATTGACAATATTTAGCTCATATTCAACACAGAAACATTGGAATGGAATTAAACATATATTATGTTACCTTTGACGACAGACTTGAGACTTTTGTATTCAAAGACACCAATCAAAGCATAATTGGTTATGCTGATGCCAGGTATTTATCTGATCCACACAAGGCACATTCCCAAACCGGATATGTATTTACTCGTGGAGGCACTGCAATTTCTTGGCGTTCACAGAATCAAACACTCGTAACAAATTCATCGAATCACGCCGAGATTATTGCGCTACATGAAGCAATCCGTGAATGTCTGTGGCTAAAATCAATGACTCATCATATTCAAATCTCATGTGGATTATCATTCGATAAGAATCCTGTAACACTATATGAAGATAATGATGCACGTGTTGCTCAAATGAAATAATGATACATAAAAAGCGACAGAATTAAACATATTCTCCCTAAGTTCTTCGCATTCACCCAATAGCTTGAGAAAAATAAAGATATTGATATTTGTTACATTCAATCAAGTGAAAACTCATCAGATCTCTTCACAAAGACACTTTTTACTACAATATTCAGAAAAAATATATATAACATTGTGATGCGTAATCTATGAAATTTGTGAAGCATAGTTCGTGTTAACATGAGGGGAAGTTTACGTGACTGCACTCGTTTTTCCTCACTATGATTTTATCTCAATGGGTTTTTCCTGGTAAAAATGAGACATTATAAAAACATGAAATGAAGATAATTATTATATCATGATCATCATGACAATGAAAATTGTTTAATATAAGAGTTGAAATTATTGAATATTGAAAATAAGAGTTATAAATATTGAAAATTAGTTTGTGATGATTTATGTAATGATGTATTTATTTTTAAACTATTTCCAAAGAAATTATATAAATAGATCTCTCAATTCGTAAATAAAAACACAATTGAGTGGAGAAAATTTTATAAAGTGTGTAGTTAATATATTTTGTAAGTTTGAGATTTTTACTTTTTATCGTAAATTTTTACTTTAAACACACATGAATTTTTTTAATTAAATCAATTATTATATCATAATCACAATGTCAACAAAATCCATATTTATTTATTTAC